>NW_026606092.1:35160000-35557500 GCF_029834395.1 Sorex fumeus | reverse complement strand
GGCATAGCAGCAATTCTTGGGTATCAGGAAGCCTGGAGTCACCATCAAGCTGCTGATGTACTCACCTCGTGGGTACAGGTTGACCTGCTGGCAGCAACTACCTTCTGTCTGTCTGATATTTTTCTCATGCCTAAGTTTTAGTTATCATGCGACGACTGGAATGGGAAGGAATGGGAGTGAAGATAGATGGTTGGCAACTACACCACCTCCGCTTTGCTGATGACATTGTTTTAATAACACCAAACATCAGCCAAGCGGCACAAATGCTGGCCGACTTTGACCGTGAGTGTGGAAAGGTAGGACTACAGCTGACTCTTACGAAGACAATGTTTATGAGAAACAGCCTCGTTCCTGATGCCCCATTCACTCTCAACGGAACGACCATCTCCGAATGCAACAGCTATGTGTACCTAGGTCGAGAGGTCAACATGACAAATGACCTGGCACCCGAGCTGCGCAGGAGGAAGAGAGCGGCTTGGAACGCCTTCAAGAACATCGAAGAAATAGCTAAGAGGATGAAGAACCTGTGGCTCCAGGCACATCTCTTTGATTCCACTGTTCTTCCTGCATTAACATATGCCTCAGAGACCTGGGCCCTACGCAAACAAGATGAGAACGCTATTCAGGTCTCCCAAAGAAGAATAGAAAGAGCTATGCTTGGAATATCACGTTTCACTCAAATGAGAGAACGAATCCGGAGTTCTGACATCCGTCGATGATCAAGAATCAGGGACGCTGTCTCATTTGCCAAGGTGTCCAAAATCAGATGGGCTGGTCACGTAATGAGATTTAAAGACGACCGCTGGACTAGAGCTGTTACCGACTGGATTCCACGGGATGTCAAAAGACCACGTGTCCGCCCACCTACCAGATGGTCAGACTTCTTCTTCAAGATCATGAACAATCGGTTTTGAGGCCCTTCATGTTCCCGGAGCGAACAGATGCCATTGGGCTACACTAGCACGCGACAGGGACAAATGGAGACGTTACTGGTGCCCGCTCGAGCAAATTGACGACTAACGGGAAGTTAAGTGATAGAATTATAGAATTCTGGGATAGTTATAGAATTTTAGTTATAGAATTTTGGGATAGAATATATGAAAATTGAATTCTTGTTTTCATATCCTATCAGAGTATTGATATCATCATAATTTGTACTGGAGATGTTAATCCTGATCAAATTGGTCACAAGTACTAGCTTTCTAGTTTTGCCACTATAAAGCACTCCTTTTATCTATATTTCTTGCACATAAATATAGTTCCTACTCTAGAAAAAGTGAATTTTGAGTATTACAGTCCTCTTCCTGGAGGAATCCGTGTCTACCATGTCTGCCTACACTAGTGTTCAGACTAGTCGACTAAAGAGTACTTGTTACTACTGTTCAGTTTATTTATTTACTAAAATATTTGTTTGTTAGGACTCATGTATATTTGTATTACAGATGATAATTTTGGCAGCGTATTTTTATTTCACTCAAATTCCTCTAGCATTGGTCTTTGAAAGCTCATTCAGGGTGATTCTTATATCACTTGGATAGCTAACAATTCTTTATAAGTTTATTTTCACTGGATACTCGTTTACTTTCTAGCACAGAAAAATTGTTCTGACAATAACCAGTAATGACTGTCATGTTAAAAATGCAATTGTGGTTCTATGGTTTTATAATTTGCCCCCCATTACCAAGGTAGTACATAATAGAACTGATATGTGACACCAAAATTCAAAGCTCAACCCCCTGTGTTCTTGAAAATACCCTTCCTTCCATACAAAATAATTTGGAATAACCAAAAACCAAGATCTGTGTTTGAAGGACATCATTTTGAGAGAAGAAAAATATAGATTTTGAAATAACTCTCTGATTTCTAGACAATAAAGAAAATGATGGTGGCTGATTGGTCACCGGAGCTACATTAGCTATAAAAGCTAAAAAAAAAAAAAACCCTCAAAACTATATTGTTGGTTTTGTTTGCTTGTTGGCATGCTGAATTGACAAACAAAACAACAACAACAAAATATATATGTATATGTGAAAAAATAGGCAAATAGTACTTGCTTTTTGTTCCTCATTCTGTTATGGTTTTAGATACATGGATTGTTTAGCTATATAAAGCTTAAGATATAATTTTATGATTAAACCAGCTAGCCTTGGTCTTTTCTGACATCTCTATAGCTCTGAGTCAAGTTTTAGAAAGATCTCTGAGGGATTCTGGTTCATGAATTACCTAACAAATGTTATATGTTTACCATAGAAAAACATGTCACCTTCAGCGGGATAATGCATTCCAAATCAAGATAGGTTGTCCTAACCACTAGATTATAAAGAGTCATAAGAAAATACAGAACTTGCACAAAGAATAGAGACATATTTATGAAGATCATGATAGTCAAAATACTTTTCTTGTGGGAAAATTTAAGAATAAAAATACTCATATTTTGATAGACATATGCAATGTGTGTAACAGGCAAAGTAATGATAATGGTATACTTATACACTTGTAATAAGGCTGTGATTTAATACCGGGAAAAAATGACTTCAAATCAGAGAATGCAATTCCCTACCATGTTCTTAATGGTTAACTTAGAAATCTGAATATTTATCTCAGAGAATAAATGTTTATAATTTAATAATTATGAATCAACTTTATTAACTCTATATAAAATATTGAACCAAGTTGCAAAAACAAATTTAAAGTGTTTCTGTTCAGGAGTACACGGGTTAAAGATAAAATCAAATAATACATAAAAATAATATAACATGGAGGGAGAAATAATTCAATGGGCTGACTTCATGCTTCACATGCAGGGGGCCTGGGTTTGATCTCTGGCATCTCGTGCCCCCCACCATGCACTACAAGGAGTGATCCCTGAGATCTAAGCTCTGGGCAAAGCCACTGAGCAAAG
This sequence comes from Sorex fumeus, assembly GCF_029834395.1. Lineage (NCBI taxonomy): Eukaryota > Metazoa > Chordata > Mammalia > Eulipotyphla > Soricidae > Sorex > Sorex fumeus. The sequence goes on along the minus strand of NW_026606092.1, from coordinate 35,554,598 downwards.
TATTTGGTGACAATCACCAAAATAATATGAAATAAAATAAATTGTTGTAGAAAGGGACTGGAGAGATATCAGAGCGGGTAGGGCATTTGCCTTGCACACAGCCAGCCAGGCCAACCCGAGTTCGATTCCTCTGCCTTCAATTCCACTGCCCCTCTCAGAGAGCTAGGCAAGCTACCAAGAGTATCTTGCCGGCACAGCAAAGCCTGGCAAGCTACCGTGACGTATTTGATATGCCAAAACACAGTAACAACTAGTCTCAAAATGTTACTGGCCCTGCTTGAGCAAATCGATGAACAACGGGAGTGACAATAACAGTGACAGTTCTAGAAAGACCTTGGGAACAAAAATATTAATGACTACTATCAAGCTTATTAGCAGTTGTACAGATCAATGCACTTACTGCACTTAAAAAATTATTCTATGATACATTGACATATATCATTAATAAATGTTACCATTAGGAGACCAAAATGGTTTAATAACACCAGTAAAATAATATAAACCTTTTTTTACAATTGAAAACATATTTGTAAAGGTAGCCCAGTAGATCATTGGTTGATCATTTCTATTCTAAAATTTATGCATGTCACTTTTCATTTAACAACATGAAGTTCTTGAAAATAACAGAGGCAGTCCTCCAAATTATAAGCTTTTGTTTGGGGATTAACTATAAGAGCAAGAGAAAAAAACTACTTATTGGCAAAGACTTATTTTCCACAAAAGTTTGAGTGTAAAATGTGTCCAAATCATATTGATAGAAGATTGAAAGTTGAAATTCCCTTCCTAGAACTTCACCTCCCAAGTCTTCTTGCTTCTTAATATTGTCACTTGCCTTCTCAGTCTAAAATTATGTTTGGATGGAAAGATATATATGGGAGCAACAAAAATGATTAAAACACAGTGTTTTCTATCAACCTCTAATTTCTATAAAATTTGCGCAATTTTGCCAATAATTATTAATATTGCCTCAAATTATATTATGGCTAGATATCTGTGTTTGAAGAACTGGTTCCCTGAGAACTGTGATAGATTGATGGTGGCTCAGGGACAGAACTGCTTGACACTGTCATGAACTAATGGGTTATGTTAAAATTAGGCAATTACAGAGAAAAAGCCATTCTTTAGTCATTTATTTTATTTTGGAAAAATTCAAAAGTCAGTAGGCTTGTGTTGGCTGAGGATAAAAATAAAGCCAAAAAGTAACAATCTAGCAAATGTTTAAGTGTAGTGTAAACATTAAAAAATTATTAAGTGTTTTTGAAATATTACTGCAGGATGCCCAACTGAGCAGACACATTAAAATGAAAAAGGAATAACTATACTATATAATATTTGGGTTTCTAATAACATTTCAGAGTTAAAATATACCTATGGGAAGAATTGGAGAATAAATAAGGAACAATACAGAAAATGTTTCATTTGTTATAATAAATTGTCAGCAAATGGGAAGAAGTAGGGAGTTAGCATGATATCAGAAGTAAAAAATTACCACTAAACCTGTATCCACTGAAGTAATAGTTTAGATAAGACAAATCTTTATTTACCAACTTGGATGAACTTGTGGCCAAATAACTAAAGTGTAGCATGTATCAGCAATGTTGTGATATCTTATAGTTTTTATTTTTGTCCCATTATTTTGAACGCAATTGCATCCCCAGTAGCCAGAAATTAGAGTAGACAATTGATTAATAACTGTTATTTAAGTGAATGCAACAAAGCACAATAATAGAAGTTGCCATCGGTGTTAGTTTCCCTCAGAGGATTCCAAAGACTCTAGTCATAGCAATAATTTATTGAAGTGAAGGAATGCAAAGTAAAAGCTACAAAGGGAGAAGGATGTGGATTAAAGCCCAGGAAGGGACAAGCTTCCTTCCCACTGCAGTGATACAGGACACATTTAATTTCCCCAGTAGTGCGATATGATATGTGTGAAACGTTTTCTAGCAAAGAGTTCATTAGAGATCAAGTTCCTGGAGAGTTTTGCTGGTCACAGAGACATCATCTACCTACAAAACTCTACTAAAATTTTCACCATGAACCACACTGTGTATAATCAGCTCAGAGCTAGCGAGTCATTCACCAGGGAATAACCCTCTTAAAATTCTAGTTCTCACATGCTGACTGAAGGCCAGTTTTACAAACAGATCTAAGGATAAAATCACGATCAGGATCACGATCATCCTGTTGTTCGTCAATTTCCTCCAGCAGGCACCAGAACCGTCTCCTTCTTCCTAGCCCTGAGATTTTAAAAGAGCGATTTCAATGCTCTTTCAGGATATTCTAAGGATAAAAACTTGTTAATTTATTAAGGTCAGCAATACTGACATTTTTTTTGTACTATAATTTTGTCTATTTTCTTTTTAGGAACATAGGATGTTTAATATAGCTGACAACTCTGAAATTAAATTTGGGGGTTTCTTAATATAATTGTACAAAACTCTGCAAAGGAGTATGGTATGCAAATGCATAATTTATTTAGCCATCTCTCTTTTGATCACCCATTAAAAGACTTTGTATAGCTGTTAATGTACCTTACGAGAAAATTACATAGCCAGAGAGATAGTAGAGGGATAAAGACAACTGTTTTGAACGCATTCAATCCCACTTCAATCTCTTGTACCACATACGGTCCCCCAAGCAGAGCTAGGAGTGATCCCTGACCAGAGAACTAAAAGTAAGTCCTGAGCACCACAAAAACGTTACCCATAACACTACTATCTCCTCACCAAAAATCGTCTTTTAATTCTCTGTGAGATATAATCCCATCTGAAGCATAATTCACAATTTTATATCACAACCAGAACTCTTCTTCCATAATATAGATAACAAAATCATAATTGAGAACAAATTTTAATTACAAGTACCAACTAAATATCTACTAATGTTTGTTAACTGGAGGACGTGTTTATGTGTCATTAATTGATGAAACCTGAAAATATTGGTTTAATTAATATTTAAATAGCAAGTCATGCTAGCCTTTTGTCAGAGAATTTTCCCTTAAAGTTTATAGTAGCAGTGATAAAGCTGGACATTTGTAGTAAATCCTAATATATATGTGTTATATATTAAGATATACATATATACCATCCCTTTATGAATATGTGAATATTTTTAAAAGTTCAATTTTTATCCTTTACTTGAATACTTACTGTTGTTTTCTTTTTTTTTATTATTTCTCACTTACCATGTTCACTGTTCTTGAATCTAAGCTTACATAGCTTCAGTCATATAAGCTGCATTTTCTTTTCTTAATGAAGGCAGATAGGTAGTATATCCAAGGGAGAGGGTATGGGATATTTTCATGTACAAAATACAGAAATAGGTGATCTATAGTTTTTAAGCCTTTGTCCCAAAAGTTGTTCAAGGAGTTTCAAAGGAATGACTCAAGTTTGGAAGCACAAGTGAAAAATAAGAACTGCTAAAGTATCAACCTAGTTGCCTAACGTCTGATAATTGTATTATATGTGTATATACATATCTATGCCACACCTTCATAATATACTCATCAGTGTATATGTGTATATATAATATACATTTATGTGAATATTATGCAGCTACAAAGAATTACAAGATCATGCAATTCATAACATTTTGAGTGGAAATGGAGGATACCGTGTTCAATGAAGCAAGCTAGAAGGACAAACACGAGATGATCTCACTTATCTGTGCTGTGTAGAATAACTGGACGAGAGAATACTAGGTATTAAAGGGGGTTCTATTGCCTTTGATCCCAGAATATAAATAAAAAGGACAGATAAAGAAAAAAAATGAGGGGATAGCAAAAAGTGGATGGGAGTAATGAGGGTCAGGGGTCAAGGTTCTTGGGTACATTGGTGGTAGAGGAGTGGTATAGTTATATATCTAAACCAGAGAGTTAGCAACACAGAAAGCAGGAGATCCAACTACAACAACCAAACTTTAAAATGTGCCTGTCAAGGAGGCAGATCTGGGAAGAAGGACTGGGTGCAGGGGGAACCAGAAATGACTACACCAAGAAAGTTGACACAGAAGTGCAATTGGTGTTGGCATATCGTGTGCTTAAACTCAATTATGAATAATCTTGTAAAACACAGTGCCTTAATAAAAATAAGGAACAAAAGATGGGCAAAGTCAATATTGCAAGTCCTTCCTGTCTTCTATTTCACTGTCAGCAATTCTTGAGTGGTAAAACTGGCTTTCTACAAACAATCTGAGAAACTATTTACTTCCTGTGGAACAGTCATTCGTTTTTTGATGCACAAAGGTGTATACTGGATCAAAGCACAAGATTGGTTCACTAGGTCATTGCTGTTAAAGCTCACAAAGTATGACATTTGTGAGCTAAGTCAGAAATACACCCTTCACAGTGTGGACTTCGCTGATTCTGAGGGGAAGCTGTTTCTCCTTCCCAGTAGTTCTAGAGCAAGTCGTTTTCTCTCCTAGTCCTAGTACAAACTCTGTATTCCCCTGGTCTGCCAGCTGACCATGTACAACTGGGTCTGATCTCCAGACCCAGTTTCAAAGCCCCAGTAACTTAAAGTCTCTCTCTGTCTCTGTCTCTGTCTCTGTCTCTGTCTCTGTCTCTGTCTCTGTCTCTCTCTCACACATACACACACACAGTTTCTTTCTTTTTTGTTTTTTGGGTCACACCCAGTGATGCTCAGTGGTCACTGTTGACTCTGCACTCAGGAATTACTCCTGGCAGTGCTTGGGGACCATAGGGGATGTCAGGGTTGAACCCGGCTCAGCCATGTGCAAGCAAAACATCCTATGTGCTGTACTATCATTCTGGCCCCCACACCCAGTTTCTTGATCTATTATGGATCCAGGAGAGAAAGGACAAGATGAACATTCGCGTGCAGTTTGAATTCTGAAACAACAGTCTGTATTCCTAAGCAGAGTGATACCTGAGAAGAGACTTGTGAGAATAAGCCTGAGCACAATGGTGTGTGGCCACAAAATAAAGAAACAAAAATGTTTTTGACATGTTTCTACTTTTAGTTCTATTTATAGTCTCAAAGAGGTCTGGAAAGAATCAGGAAACAGCCAGAGAACCCAAGAACAGATGACTGGATAAAGAAACTACAGTATATCTGTGCAGTGGAATACTATGCAGTCACCATGAAAAATGAAGTCATGAAATTTACTTATAAATGTATGTACATGGAGAGTATTATGCTGAATGAAATAAATGAGAGACAGAGGGACAGACATAGAACGATTGGACTATTTGTGCGATATAACAACACATAGCATGAGTCTAGTACCAAAGGACAGTAGACACAAGGGCCAAGAATAATGATCCATGGTTAAAAGTTTGCCACAAGTGATGAGACAAAGGAGGGCAGCTAGGATAGAGAAGGGACCACTATAAGAATGATAACTGGAGATGATCACTGTGAACAAGAACTTTCACTGCTGAATGTAGGTAAAGTGACAAATGTGATCATCTTCGGCACGTGTACTGCAAACTCCAATGCCTAAATGGAAAATTTAGATATTTTTGCTCCTGAAATATAAACTTGCTCCTATACGGATTAGAAATGTTTCTAAATTTTATCTTATTTTATTTACTACACACACATATATGTGTGTACATATATATATTTATATCTGTCTGTTTTTCCTGTGTATCGTATACCCATGTTTTGTCTTTTTTCTGTGAATTTCTGTCACTAGCACAATTCTGTGAGAACCAGCAAGTCCCTTTGTGCAGTATAAACTAAGACTTATAAAGGATGTGCAACGAAAAAGAGCCTCCTCTCATCTATACTCTCATATGATAAATATATGTTACAGTAAATTACCTAATTAAACAAGCATAACATGAAAATTAGATGTTTGTTCCTATACATCTTTGGAAAAGTAACCATTTTCGTTTCGGTCCTATGTATTATCCCTTCAATTTGCAAAAGCTGAGTAATCAGGAATTCCACACCATAGCTTTAATTGCAAGCATATCCACTAAGTGCTGATGTGGTAAATTCTGTTGCTGAGCTTTTTAAAAGTGACAGCTTTGTCTTTTCCTTTTCTCTTTTTTAAAGTAATTAAGATGGACTGTATAATCACACCACACCCTTGTCAGTACAGTTTTGTTCTCAAACTCATATAGTCTCCTGTAATAGTATAATTATTTGAAAAAAACAGATGATGACAGTAATAACTGACAAAATGAAAGGAAAAGTTGGTATATGTATACTTTGTTCCAGGGTTCATCGTAAGTAGTTGAAATGCGTTGTTTCATTGAATGTTAATAGAACTATTTAAAAATCTCTGACTACTTCAAAAACAAACTAATTCAACTTATGCTATTAAGCTTTCTTTTAAGTGTTTCATCACAAAAAGACTGGATTTTACTCTCATTTATGAACCTGATACTACCCTGGACCATTATTTAACCTCTCTCAACTTCATTAAATGATCGATACATTTATCTTTCAAAAGAAATAAAACTCTTCAGATTTTATTACTTCCCACATCTCATATTTGCATAAACCATCATTTTCTGCAAATTTTATTTCTTAAAACAGAGCTTCTTATACTTTAACATGCATTTGAATGCTCCGGGGTCTTGTTAAAATACGGATGCTGAATAAGCAGATATGGGACATATTAAGTGTCACTGCATTTTAAGAGAGAGCTCCCAGATGATACCATGTTATTGGTCCAAGAACTTTACTTTGAGTACCAAGGTCTTCAGTAATTCTAGAATCGATTATTTATCCTTTAGGTTACTAACCCAATCAATACATTGTGATTAATGCTTAGTATAGTCTTGACTATGAGAAAGGAAATGAAGGTCAGATGTTCATGAATTAAATTCCAATAAACAATAATTTCTCTGCTCAATAAACAATTATGTTGCTTTAATTTGTTGATTCATATAAAGTCTGCAAAACTCTGATCAGGTAGGTAAAATGCATTCCTCTGTTACTTTAATAGGAGTATAAAAATCTAAGTTTTCATTGTCTGCTAGAAGATAATACTTTTTTTTGTCTTTCAGGTAATTTATCCCCAGTTATTTGTACCTAATGACTCTCACCCCAGAAGTTTAAATGTCTTAAACTGATGAAGACTATTTCCAGAAAGTCTCTGAGGGTCTGTTGACAAGAGCCTATATTATGGAAGACTTGATTTTAGTGACCCCCATGCCAGAGTTAATTTTCTAAACATATAATGATGAACCCATTCTGACCTTAGCAGTTTATTGCACTGTCCCATGGCAACTATTCAATCTACTTTCTTATGCTTAGTGCCCTGACTGGTACTGTTTTGCTAATAGAACAAGTGCATGAATCCATAATAGCCTATGGAAAAATGCAGTAAAAATACTATTAAAGAGCCAGGTGTGGTAAAAACATACCATAAAAAAAATGTTCAGTTGTTTATATCAGGAACTCAGGGAAAGAAAAAGGTCATTTTTTTAGCTAACTGTTGCTGAGAATATAAAATTTCTCATATTTTGCTATTGTGTAAATAAGTTAAGGGAAATGTATAAATAGATAATACATGTATTAAGAATGTGTGCAATCTTTGCCATATGTAGCAGTTCCAAACTGAGTATCCAAATATAAAATAACGAAGATAAATTCTATCGTACATTTATATAAGCCCCAAAAGTATATAAATTACTTTTCTCAAGATACTAGAAACTTTAAAAAATATTTTAAAATATGTATGTTAGGGACAGAGTTAAAACATTGGGAAGGGCCCTTGCCTTGCAAATGGGCAGTCCAGTTTTGATCCCCAGCACCCCAGATGGTTCAGAAGTACCACCAAGAGTGATCCCTGAATAGCAAACCAGTATAGTTGGTGTGGCACCAAAGGTAAAGGTAAAGGCCCTCCCGTTGATCGTCGATTTGCTCGAGCGGGCCCAGTAACGTCTCCATTGGAGACTTTGTTGTTACTGTGTCTGGCATATCGAATACTCTCGGTAGCTTGCCGGGCTCTCCGAGAGGGGCGGAGGAATCGAACTCGGGTCGGCCATGTTGGCCGCTTGGAAGGCAAACGCCCTACCGCTGTGCTATCGCTCCAGCCCAAACAAACAGAAAATTATGTAAATTATTACAACAGGTATTGAAATAACTGATATTTGATCATATATAATTAAAGGTAATAGCATATATAAATTAACACTTATTGTACAGCACTGTAGCACTGTATCTCTGTCCTCCCATAGTTTATCGATTTTCTTGAGCGGGCACCAGTAACGTCTCCATTGTGAGACTTGTTGCTACAGTTTTTGTCACACTTAATGTATAGACATAATAATTACCAGCACAGTGTTTAAATGTGAATAAATGTTAGCAAAACATATCTGCAAATTAGGAGTAAACTTATTATTTTTTTCTTTTTTGTTGTCTCAGTGGACATGGGCAAATGCAGATTTTCAAAATAAATAAAAGGTCAGCACTGAAATAACAGTTTTCTCATATTACCCAGTTTAAGCTCATTTTCAGTAACCCAAAGTTGGAAGGGGTACTCCAAACTATTTTCTGCTGATGGTGACGTGATAATATGTGTTATTAGGAAAAGTAATTTCCAGTTATTGTATTGGATTTCAGTAATTACTTTTTCAATAAAGAAAGTGAAAACTATTAAAAGCAAAAATGTGAAATAAATTAGCTTTATATCCTACACTCAATTAAACTATCATAGCAAGAAGGTAATGAATTAAGATAATTTGAGGATAGGAATAACGCTTTACAAAGCAGAGATTTAACACTCTTCTAAAATCCATTAAAAATACTCCAAAAGATTACAGCAAAGCGGGTAGCCCACAACTACTTCAGATACATTGCTTTCTGCATGCTAAGTAGGTAGAGAGAGTTTTCAGTCTCTGAAATCTTAGAGGTTCATGCACCAAGTCGCTCAAGTATGCAAAGTTTGGTTTGGTGACAATGGTTCCAACAGAGAAGCTGAGTTTTCTAGTGACTTCATCATTTTAAAGACAACAGTAAGAGAGTATGCGATCTTCTTCTTCAGGCATGTGTTCTCTCAGGAAATCTACATAGTATTTGGACAGTCATTAGTGTGTAAACATTTCATTTATTATAAGGATGTGCTCCAAAATATTAAACTCTTCTACCTGCCCTGCTAAAATCTCTCCTGTGAATTCACACTGCATGTTGTTATTGTTTTGCAGAAGTATGTCCTAGTCTTTCAACCTGTTCTCAAGAATCATTTCCTTAAGAGTGACCCAACAGGGGTTGATGTGTGACGATCGTGGGTAGGGCATGTGCCTTGCTCAGCTGAACAGGGTTGAATCCTCAGAACTCCATATGATCTCAAACCCACCAGGAGTGATGCCTGAGTAGTGCAGAGTCACAGGAAAGCCCCGAGCACTGCTGTGTGAAGCCAGAAAGAAGATAAACAGTACAAAAACAAAAATTACCCAACCATTAATGAAACAAAAATTACCTGAACATGTGCCTCAGTCATTTCAATAACAATTTTGTCTTTGTTTTCTTCATGACTATATCATCATTTGACACTTTGTTTATATACTTTTGATTCCTGGTAATTTAAGTGAAGCAAAAAGAACAACAACAACAGCAACAACATCAACAAAAAGGAACAAAACTAAAAGCAAACAAAGCAAAAACAAACAAGAAAATGTTTTTTTATTAGGAAATGTGGGATGGATTTCCAGTCTTTAGTCTTATGCCTGGCAGTTGTATAAAAGGTGTGGCTATGATGGAGACACAGTTCCATTTCACTGTGGTTTTAGAATCTTTTCGTAGAGACCTAGCCGTAACTATCCTATGCTGCTTTTTTTTTTTGGAAAGCACATTATACTTTATTTTTGCTTCAGTTTTTTTGTTTGTTTTTGTTTAGGGGCCAAAGCCAACTGTGCTCAAGGCTTACTCCCTCCTTTGTGCTGAGGAAAACATGGTCATCTCCTTGCAAGGCAAGCGCTCTATTTGCTGTGTTACTACCTCTATCCTCCACAACACATCGTTCTGTTTTGCTTTTGTTCGTTTGTTTTTGTTTGTTTGGCTTCACTTAAATTACCAGGAATCATATGGGTGCTCAAAAATATTTTATATTCTTTCAGTATACTTAAACATCTGAAGAAATGAAAAGTTAAGGAGATATTCCCTTACCTGAGAAACATTTAATATTTTACATATATTCAATAATTTAAAAAAAATAAAATTCTTATTATGTAGCCTGAATTATAGAAATTATAGTACTTTTCCATTTTCTAAAATGAGTTTACACTTCAATATTGTTTTCCTTTCATAATACACATGACCTATTTGTGATTTTTTTCTTTTTTTTTCTTTTATCTTATTTATTTATTTATTTATTTTGCTATGGGGCACACCCAGAAGTGTTCTGGGCTAACCTCTGGCTCTAGGTTCAGGGATCACTAGTGGTGGGCTCAGGAGACCAAATGAAATGCTGGATATTGAATGAGATCGGCCACGAGCAAAGCAAGCGCCAAACCAACCAACTGTACTATTGCTTTTGGCCTCCTGTGTTCAGTTTGCTTGCTGATTAGCAGACCAATTGTGTTGTTGTCCATTGGTCAACATTAAGAATCTGAAGAGCACAATCTTTTCAACTGCAATCTCTTTACCGCTGAGGGTGAAAAGGAATATTTTCAGAAGTCCTTAAAAATTTCTTTCCTCCAAAGGAACATGACGGATCAAAATCATTTTAAAAATCATGAACAAATGGTTTAACAAAGGTGAATTTTTCATTTAAATGTCAATGCTTGGGCTAAGGATGTGTTTTAAAATCCCAGCATTGATGATATGTGATATGTGGGAGCTTGGATTCCTGTACTACAGTAGAGTAAATAAATAAATAAAATGGCAATTTCTCTAAAAAAGCAAAGATACCATCAGTAATTAATGCCATGCAGTGATTTTCTTTAATCTAGTTATTTTCCTCTAATACATAGCTGAGACCAGTTACTTCATGGGAATGTAAATTTTGTTAGAAAAAAGAAAAATGGTAATTATATGTCATGAAGTTACCACATTCATTAATCAAATAAAAGTGCATTGGTATAGAGATCTGACATAAGAACAATAGGCATGGGTAAAAATATAGGACTTTGTGTATTGAGAGCTGCTCTTATATTAAATCTTGCTTATTAATTTTAAGTTTAAGGGGGGAATATGATTACTTTCTTCTACTGTAGCACAGGGGCTGGAGAGACAGCACAGAAAGTAGGGCATTTGCCTTGCACACGGTCAACCCGGGTTCAATTCCTCTGTCCCTATCGGAGAGCCCAGCAAGCTATTGAGAGTAACCTGCCCGCACGATAGAGCCTGGCGAGCTCCCTGTGTCATATTCAATATGCCAAAAACAGTAACAACAAGTCTCACAATGGAGACATTACTGGTGTCAGCTCGAACAAATCGATGAACAACGGGAGGACAGTGCTACAGTGCTATTGTTGCCAGAATAGGTAATTTAAATTATTATGATTAATGCTATATCTTTATAGTTTATAGGCAAGTTTGAAAAACTAGACACCAAATAATAAATCATATGTTTTCTGAATTTCTCTTATTTGCGCTACAACTAAGTTGAATTAAATATGATTTCTCAATCTTGGGATTCCAATACATTCATAACATAACCCCGAGAGAAATTAACCTCCACAGTAAATTCTGTGAGGTTTTGAGTACAAATATTGCAGCTTAGTAACATAAATACTCATTAAATTGGTTTTCAGGTTTTATAACTTAATCAGTTGTTCATAACTGTAAACATTTTGAAAAGAAAAATTGTATTTGTTTTCTATATAGTGTTAAAATCCTAGCAAGAGCAATTGGGCAAGAAAAAGAAAGAAAAGAAATACAAATTAGAAAAGCGTCCTTCTTTTCTTTTCTTTTTCTTTTTTTTTACTGTTGCAATATTTTCTTTCTTTTTCTTTTTTATTGAATCACTGTGAGATACAATTACAAAGCTTTCATATTTGAGTTTCAGCCAAACAATGATCAAACACCCACCCTCCACTAATGTCCCCAGTGTTCCCCCCACTTCCCACCACTCCACCTGCTTCTATGGTAGACAATTTCCTCTATACTCTCTCTCTCTACTTTTGGGCATTATTGTTCGCAATATAGATACTGAGAGGCTATCAAGTTTGGTCCTTCATTTACTACTAGCACACATCTCCCATCCTGAGCGATTTCTCCAACCGTCACTGATTTAGTAATCCCCTCTCTATTCCAGCTGCCTTCTCCCCCAGCTTATGAGGCAGGCTTCCACTGATGGAGAAATATTTCTTGCCCTTGTGTGTGCTGTCCTTAGGTGTCATTCTCATATTATGTTATTCTATATCTCACAAACAAATACCGTCATTCTATGTCTGTACTTCTCTTTCTGACTCATTTCACTTAGCATGATACTTTCTATGAACATTCACTTAAAAGCAAATTTCATGACTTTATCTTTCCTAACAGCTACTTCATATTCTATTGTGTAGATATACCAAAGTTTCTTTAACCAGTCGTCTGTTCTCAGGCACTTGGGTGTTTCCAGATTCTGGCTATTGTGAACAGTGCTGCATTAAACATACAAGTGCAGATGTCATTTCTGCTTTGCTTTTTTGCACTCTCGAGATATATTCCCAGTAGCGGTATTTTGGGATAATATGGAAGCTCAATTTCTAGTTTTTAAATGAATGCCCACATTGTTTTCCAAAAAGGCTGGACCAGTCAGCATTCCCACCAACAATGAAAGAGTTCCTTTCTCCCTACATCCTCTCCAGCACTGGTTTTTCTTGTTCTTTTTGATGTGTGCCAGTCTCTGTTGTGTGAGATAATATGTCTCTGATGATTAGCAACGTAGAGCACCTTTTCATGTGCATTTTGGCCACTTGTATTTCGCTTTTGAGAAAACTTCTGTTCATTTCTTCCCCATTTTTGATAGGATTGGGGGACTTTTCCTTATTTAGTTCTACTAGTGTCTTGTATATCCAGATGGGTTAATATCAGATGGGTATTGGGTAAATATTTTTCCCATTCGGTGGGCTCTCTCTGTATTTTGTTCACTCTTCCTTCTGATGTGCAGAAGCTTCTTAGTTTGATGTAGTCCCATTTGTTTGTGTTTCTTTCCACTTGCTTGGTCAGTGGTGTTTCATCCTTAAAGATGCTTTTAGCTTCAACGTCATGGAGGGTTCTGCCTACATTTTTCTCTATGTAACTTATGGATTTGGTTCTGATATTGAGGTATTTAATCCAATTTGATTTGAATTTTGTGCCTGGTGTTAGAGGTCAGAGTTCGTTTTTTGCTGGTAACTTTTGTGGGTAACTGTCTAGTTTTCCCAGCACCACTTTTTGAAGAGGATTTCCTTGTTCCACTTCACATTTCTTGTTCCTTTATCAAAGATTAGGTGATCATATATTTGAGAGTTTGTGACAGAATATTCAACTCTGTTCCATTGGTCTGTATGTCTGTTTCTAGTCAAATATCATGCTTTTTTAGTTTAAAGTTGGGGAAGGTGATGCCACCCATCTTCTTTTTCCCAAGAATTGCTTTAACTGTTCATGGGGGTTTCTTGTTGCATATGAATTTCAGGAGTGTTTTGTCTATTTATTTGAAAACGTCACAGGTATCCTGACAAAACGTGCTCTATTCCCACTGCCTCTGATAAATTAGCAATGTGCTCTCTATTTTTATAAACTTTGCAATAAAACTTGATATTATAACAGTAGGAGGGGCATTGTATTTGTAAAGAGCCAAATCACGTATTTTCTCTAATTATTCAGTTATCTTTTCTGTAATTAACCTACTAGAAAGAAGATCAGCCCACTTTCTCTAGCATGTCACCAAATTATTGCAACTACAAGGTAGATGTTCAAGGAAAATAAGTGAAGGATAAGCACAACTCAGAGAAGAATTGAAAAAATTTAATAAGGCAAAAAATGTTAGTTTTTCAGCTTCTTGTGCATATTGTAAGAGCATAGAAGAGTGATGTAAGTGAATTCCTTTTACAACTCAGTCTAATTTGGCATGCCGTTCTAATTGCTGGCTCAGTTAGCAAATGACAGAAAACACTGCTTTCTGTAATTTTCCCTAAAATATTACAATCCTATAAGTTGTTCTATTGATGTACTTGAAACCAACCCAAGATGGTACTATTGTTAATTTTTATTACAAGAGAGGTTTTACAGTTATTGTGCAGCACTGTTAGAGGGGCTGTTAGGCACTGTGATTATGAATTTGGGGAATGACAGAACTGACCGATTTCATGAATGAATATACTTAAAATCCTAGCATGAGATATTTATTTTAGACTAATCATATATACTCTGGAATATTTTTCCGTGTGAATATACCTGAGAAGTTTATAATAATCACCACTGTTATGTTTCCACCAGCAAGAACATATATATCTTAAAGTCACTGGAGAAGAGAAATAAGGAGAATCATTTTAAGAAGTAAAATAAGTGAATAATATAAGTTGTTTAATTTCTGAAAAAAGAACTCTTACCTAAGTGAGGTTATCCCTTATATATAGGTTGACCTTCAATAACCTATTCAGCTTATTTGAATACTCATGTTTCTTATCCCTGAAATATAGGGACAGAGGAATTGTAAAGATGAGAACGTCAAATTGATCCTATGGTATCATGCTAGCCATCATTAGAGAATGAGATTTATTTTTAATCAATTTTATTGACTTGTCATTAGGTTACAATATTAAAAAAAATCATGGATCACAATGTCCCACATCTGTATGTATTGTTTTTCCTTTTTTTTTTTTTTTTGGTTTCTAGGTCACACCTGGTGGTGGTCAGAAGTTATGCCTGTCTCTACACTCAGGAAATACTCCTGGTTTTACTGTGTGCAAGGCAAACACCCTCCCCGTTGTACACCCTCTCTCCCTGACCCCATGTGAGTGTATTTTAAGTCTGACAGTAATACCAACGATCCAGTGTCAACCACCACCAAAATGAATCTCATTACTGACCTTTCCTGTCACCTTTTAGTTTTCTAGTAATCATCTTGCTTCTCATGGAATCTAAGTTTTATTGTATTTTACCAGCTCATTTATTTTAGCTATTAATATTCTATTTTTGAGTAAAACCATTCAGCAGTTGTTTTTTACTTTCTGATTTATTTACCTGTTTATTTATTTTTTAAAAACTTTTATTAGTGAAACACCATGAGATACGGTTGTAGACCTACAAATTTTGTGCTTGGGTTTCAGTTATACAATGATCGAGTACCCATCCCTCCACCAGTGTATTTTTCTTAACATAATAAAAGGCATAGGTTCTCAGATTCTCATTGTTTTTAAAATGGGCTGAATAGCATTTCATTAAGAATACATACAACTTCTTTATCTAGTATAAAAATTAAATACCATATCTTAGCCTTATAGTTATGAATTTGTTTTATAACTGAAAATAATGTTTGTTTGATTGTTTTTGGTGCACGCCTGGCAGTTCTGGGGGCTTCTTGTTGACTCTGTGTTCAGGAATCACTACAGGAAGGCTCAGGGGCTCATATACGATGCCCTGATAAAGTTTGACTTCAATAACTGAAAAGAACATTTTGTGTGCATAGTAGGAATGGATAGAAACGTTTTAACCTTTTAGTAACTTTGCCTTGATTGGTAGTTCAGACAACTCAAATTTGGGATGACTATCAATAAGTGGATATTTATTATGTCCATTCTATCTTTTGTTCTCTAGTTGTTTCATTCATATTTTTGAGTTTCTTTTCCATGAAATTATGCTTCTTCCTTTGGATTTTTTTCCTCAGGTGATTCTTCCGATTTCTTCAGTTTTTCTTCTGTTTCTACTTCAGATTTTTTTGTGTGTGAGATTTGAAAAGTATATGTTTGAAATAGTATTGTTATATTTAGTGATATTTGAAACAGTATATATCTAATATTTTTGTGCTGTTACAGATTTATTGCTTTAAACCAGTTTCTCATCTTTTTTCCTCCTCTTTTGATCTCTTTGATGGTGTTATTGAATTTTATTATTGTTTATATTTCTGATTCTGAACTTCAACCTCCTTCATATTCTGCCAAAACCACAAGCTTCAAAAAGCTCATGGGCTCAGATAGATCAGACATTCTCTGCTGATAAGTTTATATAGTGGTATAAGTCATATATTTTGTTTCTGGTTGTCTTTGAAAGGGATTACTTCATGTTATGATCTATGCATTCGCTTTTTAAGTGGGCACACCTATAGTAGGTTTGAGATACAGATTGCTTTCTGAATGCCATGTCCAATCTATCTTAGAATTCCCACCATTGTTAAGGCATGGTCACACTGGTACTCTCCTGCATAGCTGCTGAGTATGTGCAAGTGTGAGGCCCTTTGCACCTGGAACTCTACTGACAAAGTCTGCATCACAGGTCATTAGAACACTGAAATACCCTACTAGAGAAAAAGTAGGATGGGAATGTTTTAAGTGACATAAAAGATGTGTCAGATGGAATTTTGAAATGTTTTCTGTGTATATTTTTTATCTCCCAGAAGGCAAGGAGCTAGTTTTAATTTTTTTCTGAACTAGTTTTAGTTACTTTTACTGAATCAATAAAATTTAAAAATATTTTTTATAGTTTAACAATGATTTTAATATATTGTTTTTATTATTGCTTTGATGTGTGTTCTCATTCTTTTTTTAATTATTTATCTTTATGCACCTTTGTTTTCACAATCAGTTTTGTTTTTACAACTTAATGCCTCTGGTATCTGAGTTAAGGGCCTTTTAAAATCTTGTTTACTTTTAGATGTTTTAATTTAGTTTTTAGAGCATATCATTAAATTTAAACTCCTACATAGTAGTTTTTAATTTTAATGATTTTTTTCATAGGTTTTGTTTCCATTATTTAATTTTCCTTGTGAAGTTAATGGATTATGCTTTTAGATAAGCATATTTTACCAATGCAGTATAGATATTGAGTGATAGAAATAGTTTGAATGACCTATATCATTTCTCTCTTTTTGTGAACAAAAACTTGGGGAGCTTTTCCAAACTAAGATCCCCTGATCCCCATCCATGTCCTTTTCGCTACACTATGTGGTGTTATTTGTATAAAACTGCTGAAATAAGCTAATTTGCAATCGCTAAAATGATTTGATAAAAAAGCTGGAATATGGTAACACTTATTTTAAGAATATATTGAACATAAAATGCCACTACAGTCACTACCCACTTAATTAGTTACTTTTGCATAATTTGTTTTCCATGGCTCTGAATGTTTTAAATCTGGAAATGTGACAATAAAATGAAAAGAGAAACTAAGCTAGTCTCACTAACAACTATGTTCAATTGACCATTTTATTTCCATATTCCCTCAGAAGTAGTCAGTATACTCTTATTTTTCTCCTTTAATCACATGGGCACCTACAGAATCTGTAAACTCAGTACTCTAATTTTGTGGAATTTTCTGTCTCAGATGAATAACTGCAGTGAGGATTTAAAAATTACATGTGTATTTATGTACACGCATACATGTATACTTTTACATGTTCTTATATATGTTTCCCCTAAAGCTTTACTCACAGTAATATTCAACTTATTCTCAGCTATATGACCTTAATGGGGCTGGAGCGATAGCAGAGCGGGTAGGGCATTTGCCTTGCACGCAGCCAGCATGGCCCACCCGAGTTCGATTCCTCCGCCCCTCTCGGAGAGCCCGGCAAGCTACCGAGAGTATCTTGCCCACCCAGCAGAGCCTGGCAAGCTACCCATGACATATTCGATATGCCAAACACAGTAACAGTAAGTCTCAAAAAAATGGAGATGTTACTGGGCCCCCTTGAGCAAATCGATGAACAATGGGAGGACAGACAGTGTGACCTTAACGGTGGAAAATGTGTACTGATGGAGGAGGGATGGGGGTTCAATCATTGTACACGACTGAAACTCAAACATGAAAGCTTTATAACTGTATCTCATGGTGATTAAATAAAGATAAGAAAAGAAAAGAAAAGAAAAGAAAAGAAAAGAAAAGAAATCTGCTTACTCTCACTTAAACTTGATTATCCCCTCATCTACAAAACAAAATCTGAATCTAGCACTTATTAGCTATTATGAGGATTTCATGAAAAATCTAGAGCAAAGACTTTTCCTTGGGCCCACATGCAGTGGTGCTCAAGAATTCCTCCAATTTCTTGTTCGGAGATTTCTTCTGGTAGTGCTTGGCAAACCACAAATGTTTCTGGGTATCAAACCAAGAATGGGTCAGCCTCAAGCAATACAAAATTAATTAATATAAATTAATTTATGTAGTATAGGATGACCTACACCATTTCTCTCTTTTTGTGACCAAAAAGCTGGAGAGCGTTTCCAAACTAAGATCCCCTGATCCCTATCCATGTCCTATCTGTATGAAATGACACATTGTAAATTTATGTGTTTGCAGTTCAGATTTAACAGCTGAATTTGATATACCAAGTGATGAAACTTATGAACTTTACTAACAACTATGTCGGAACTACTTCCAGAGAATTTTTCTGAGGACAAAATGGAATGATACATCTGAAAATAAAAAAAAATTAAAGAATAAATCTACTATACAAAATTTAATATCTTAGGAAAACAATGATGCTTTCTTTGATATAGCAAACGATATGGCTAAGCATGGATGCCTATATACTTCCTCCTTCAGTAAAGCTATGTAGATTTGAGCTGACTCTTGATACAGAATCTCTGCTTCCCTGTTTCTGCTTACACAGACTGATCAAGCTCACAAGAATGTCCTGTTTATATTAATTAATTTTATTTTAATAATAATTTCCCCAGGTGCTGGATATCACAGCGGGTAGGAAGTTTGTCTTGCTCACAGCTGACCTGGGTTCAATCCCCAGAATCCCATATGGTCCCCCAAACACCCCCAGAAGTAATTCCTGAGTGTAGAGCCAGGAGTAACTCCTGAGCATACCTGGGTGTGACCCAAAAAGAAAAAAAAAAAGAATTTTCCCAACGGTGACCAATAGGACCTGCCAGAATAGTGTTGCCCATGCGGTGCCTATAGCAGAAGGGGGTGGTGCTTGCCAGGAGGGACAATGTGATGCTCGAGATTGACTTCAGGGTCTTATTCATAGAAGACATTCATCTATTCCTTTGGTCTTGCATGTGGTCAACCAGGGAGCTTGTTTGGTGTGTGTTCCTCAAACATCAGAAAATAAAACCAAACACATATACACACAGAAAGTAAAACGATAATTTTTCTCTCCCAATATTTTCCTATCAATTTCTTGATACATAGTATCTGCTTCCCTGTTTCGACTCACGCAGCCTTTCACAGTGCTCCTGTTTTCCTCAACAGGGTGCCATTCACAGCATATCAAGTTCCACTGGTTCTAGTTTATCTTTTGATGGAAAACAATATGGAATTCTGTTTTTTTCTATGAAATTTCTGTCAATGAAACTTTTCCGATGCCTGTACTATTTGGCACTAAACATGATAATGTACCTCTGCCCTTTTGAACAAAAATAGATGAATAAGTTACATAAATAAATGCTAAGTTTGAATCCCACAGAGCATAGAAAATCACTTAGTGGCATTTTAAATATCATTTTGAATTCATTTAGAAATGTTCAGGCATTTGCAGATTCAAAGTTAAGGGAAACAAGCCTCTGTGAAATTCTAAAATTTTATGTGGTAAACTGATAACGGTGATTTAACAAAGAGATTTGTAAAGAGAAGAATATTTTTACCTCTAAACAGAATCGTTTCACAGTGTGAGTGGAAGTTTCTTGATATTGTGAGACCTCTGTAAAAAGTGTTGACTTATTGATTTAATTAACTACAAATATATAGCAGTTTATGAGAATCTAAGGGTGGGAGAAAAGGAAATAAAGAAGTTAAATGTAGTGCTTGCATTCTGAAGCTTATATCTTGGTAAAAGAAACAAGAGAAGTGCATGAACTTTATAAATGATTTATTTACTCTAATTTTTGCTGTAACTCACAAATCCTGCTCAACACAATAATCTTTCTAATAATATACTTTTCTTGACTTCAATGGTTTTTCTTTACTTTCTTTTTTTTTTCCTTTTTGGGTCCCACCCAG
Organism: Sorex fumeus; assembly: GCF_029834395.1. Classification (NCBI taxonomy): domain Eukaryota; kingdom Metazoa; phylum Chordata; class Mammalia; order Eulipotyphla; family Soricidae; genus Sorex; species Sorex fumeus. The sequence goes on along the minus strand of NW_026606092.1, from coordinate 35,534,607 downwards.
CGGTGCTCAGGGTTTACTCCTGACTCTGCACTCAGGAATTACTCCTGGCAGTGCTGGGGTACCATGTGGCATGCCGGGGATCGAACCCGGGTCAGCCCTGTGCAAGGCAAATGCCCTATCTGCTGTACTATCACTCACTCCAGCCCTGATTTCAGTGATTTTTCTTATACACGCAACATATTTAACATTTTTACTTAGAATAATTCAAAAAAAAATTAGAGTAATTTAACTAGGCTCTTATTAATTTATTTTTTTATTTTTTTATTTTTTTGCTTTTTGGGTCACACCTGGCAATGCACAGGGGTTACTCCTAGCTCTGCATTCAGGAGTTCCTTCTGACAGTGCTCTGGGGACCATATTGGATGCTGGGAATCAAACCCGGGTCGGCCGCATGCAAGGCAAACGCCTTACCGCTGTGCTATCTCTCCAGCCTTGGTGCTTATTAATTTAAAACATACTTTTTATATAACTGAATTAATCATCGGTTCTTCAAACATTTAAGATACCTTATTGCAATAAAATTTTAAAGATGTTCTAATAATCATTAACACTAATACCTTTAAAATATCAAGATACCTTTTTGATATGTTGATATTTCACCTTAATTAAAGTATTCACAATTTGAAACTGTGTTATAGTAACAGGAGTTAGAGTCAAAATTAAATGGCGTTTAATGACAATAGCTTGTTAAGTCTGTTTTAATATATAGTTTATTTTAAACCAATTTATTTTATTTTTTAAGTATAAATAAAACAATTAGTAAAGAATTAAGTAAACTAAAAAGAGTATTTAAATTTTTAAAGTTAAATTTATATATAAATTGGTTCTCAATTTGTTTTATCAGTTTCATTGAAATATAATATACAGCCCCAGCCCGTTTGTCTTCATCATCTAGTTTGATCCTGTGGCTTAGGAAAAGCATGTCCTTATTTTTGTTTCATTTTTTCAACATATCTCTTTCTCACATTAACCACATGAATACAGAGCTTTAGAATTCCTAATAGTTAATTCTTTCACAGTTTTAAAACTTGACTTGAAATAATAACAGTGACAAAACACGAGTACTATCAGGTTACTAAATGCACGCCTGGGTATCACTGTATCATAATTTGAGAAAAAATTATCACAGGTCAGAGAAAGTTGTGAATATGTCATCACATATGATCAAGAGCTGAGGAAGTTGCTGTTAGATAATGTTTAAAAACAAACAATTTGCTGGAATAAATTCAACTGTAAGGCCAAGTTGCATAAATTAAAACTAGTGAGTCCTTTAAAATCTGGCATTTCTCTAGTGCCCTAGATATAAGACAGATTTGGGTGATTCCTTAAGTGATTGCTATTATATTTTTAACTTTGAGTGATACTGGTTATGGCTGTCATTGTGTTGAGGTATATTCCTTTTGTACATACCTATATTGGATGCTGGATGTGGCCCTTCTTATGTTGAGTTAGGTTCCTATTTAATTATAAATGGATTTTAAATCTTGGTAGACCTGAACCTCTAAAATGCATTGTTGAAAACAAAGACAAAACACTCCATGATATTGGCTTCAGTGGTGTCTTTGTTAATTTAAATCCACTGGCATGGAAAACAAAAGCAAAAATAAGTGGGGTTATGCTAGCTATTGTTATATTAAGCCAATAAGTCATCCTATTCAATGGGGGAAAAACATTTGAACATAAAAACTTTGACAAAAGAAGATGATCCAAGTTTATATATATCCAAGATATATAAATGTGATTGTTTATTTTCCTATATATCAATCTATCTATATATCTATCTTTTCAGAGAGCAAACAAAGAAAATCTGATTGCACAGATAACTTTTCTACGGAGTACTTGACATAATGTTTATAAAATAGAATGCTCTCTTTCAAAGATAACTTAACCTGCTATACACATTTAGAATATAAAGTCATGGCATTCTCTTACCCAGAATTTCCACAAGAGTAAATAATGTTGAGAAGACATTATCCTGATTGCAGTAAAAATAAGCAAACAAACTAACAAAAAAACCCGATTCTCTTCAACTCTAAATGCCTCAAGATCTGGTGTTTCAACTCTGTGGCATCATGAAGTCATAATACATATATGAATTATCCAAAGTACTGAAAACTTTTTCAGTAAAATTCTAAAAAAGGGAAGAATAGATACATATACTACATTTAGTTAATAAATATCATAAATTATCTTGACACTATTGTTTACATAATCATGTAATTATATTTATGAGGGTTTGATATGAGAAACTCTAGCAGGGATTGACCAGATCCATATCTATGCTTTTTCTTCCTCAGAATATGATGAATTCTATGTCCCAGTCTCTATGTAACCAAGTTTGAATGAATAGAATTTCCACGAGAGAAAGAATAAAGTACTTTTAGACCAAGCTTGTACATTATCTTGTACTTTTACAATATTCCTTTTCTTCACCCTTTATCCATTTATATGATTCATCTTTATTTATAATTAGATGTTCAGATTAATGCAGACTCAGTGGAACAAGCCAATACTCTAGAGGCTAAAAAAGTTATTTAAAAGAAAACTCTGGAATTATAAATAGTGCTAAAGTAAAGAAACAAACTTCTTCCTATCTAATTTAAATTGACTTTAACATATATGGTGCTTTTAGGTTTAAATGTTAGTAATTTTTCATATCTAAACATTTCCTCTACAACATATGACTTAATAAATATTTTTGAATGTGATTCAGGTACTCAAGTCAAAATATGTGGAAACTATCAGTCATAACGAATGGCATTTATATCTTAATAAGCTGCACTTTTTTGCAGTGCAACATTCTTTTGTAATTTATAGAAACTTGACTATGATCTTGACCTAGAAGATAACATGTTTTCTCCTATTATAAGTGAAACCTTTTAATATTTCTTACCTGATAGTAATTAATAAAATTTCAATTATATCATAATTATAAAAAGTATATCATATTTATTTAGGATTCCCACTCAAATATATTTAGAATGAGCATTATTATTCCATTTTATAGGTGTTGCAACTGATATTCTTCAAAATATTAATATAAGCCAAAATATTCAAATTCAGATTTTTAAATTATTTAATCTAAATACATGTTCTAACATCACCTTACTGCCATTTAAGTAAAATAATGCAATCAAATTTTTCTGTAAAAATGTACTTAAACTATAAAGAGATATTTGGGTATGTTATTTGATAGAAGCTATTTGGTACTAGAGATAAAATCATTTCAATTTAATTATATAATACCATATGTTTTAAATATTATACTGTATCATTTTAAGATGAAATTTACTTACTGCTTTGACCTTTTATTTTTGTTATGAATATTTAAACACTATTTTACATTTGTTTCTTAAGTTCTGTTCTAACGGGTTTTAGCAAAAGGCGTTTAGCATTCTTCCCACCCAAATTCCTGTCATCGTATTTCATTCCTTACTTTTTGTTGATGACTCATTAAAAAGTGATCTTATATAGTTTTAAATGAGCAATTTCCAACTTTCCAAGCTGTTTTTTGAAGATATACAATTTAGTAGGAATAGTATATCCAACTGAAATTCTCAATGAAAGCAATTGTTTTAATAGAGTAAATATTGTGGCCACTTCAGCGTTTGATATATTGGTATGTTCAAGTCTGCTTCAAGTGCTGGGGAAGAAGTCAGTTGCAATAGAGAAGGGACCACTATAACCTCTCCATATCTGTAGTACAAACCATAATGATGCCTCAAAGGTGAGAGAGAGACAGAGAGAGAGAGAGACAGAGAGAGAGAGAGAGAGAGAGAGAGAGAGAGGGGGGGGGGGGGGAACACCAAATATGCTGTGTACTGCTCCAGGCAGATGCAGGGCAAAGGATAACTGGTGTACAGAGTCACTCCTGGAGAAGCTGATGGCTGTTCACTTTATTGCCAAATACACACATATTTCATAGGCGGGTCTCAGCTTAAGAAAATGGTCCAGTCACATAGAGTTCAGCATTACTGACCTTTCCAACTCTGCTTTGCCCAGGCCCAATCCCTTTTAGGACTAGATGCTGCAATTAGGTGACAATTCTTGTGGGGGGGCGGGGGGTGAGTGAGATTCAAGACTGGTCCTTATAAAATGGCCCAGACACTCCCTACTGGGTCACTATTAAGGGACAAGTCTTATCTGCAATGCAGGGACAGATGTTAGCAGCTCTGGTGCCTGTTGCTATGCAGAGAGAGAGAGAGAGCGAGAGAGAGAGAGAGAGAAGAAGAAGAATACACTGATGTTTCCTTTTGCGTAAAGTAAAAAAAAATCAAAGAGAAAATTTTAATAAATGTATACTGAGATAAAAATTTGCTCGAGCGGGCCCAGTAACATCTCTATTGGAGACTTTGTTGTTACTGTGTCTGGCATATCGAATACTCTGGGTAGCTTGCCGGGCTCTCCGAGAGGGGCAGAGGAATCGAACTCGGGTCGGCCATGTTGGCCACGTGTAAGGCGAACGCTCTACCCGCTGTGCTATAATCTCCTGTGTTGTAATATTTATGGAAAAACTTATACTGTGAATGATCATGGTATAAATTATTTATATATATGTATATATATGTATATATGAACATGTCTCAATGTCTTAATCACATTATATATATTTTGATTTTTTAAAGAAAATAGAAATAAGATAGAAATAATGTGGAGTAATAAAATATAAAACCATTTTCCCATGCACTAAAAAAGCAATTTTATATCCCCACAAAAATATTAGAATAATCATTATGTAATGTGATAATTTGAGCAAAATAGTTGACGAAGAGATCATTTAGGCTCTATAATAAGACATTTTCTTCAATAGTTAATATTACTTGATACCTTTCTGACTCCATAGTACTTGTCTAATGGTAAAGGATTTATAAGAAATAATATTCTTCCTTGAATATACGTATTCATTTTCACTTACTAAATAAATACTCAAATGAGTATATATTGATTAAGCTGAAGAAATATTTAAGGATTTATTAGCTCAAATTCAATTAGGATTATGTGCAACAATGGAAATATGCAATTCTTGAACATGTTCTGAGATTTTAAAATCACAAATTCCTCTTTCCAGTTAAACTCAGAAGTCAATGACATTAGTCAACTAGCATTTCCAGATGCTAAGATGTCTTCTATTGACATGTGGATGCTGTCACCGTAGATAAAGAGGGATCCTTTCTGAAATAATTGCTCTGGTTTTTATATTCAAGCTATTACCTTCACAAAATCTATTATGTTCTTTGAAGAAGAAACCACACACTGAATGTGTCTTTCTCGAATCATTCATTCTTAGAATGGACTAACTTGGGAGACCCTCACTGCTGAATCAAAAAGCAGATGATCAACCAACCAGGCAAACCAACGAGGGAACTTAGGCTTCTACTCTGTGAGGTTGCAGTTCAGGGAGGAAGGATTTATTCCTAAGAAACTGTGATTCTACCTGAGCCTGCAATGAGTTCACCACACTGCATTTGCCAGGATGTTCTGTGCAAGCCAAATCTTAACTGATACAGATTCAGTATGTAACAAGCTGTAAGCCTCCTTGTTGTGAATAAAAAAGATGTGTGGAGCCAAGTCTCTGACAAAAGTTCAAAAGTTCAATTTTCCACAGCTATTGCTGCTCATAGAATTTTTCTCAACATATTCTAAATGAATTAGCTCTGAAAAATGACACTTTCCAGTGACAATCGCAAGACACTAAGTAAATGTTTAGACTGCGACATAAATTAAACATTACATTGATATCCAGAGTTTTCTACTGAATCTGACACTAAAACATCCTTTCCAATGGTATTTTTTAAAATTGTATAACTATTTATCTCCTGCTAAAGACTATCATGGAGACAATGCTATGATGGAAATTACTCTGGGGTTGCTGGATATTTTTATTAGAATTTTTGAGTATGTAAGTAGTTTCTGGAAAACATGATTATTTCTCTTAGAAAAATTAGCTAAATAAGAAAGTAAAATAGCAAAAATTCTATAAGCAAATCCCAGGTTATAAAAGATATTCAGAGCTGAGGAATATGAAAAGGAGTTTTAAAATCTTTTTTACTTTATGTTCTCTCTCCTTCCCATAACAGCATAAACTTAAAAAATACATCTTCCTTAAAATTTATTTCATAATTTGAAAGTATACTGGCTTCTTCTGCAAAAGTAAGAGTCAATTTATATTCTTACCAACATTGGGTGAATTGGCTTTCATGTTTCCATGTACCTAAAGTTACTAGCATTAGGATACATCTAGAACCCTAAGCTAAAAATGACAACAGTGACACTCCTAAAACTAGATTTATACATAATCACAAATAAAACATTAATTATAATTAACTTAACGTAAAGCATATTATAAAGAAGTCTCTGAAGGGAATTGTCCCTTTAGCATTTAGCTATCAAAATACAATCACACTCTCCCCAGAAAAGAGGGATGTTTTCCAAGGGGATTTGCTGATTATGGGGGATAAAATGGCCATTGTATGTTCTGAATTTTGTTTTTTCTTTTAGAAAAGGGTCCGATTCTAAAACGTAAACAAGCAGCTTTTAGAAAGAAGGTGTTATTCATTAGACATGAGACAACTAGGCTTTCCAGATGCAAGATGTCTTCTATTGACATGTGGATACTGTCGCCAAAGATAGAGAGGGATCCTTTCAGAAATAATTGCTCTGGTTTTTGTATCCAAGTTATTATCTTCACAAAATCTATTGTGTTCTTCCAAGAAGAAACCGCACACTGAATGTGTCTTTCTCAAGTCATTAATTCTTAGAATGGACTGTCTTCGGTGATCCTCACTGCTGCATCAAAAAGCAGATGATCAACCAACCAGGCAAAACAACAAGGGACCCTCAGGTTTCCCAGCAGTGAGACTGCAGTTGGGGAGGAAGGATTTATTTCTAAGAAACTGTGACTCTACCTGAGTCTGCCATGATTTGACCACACTGCATTTGCCAAGATGCACTGTGCAAGCCAAATTTTAACTGATAATGATTCAGAATTCACAAGCTGTAAGCCTCCTTCTTATGAATAAAAAAGATATGTGGAGCCAAGTCTTTTTGGGGTGTTTTGACACTGCCCATGATGGAGGAATAGCCCCAATTGGTGAGATAACTTTGTAGCACTGACCAAAACTGAGACCAGGTGGTTATTTAGCTCAACATCTAGGATGGAATGAGCTAACTCCTTTTATCAAAAAATAAAAGCACTGGTTTTCAGCATTTTTACACTTGTAGACCAGTGCCAGTGTGAGAACTAGTGGTAGAACTCACTGAGCAGTCTTGTTTCCCAATAAGATAATCAGAAAAACACATTTTAATCTTAATGTACCTTGTTTTCCAAACTTTGAATATAAACTGTTACAGTCAACTATATTACCTGCTATGGTTTGTGAATGTACATATAGATATGTGTACATATGCAATAAAACATCCGGTAAAAACATGTTCTTATTGTATATAATTCTAGTACTGTTAAAACTTCTGACACTCTGAAAATAATTTAGTGACATGAAGCTTGACCTATGTTCTGTTCATAAGGTCATACCAGTAAAACTACCATTCTCTTACGCAAAAGCCTAAAAGCAACATTTGGAAAGTTCTCACCACCTATGCTTCAACTTTTACAACAGGGTCCTATTCTAAAAATAGGAATACTACTTCATTTTCAAGTTGCACTTAGAAACTATAAAGAAGTGAACTATGTTTCCTGTTTAAAAGATGATTCTTTTAAAATTACACTCTAACATTGGAATGCAGGAATCTCATTCTGGGAGAGAAATAAATTATTTTCAAATTTTTTCTTGTAAATGCGATCACTAAAGCTGATTTCCAACTGATAACAATTTAATAATCATCTCTCTGGATTCCTGAGCATGTAATAAGTAGCACTCATGGCAAAGCAATCTCTTATCCAAGCCAAATATTTATTTTATCCTGATTCTAAGATTTATTTTGTCACAACTCTTTGGTTGTTAATGAAAAACTCCTTAATTTCACCTACACTAGGCCTTTGATGAGATTCCTTCCTTCTTTCCTTCCTTCCTTCCTTCCTTCCTTCCTTCCTTCCTTCCTTCCTTCCTCTCTCTTCCTTCCTTCCTTTTTTCTTCCTCTCCTTCCTTCCTTCCTTCCTTCCTTCCTTCCTTCCTTCCTTCCTTCCTTCCTTCCTTCCTTCCTTCCTTCCTTCCTTCCTCTCTCTCTTCCTTCCTTCCTTTTTTCTTCCTCTCCTTCCTTCCTTCCTTCCTTCCTTCCTTCCTTCCTTCCTTCCTTCCTCCCTTCCTCCCTCCCTCCCTCCCTCCCTCTCCCTCTCCCCCCTCCCTCTTTCTTTCTTTCTTTCTTTCTTTCTTTCTTTCTTTCTTTCTTTCTTTCTTTCTTTCTCTTTTTCTTTCTTCTTTCTCACTTTTCCTTTCCTTCTCACTTTTTTCTTTTTCTTTCCTTTTCTTTCTATTTTTTCCTTCCTTTCTTTCCTTCTTTCTCATCTTTCTTTTTTCCTATCTTTTTTCCCCTCTCACTGTTTTGCCCCTTCCTCCTTTCCTCACTTCCTTCCTTCCTTTTCCCTCCCTCCTTATCTCTCTTTATCTCTTTCCTACTTCCTCTTTTTCTAGCTCCTTCTCTCTTTCTTGATTTGGGCCACACCCACTTGGTCTCAGAGATCCCTCTTGATGGTGTTCACAGGACAGAATTCAGTGCTATGGTTTAAACCAGAGTGAGTTACATGAAGCAATAGCCTTTCAGCTTGTATTGTCTCTTCAACCCTGGTGTAGATTTTAATAATTTTTCCTTCAGATGTCCTGCTCTCCATGTGTTTTCTAAGTGAGTAGCAGTAAAAAGGTTTTAATGTGTATCTCTAATTTGTCTTGATATTAAAACATAAAAACATGGACAAGACTTCCTGTTATTTTTAAGAAACCACATAAATCTTTAAGTGACTTATAATGCCTACCGGGATCTGCAATGTGATCTTCATTACAATTTTATAGCAATGAGCTGAAGTTGGAGCAGCCGGCCCGGCTGACCCGGGTTTGATACCTCCACCCCTCTCGGAGAGCCCCACAAGCTACGGAGAGTATCTCACCTGCACAGCAAAGTCTGGCAAGCTACCCTTGATGTATTTGATATGCCAAACACAGTAACAAGTCTCACAATGGAGACGTTACTGGGCCCACTCGAGCAAATCAAGGAACGACGGGAGGATAATGCTACAGTGTTACAGATCTGATGTAAAGTGAACTTTATTCAGATTTTCCAGTGTAACATAATCATGATCACTTTCGGTTCCCATTCAAGGCAGATCCATTTATATGAAATTATATATATATATAATTATATGGGATGGAGCGATAGCACAGCGGGTGGGGCATTTGCCTTGCAAGCGGCCAAAATACCCGACCCAAGTTCGATTCCTCCGCCCCTCTCAGAGAGCACGGCAAGCTACTGAGAGTATCGAGCCCGCACAGCAAAACCTGGCAAGCTCCCCATGATGTATTCAATATGCCAAACACAGTACCAATTGTCACAATGGAGACGTTACTGGGCCTGCTCGAGCAAATCTATGAACAACGGGAGGACAGTGACAATGATGAATTATATTAAAAGTATGGGCTGGGGCGATAGCACAGCGGGTAGGGCATTTGCCTTGCATGCAACCAACATGACTGACCCGAGTTCGATTCCTCCGTCTCTCTCTGAGAGCCCGGAAAGCTACTGAGAGTATCTCGCCGGCATGGCAAAGCCTGGCAAGCTACTCATGACGTGTCTGATATGCCAAACACAATAACAATTGTCACAATGGAGACATTACTGGACCCGCTCGAACAAATTGATGAACAACGGGAGTACAGTGATAAAAAATATAACTATTTTATATGAACTTATATATACATATATATTAGACTTTCTATTTCTGCCAGATGCCTCTGTGGTAGTTGTAATAGCAGATTACACCTAAACTATCTGCTTTCTTAAAAATCTTTATAATGCCAGTATCCAGTGCTAGAACTGCTTAGCTGATGTTGCAAAAAGGAAACTTTTCAAATAGAATTCAGGTACTGAAACTTAATATAAAATAGAATACTAGGTCATTCACATGAGAAAAACCTAATTGTAAAAACTCTTCTAATTAAAAAGTGGTAGGATTGGTGTTGAAATATTATATGCTTAACACTCAACTATCAATAACTCTGTAAATTAGTTGTTTAATAGAAAAAAATGAAAAAAAATAAAGTCTGTTTTGGCACTATCAGAGAAATAGAATTGAAAGGACTCAAACCACTGCTTTAGCTGCTGATGAAAGGGTCATGTGGTAGCTATTAAAAGGTGGCAGTGACTCCCACTTACCACAACAGGCTAATGGGAATGCAGTTCCAACAGCTGCAAAGAACTGAATTCTGCCGATAAACATAATGAGCAGAAAACGAAATTTCCCTTTGAGCTTTTAGAAAAGAATGCAGCCCTGCCAATAGCTTGATTTTAGTCCAGTAACTTTTGGGCTTCTGGTCTGTGAAACAGAAAACTAATAGATATGTACTGTTTAAACTGTCAAGTTTGTGGTGGCATGGTAAGGCAGTAATAGAAAATAAATAAAGTCCTCTCAGATCCTGATGAATACAGATACTGATGAATTTCTGGGTAGTCATTGCTGGAAACACTGCCCATCTATTCTAATTCAGACCATTCTTTGCACTACAGGCTTCAGGTCATTGTTTTTGTTATGTTTTAATACTAAATGCTAACACTGCTTTGCCAATCTGCTGTCTCTGTCACACATTTAAGCATTGCTTTAACTGTTTTTATAAAAGAAATCAAAACACGCTTCCCCAAGGACAGCTTATAAGATTAATTAAACGCTGATATTAATTAAGACTTTTACATTTTAGCTTATGTTTTTGCATTTTTGTTTCTGTTTCAACATTTCTGGATAAAACCTTTTCTTCTTTATTTCTATTTGTGCTTGTGTTTGCATTCTAGTCTGAATGTTGGATAGCCTTCTTCCCCATTCCTATATTTATGATCTAAATTCCTATGTGATGGCATTTAAAAATTGGGTCTTTAGGAGGCAAATAAGTTTACATGAGTTCATGGTGGTGGGTTTCTCCAAATGTATTTATTTGCCCTTAAGAAAAGAGGCACCTCGGGAGGTATGGTGCCGCCAGCAGGTCAATCTGTACCTGTGAGGTGAGTGCATCAGCAGCCTGATGGCGCCTTCAGACTTCCAGATACCCCCAAATTGCTGCTGTGCCTTTGGCCAGAACCCAAACACTTGGGGCAAAGTTTACCAAGAAAGTAAACGGCCAAAAGTTAGGTATGCGGGAAACACACCCACAAACCACCTCTGGCTCAGCTATATAATTGGAGGCATGGCCTGTCTGGTTCCTGATTGAGCTGCTTAATGGCCATGATCCCAGTGACTCAGAAACAAATCTTGAAACCCAGCGGCTTTTGGCAGAAATGCGTCTGGTCCCTGAAGTAGGTCACTGGTGCTGGGCCAACCCAGGTGGTAATAGGTTTCGTGTCTTGGCCTGTTGCCCCTGGCAGCACGGTGGCCGCCATCCTCCAGAGGCCACTGGACAGTCAGGTTTGGGCCCACAGAGATGAGACACGCAGGGCCTCACGGAATGGAGGTGGAGCAGGTCCTGTCCTCCCCACTCCAATGAGACCCCAAGTCATCGCCCACGAACGGCCTTTCTTGCTCCTGATCAAGCTGCTTAATGGCCATGATCCCAGAGACTCAGGAGCAAATCTCGGAACCCAGCAGGTTTTGCCAGAAATCCCTCCATATTTAAGTGTTAAAATTTTGGGATTTCAAAATCGTGCAGGCACAACTGCAGCCATGGGACATCATATGTTATTCATAACCAGCAATAGAAAACAAATTGTCTACTGTTGCCTTTTCAGCAGGTCTGAGTGTTGGGGTAAAATCTCAAATAATAATGGTGGGTCTGGTGTCAAAATATTGAATGTGATCAAAGTAGAGAGAGAGTAATGTGGAAATTATCTGCCCCACAGATAGGAGGAGGGTGTGGGATGGGGATATACTGGGGTTTGGGGGTATAGAATGGGCACTGGTGAAGGTATGGGTGTTTCACTGTATGACCGAGTCTTAGTCCCGAAAGTTTTGTAACTGCTCTCATGGTGATTCAATAAATAAAATTATAAAAAAATTTTTAAAAAGTAAGGTGGCGTTCATGCACAATTAAATCAGTTAATCAGTGGCTGGCTGAATTAATAGCAGTACTTCTACATTAAAAAAAAAAAGAAAAGAGGCACCTCAGGTGTCAGCCCCATGTTATGTTGTTTTATACTCCACTAATGAGTGCAGTCCTTCTATGTCTGTAGATGTACGGGCCAGGAAGATTGCTCCATAGCTGGAAGCCTACCTCATGAGCAGAGGGGAGAAGGCAGCTGGAATAGAGAAGGGATCACTAAGAAAATGATGGCTGAGGGATCTGTCAGGATGAAAGAAGTGTGCTGAAATTAGATAATGGACCAAACATGATAACCTCTCAGTATTCATATTTCAAACCATACTGACCAAAAGTAGAGAGTATGGGGAATATTGTCTACCATTCAGGCCGGGGGAGGGTGGAAAGGGGAGTTATACTGGGGAGATTCGTGGTGGGGAATGTGCACTGGTGGAGGAATGGGTGTTTAATCATTGTGTGATTGTGAGTCAAACAAAAAAACTTGTAACTATCTCACAGTGATTCAATAAAATTAAAAAAGAAAAGAAATAAGAAAAGAAATGAGAGAAAAGAAAAGAAAAGAAAAGAAAACAGAAAAGAAAAGAAAAAAAAGAAGACACTATGCAGTTTGGTCTCTCTCCCTCACTCATGTGAAGATACCATGAAAAGGTTGCCCTCTGTGAGTCATGAAGAAAAATCATATGAATATTTCGTTCATCCTGGCCTTCAGGACATGGAGTTCTGTCCTCCAAAGCTGTGAGAATAAATCTGTCACTGTCACTGTCCTTCCATTGTTCATCGATTTGCTCGAGCAGGCCCAGTAATGTCTCCATTGTGACAATTGTTACTGTGTTTGGCATATCAAATAGGTGAGAATATATATTTTCTATAATTTAAAACCCCAGATTCATATTTTGCTACAGCAGCCCAAGCTGAGTAAGATAATGAATAACCATTGTGATTGATTTTAGCCAATCAACATGATTTCTCTGACTCCAGGATCAGTATTTTCCCTGTCTCTCCCTTTTATTTTTTTTCCATCATTTCTTCTCCCACTTCCTCTCTCAAATACACTGTCTCTCTCTCCTGAGTTTCAGCAGTGGGGTGGACAGACAGTACTTAAATTCTCCTTTCTGTACTGGTTGTGGAGACAGGTGGGGGTTGAAGCAAGGAATTCTGTACCCCTGCAAGTTTGACAGAGTAACAATAAATTAACAACTGCTTGGGCAAAGGTCCAGTGTTCTGAAGCGCTGGGTGACTGGGGTCTTGGCGAACCTCCAATAGAATTGATACAAAAGGTGGTAAGGTTGTGGGGAGAGGAGTCTCAGAAGGTAGCTGAAAAGGTAAGGTAAAGGCCCTCCCGTTGATCGTCGATTTGCTCGAGCGGGCCCAGTAACGTCTCCATTGGAGACTTTGTTGTTACTGTGTCTGGCATATCGAATACTCTCGGTAGCTTGCCGGGCTCTCCGAGAGGGGCGGAGGAATCGAACTTGGGTCGGCCATGTTGGCCGCTTGGAAGGCGAACGCCCTACCGCTGTGCTATTGCTCCAGCCCAGAAGGTAGCTAAACACTGGGAATAATATGCAACCAATTATGATGGTGGCTGAACAGAACCTGGATGACACCGAGGACAAGAAATATGCCTGAAATTGTCACCAAATTAAGACTAGTCTCCTATAGTCTTGTGTGAAATCAAGGACAAAACAGGGTTTTGGAAGTGCATAAAAGAAAGCTAGCAGATCCACAGTTGTTGAGTTTGTATAGTACCATGTGGCAGAGGAGTTATTGGGCAGACGAGATGTCTAAGAGGTCATAGCTCCGGTTGATACAGATCATAGGGCATGTCCATGACAACTCCAGTGAAGACTGGAATTTTCTGAATCACATCAAACCATTTTTCACATATATTCATTTTCAAATCACATGCAAAGATTATTATCATTATAATGTTTTTATTTTTTAAATTTTTTAATGTTTTTAAATATAAGATATTTATAAATGGCGGAGAGCCCGGCAAGCTACCGAGAGTATCTCGCCCGCACGACAGAGCCTGGCAAGCTCCCCGTGACGTATTCGATATGCCAAACACAGTAACAACAAGTCTCATGATGGAGACGTTACTGGGCCTGCTCGAGCAAATTGATGAACAACAGGAGGACTGTGACCGTGATTCTTCTTATATAAGTTTCAAAACTTTTCGGATTTCCCTTCCTTCTGAGTATGTACCTTGGAAATCCTTGACATCAATTCCACTGTGGTAAAAATTCAGTGTTTGTCTACCTGAAATGTTTTACTTTCAGACTCATTTTGCTTGGTATATAATTCTGAATTGATTTCCATTCTTCGCTCCTCAGAACTTTGAAGGTAGTATTTCACTGCATTTTCTCTTGACCAGTTACTTTTGAAAAGCTGGTTCTGAGGGAAAATCAATAGCCTCAACCACTCAGGGAGTAGGGAAACAAATACTGATGCCAGCACCTACTCTCAGAGACCTTAATTTAATTGGGATGAATCTGTCATGGGATATTTAAAATCATGTCAGTCATTAAAATACACAGCCCTTTTGGAGACCTTTGGATTAAATGACTTTGCTTTGCAAGTGATCTCATTTCTCTGAAGTATTTTGTTTAGTCTTTTTTTTTTCCCTGCTGTTTAGGTGACTATTCCTGGAGCAGTGGTTCTTGGGAAACTGTGTGGTATCTGGGAGAAAACATGGGATTACCACCTATCCTTTGATGATCTCCTGAGTTCTCTCAAATTTTCCTCAGTTATATTACCCTGTGCTTACCTCATAGACAGCTCATTATTTCTCCTATGCCATTCATCATACTCTCAAACTTACAACATTTAAAACATGTATTTTTTTTTCTTTTTTGTTTTTCATTCTCACTATTCTGGAATACCAGGTAGACTTATATTTGACATTTTTATACTGTCATAAGTTATAAGTTACAATAAAATCATTAAGAGTCCATAAAGTTATCACATTGATTCTCCCCAGTGGCATCATATTAAGTGTATGTTATGGATATTTATACAATGTTATGTAGGCAATCGACATTTCCATATTTTACATAAAAGTCTATTTAAAGATGTGTTTATGGGTACACAGTATCTAAAACGGAAGTCCATTTATTTATATGCTACCCAATCAATGTCTCTGGCAATCTGTTATGTATTTTCCATCTCCAAAACATTAAAAAATTTTACATTAATAAAAACAATTATAAAAATATAAACTTTAGAGATTTTATCCATAAAGCATATCCTCCTGAAAAAGTACCTAGATTTTGATATGTGCCAAGTGTGTATTTATACATGCGTGTGTCTGTGTGTGTGTGTGTATCACCATGAGATACACAGTTACAAATTGGTTCATGATTGGATTTCAGTCATACAATGTTCCATTACCTGTTTCTTCACCAATGTTCATTTCCCACTACATATATTCCCAGTTTCCTCTCTTACCCCTCCCCACAGCCTACCTCTATGGCAGGATTTTCTCCCCTTTCTCTCTCTCTCTCTCTCTCTCTCTCTCTCTCTCTCACTCTTTCTCACTCTCTCTCTCCTTTTATAGTCATGTGATTTCCTTTCTGAATCCTGTGCCAGTACCTTTGCACTGTCTAGCTTCTGAAATACATTTGAGTTCTTCCAGTAAAACAACTCCATAAATCTATGAAAAAGTTTTTGTGTGAACATAATTTTATTTCTCTATGATAATTCTTAAAAGTGCCATTATTCAGCCAAATAGTATTGTATATTTAGTTTTGTAAAAATAGAATGAAAAATTTTCCAGAGTAATGGCATCACTGTATATATGCACCAAAAAAAGATATGAGAAAAAGATTGCTTTATGTCTGGAAGCATTTGGTATTACTATATAATTACTATAAATGTATCTAGGTTTTTTAACATTGCTGTTCTAATAATACATGTAAAAACCAAGCAATAAGGTTTTTAATTTTATTGATGGATGTTTTTTGGTTTTGGCATCACACCTGGCAGTGATCAAGGACAAACTCCAGTCTCAATATTCAATGATGATTTCTAAGAGTTTAATTAGGGCACTTACAATTATACTTAACTATCTACTATAATTATTACCTCGATTATTTCTTCAGCTTTTATTTTAAATATTCTATTCAATTATTTTTATATTTTATGTATTTATCAGTTTCCATAATCATTTAGATGTCTCTATTACTTCTAAAAAATAAACACTAGTGTTTTATACCATGTATTCATCTACTAGTTTGAGTACCACACTTGGATGTAATTCGGACTTACTTCTGACTTGTTGCTCAGACCACTTTTATTGGTACTCTGGGACCACATGTGGTACCAGGAATCAAACTGGGTAGCACATACAAGGCAAGTGCCTTAAGCTTATATTATCTCTCTGACCCAAACCTTCTGGGAATATTATTTGATCCTTAATATTGCTTCATATTTGGTTAAATTTAGTCTAGCTGATTCCTCTGAGTTGATATGGGTATTTCTTCCAGAAGTATTTTAACCAAATTATTGACCAAAGACTATGTGAACCCTCTTTGTGGGTCTGAATACAATGCAAGTATCTCCATAGCACCTCTACCATTTTATATGATACCTCCCCATAATTTTCCTAATCTTAAAACTTACAGCATAAAAAAAGCACATGAGAAAATGCTCTACATCATTAATCATCAGGGAGATGCAGATCAAAACCACAATGAGATACCATCTCACACCTCAGAGACTGGCCCACATTCAAAAGAACAAAAGCAACCAATGCTGGCGTGGATGTGGCGAGAAAGGGATACTCCTTCACTGTTGGTGGGAATGCCAACTGGTTCAACCCTTTTGGAAAACAGTATGGACGATTCTCAAAAAATTAGAAATTGAGCTCCCATTTGACCCAGCAATACCACTCCTGGGAATATATCCCAGAGAGGCAAAACTGTATAGTCGAAGTGACATCTGCACTTGTTTGTTCATTGCAGCACTCTTTACAATAGCCAGAAACTGGAAGAAACCTGAATGCCCAAGAACAGATGACTGGTTAAAGAAACTTTGGTACATCTACACAATGGAGTACTATGTAGCTCTTAGAAAAGATGAAGTCATGAAATTTACATACAAGTGGTACAACATGGAAAGTATCATGCTAAGCGAAATGAGTCAGAAAGAGAGGGATAGACATAGAGAGATTGCATTCATCTGGGGAACATAAAGTAACAAAATATGAGATTAATACCCAAGAATAGCTGAGATCAGCACCAGGAGGATTACTCCATAGCTTAGAGGCCAGCCGGGCATTCTAGGAGAAAGGGCAGCTCAGATAGAGAAGGGAGCACCAAATAAAGGGTGTTTGGAGGATTCTCCCAGGAGGGGAGATGCATGTCGAAAATAGACTATGGACTGAACATGTTTGCCACTCAATACCTCTTTTGCAGACCACAACACCCAAAAGGAGAGAGAGAACACAAGGGATTGCCCTGCCACAGAGGCAGGGTGGGATGGGGGGATGGGGGTGGGGGGGATATTATCCATGGTGGTGGAAAAAGGGCACTGGTGGAGGGATGGGTATCTGATCATTGTATAATCGAAACCCAAGCACAAAAAATTGTAAATCTACAACTGTACCTCATGGTGTTTCACTAATAAAAAAAAAAACTTACAGCATAATAAATAACCTGGGATTTCATAGTTTCTTATAATTAATAATTAATTTTATTCTTAGCTAAATATTGTTGTAAATGTATTTAGGCCAGTGAAGAAATCCCTAAGAGGATTGAAGTTTTAAAATTATGGTAAATTATATGTTGGTAAAATTATAATTAATCTTCTTTTTATTACTACAGTAAGCTGGGTTTTTTTTTATTACCCCTTAATATACTACCTGAAGTTATGGTTTGACTCCATTACTTATGTTTGATACAGTTGCCCCTTGGTAGTACTTTATTAT
This sequence comes from Sorex fumeus, assembly GCF_029834395.1. Lineage (NCBI taxonomy): Eukaryota > Metazoa > Chordata > Mammalia > Eulipotyphla > Soricidae > Sorex > Sorex fumeus. The sequence continues at coordinate 35,516,496 of NW_026606092.1, read as the reverse complement.
TCACATAATGTTCACTTACGATTTTTTAAAAATCAAATTAACAAGTTGATTTAAATAAGAAGATAAAAGACTCAATTCATAGCCTTTTTTTGTGATACCTAGGTTCATATTTAGACATCCTAAGAAAATTCCCTTTATAAACTGTGTGAAATAGTGTTTAAACACTAACAAAAATCTCTACAATATTTTACTACCACAAGAATATAGTTACTATATGGCAGAAACAGATCGAAACAATAAAATATACTCTTCAAAAATGGAATTGGTCAGAGACCAACCTACTCTGAAACAATAAAAATCAAAAGAAAAAATGAAAATGTGTCATGTTACAGGCCACTAACCTTCTGTATATAGAGTTGGTGATTCTTGATTGAAATGACTGACCCAACATAGACAAATCATTTGAAGTAATGTTCATTCGAAAGCTAGAATCATACCTCCACAGTCTAGACAGTGCATTTGTTATATTACAAAAGCATAACCCCTCAAGGTCACAGCACATAGTTATTTTTTTCTTCCAATAGTCTTGTTATATTCAGTATAAATGGAGTCTTTTCTTCTATAGATTTTCATATATAAATAAAAAATTTTAGCAAAAGTCCCAAACTGATAGGATTAAAACACCTTTTACTCAATCTAAGCAGTAGTGGCTCACTGAATTCTTTTTTTCTTTTCTTAACACATCTAAATGTTATACCTTTGCAATAACAATATTTTCAAGGAAAAATAAACAACATACATTTGTCTTTTTAATATTTGTGTATTTTGAGTCATTGATGATTTTTCTGGATGCAGTCACCATTAAAGCATGTATAACATATGTAGATATGTCAATACTTCTAATTTATAGACCTGATAGACATTAATTGGAAGATAATTTAAAGAGATGAGATGAAAAATTTTGTCCTAAAACAAATCTAAAAGAATAGTAAATCCTCTCTAGGGAAAAATTTAAAAGTTTTTTAATTGTAAGGATGAATCTAATGCTTATAAAATACAGCTCAAAACAGTCTTTTAATGATTTTACTCAGAATAACTTAACAAGAAAGAAATCTGAATATAAAACTGATAAAAAATAGCAATTTAAGAGACCGGCAATTGCATGGAAATAAAAAAACACAGTGAGATATGTCAAGGTCTGCACTATAAATCTTAAAAAAAATATATCATTTTCCAGACTAAATGAACTATCCTTCCATATTTTGAAGCTCACTGCAGTAATGTAATGTAGTTTGAGGCATCCAAATAATTCTTTATACGGTATTTATCAAAAACCAGTTGCATAGAAAGCAAGCCTTTGATCTTTTCCAAACAGTTTTTAGTATTTGATGTGTTTGGTGAAGTATTCCAGAATCTAAAATGTCTTCCTTCAAAAGAGTTATGTTTATGCAGACAGTATAAAGGAAGACTACTTCGGACTTAAATTGAAGCCAGGATCCAGGACCTTATGAGAGCTGTGACAATGATGAAACCACTTGAAAGAATTATCTCTAGGAGAGGAAGGATGAACAAAGGAGTTGCCAGGACCAGCATGCTCAAATTTGGCTGGCATTCATCAGTTTGCCTAAAGCCGGAGCACACATATGCCAACTTCTAAGGTATATACTGCCAACTTTCCTTTCCCATTTCCCTTGCCACTGGAATATGTGGCATTATAAATGTGCCAAGTCAACTCAATCCTTTCCCTGGCTTTCAATTTTTTTTATTCAAATACCAATGTTAATTATCAATATTCTTCTAAAAATTTTTGTTGACCATTAAACCTTTCCTAAAAAATACAAAACCGATTATCTTTACTTACAGAAACATAACTAAAATAGTGATAAACATGACTGATTTACTATACATTATGCTGCTGGCTTCTTCTTAACTCAGGAAAAACCTAAGCCTTTTTCCTACTTTTCTTGCTTCCTGATTTCCAGATTCGTTTCACAGTCTGTCCTGCCACTTTGCCAACTCTCCAACCAAACTGACCCAAATAACCAGAGAAGCACCATTCTCCTTTCCTGAGCTACTAACTTTGAACTGGCTACTAAGTTTTTCAGAATCTCTATTCTCTAATTTTTTTAATGGAATTTTTCTATTAATTTCAAAGATACATAGCAGGACTCAGTTCCTTCTGACAGCCCACAGCCCAGTGAAATACCTTTCCCCATGATCCAGCAGCAGCAAATAAAAACCTGTACGTTAATAACCCTTCACGTACCATGCCTTATCGCAACATAATTTATCTTTACCTTCTTTATACTGGGAAAAGTAAATTCCTCTTATCTCAGCATCCCTAGTACACATCAGACCATGACATACATTAGAAATGCTAAACAAAGGATAGATTTCACAGAGATGTTTTGTTCAGGTCATAAATAGCTTTTTTGTGCTTGACACCATTTTTATTCAGACCATAGTTAAGGTTTCATTGAGAAAATTATATTATGGGTTGGTTCTGATGCTGCCTCATGCCATCTAATTGTTTGATTTTTCTGCTGTTTATTGGCATCCTGCTGAGTAGTTAGGAGGGAAACTCACAGCTATTTTAAGAGACAACTATTGAGTCATCCCTGAAAATTTTGTTTATCATTTTCTATGTTTTACTTCTTTTTTATATTCCTTGGGACCACTCATAATCAGTTAAAGCTGTCCTCCAATTTATTTTTCTAATACATATTTCCAGCTGAGTTCTTTTATACTACTTTGTAGTACCTCTTGCAGAATTCGCAGGCTGGCTTTGAGTAGAGTTACTTCAGTTTCTTAGCAGTTTATATGATGATACAAAGGAATGCAACAGGAGGGAGACAAAATCAGATTCTCTTTTTGAGGTGAGGTAGCACTGCATAGCAATTAGAGTAAACAGAAGAATAGATGTAGAAGCAACATTCAGGGGGATTCTTGATCTAATGTTTCAGGCTTCTTCCAGTGCTACTGTTTAAGAAGAGAAAATATCTGTTACAAATGTATCTTTATTTAAAGAATGTACCAACCCATGTAATTAAAACTAAGAAGGTAGTTGATACAGGAAAAGCAAATAAAAGCTGGGTCTCTGAGAAGACATAGCATCTGCCTCATGAATTCTTCTTTTTTGTGCTCTGGATAGGAGAGAATGAACCAAGGAAGCGAGATAGAAAAAAAAATAGCATCTAGCTTTGAGTTATTTTAACACCCTGCCACCCACCCCAAACTAGTTATTTTCTCTTTCTTCTGTCACCATGGGCTGCATTTTAAGTCATAATGCAATAGGAGAAACAAGTGACATTGAGTAAAATTGAAAAAAAAATGTACCTTTACTAGAAGACTTTGTAAATTCTACCTTTGAGTTTTCTACTTCTAGGAGGGGAATCATCAAGTCATCCCACAGTTCCTTAACAGAAGCGTGGTGGAAAGGCTGGTTTTCAGACTTCCACAATTTTGACGGGAAAGAGGGCTATGAACTCTAGTGGATTTAAACTGTTATCCGCATCACAGCAGGCAGCATGGTCTCTGTGCTTCTCTCAGCTCCCCTTGCCCTCTTTCCAAGTATATGCAGGGCCTGAGGGTTTTGTCACTTATGAGGAATACTGAGCTCAGGGAATCCCCAAAGCTTTGAGCGGATTGCAGACAAATTCACTTATCATCCCTCACAGAGAAAGACATTATCTTTATTACTGTGGAAATACCAACAAATGCCTTCAGGGAAAGGAAGAGAACTTCTCAACAATTTTATGTAAAAATTCTTAAATTGACATTCTGAAATAACTTTTATTCAGAAAACTGTGTAAAAACCTAAATGATCCAGGGAAGTTGTCTTCTAATAGGAATGCAATATGTATCATTTTTTAAATTATTACAAGCATCAAAACTATCACTCCTCCTTATACAAATTTTAAAAATGGCATTCTTAAAGTTTTAAATAAATGTTTCTAAATCTTGATTTTTGCTACAACAAGAATGGAACCCTAGGGTGTCCTGCAGTTCACAAAAAGTTTGGAGAAACACAAATATCAGATAATCTCAGTCATAGATGAAATGTAAAAAACATAAGAAATAGAGAATATCTAATTAAGACAAATGGCACAGAAATAAGTTTATCAGAGTACGTGTGTAGGCATGGAAGGGTCCTACAGACAATGGATGAATTACAGCATTTTTGTGGGGTGTGTGGTATAGTAACATTGTGCCCCTAAAACAAATACCGTTTACATTCTTGTAACACAATACTATCTAATTTCCCATTAGATATAGAGAGAATAAAGAGATATATCAGTAAAGAATTTTATTCACAAAGCAAGATAACGAAATGTAATGAAATTCTCCAAATTTACTTAAGATTCCAAAGCTACCACCCCTTCAATTTTTCTAATTAAGAACATTGCCTAATTACTAACTGTTAGGATGGACTGAAATACACAGGAGGGAGGGTCTTACAAAGGCTTGGGCTCAAATAAATATTGGTAAAAATGACAACCACAGACTTAGCTAGTTATATAAGATTAGCAAATTCAAGTTTGTTATTATGTCTCAGAGTTTTCATTCTTAGTAAGGAAAAAAATAACAAAGCAAAATATTATAACTATTTTGTACATAACATTGCAGAAAATCAAAATAGACAGTAATAGTTCCTTCTTCACTTCTTTTTTTTTTAAAAAGTCATATTTCTAAACTATTTTTATTTTCCTAGACTTTTATGTCCATGTTCATTATCAAACTTTTTCAGACAGAATCAGCAAGAAGGAGGATGCTGTTCAATCTCTATGAAGTCAGATTAGGAGTATCTATTTTTCCCTTTAGAATACTCATAAGATTTCACTCATGTTTATGATATGAAATATTTTCTATTATAAATTTAAAACTAGAATTTGGGCAAACAAGATCATTATCCTAAGAAAGTAACTCTACTTATACTGTAGAGTACAAATATAGTTTCAGGGCATCTTCCATCAGACTTTTCAGAAATAAGGCCTCAGAAAATAGCACTAGTTGAAAAGGTAAAGCTATTGAGAACGTGCCATAAGGAACTGAAAAAGGTGGAAATAATTTTGCCAACCTGTTTAGCTTAGATCTAGCCTCCCTCATCCTGATCCCAAGGGATTTCTGGGGTATGCATAGCATCATAGATGAACCTCACCTTAAGAGAGTTGGTTTCTGTATTTTGTTCAGTTACAGCTTGGCTGCCAGATAGGCAAAAAGCTGAGAAAGTTCATTCTCCCTGAATTTCCTTATGTATGTCCTGAGGACAATTCTGTTCATTTGCAGGGGTACACATTTGTCAGTGGTTAGGGGCTACACTCCATTTGATCCTTTGAGTGTCACTCCTGGAAGTGCTCAGGGGATAATATGGTGCTTGAAATTGAACCCAGATCTCCATCATACTGAAATATCATCAGCAAAGCTATCTCCCTGATTCCCTGACAACAATTCCTGGGGGGGGGGGGGGGGGGGTGACTCTGCAGATGAATGGGATAAGTTCACAGTTGCAGGGGTGGGTGCACAAGTGTAATAAAGTGGATCTAGGTTGGCCAGCAAGAACATTTCCAGTATGAAGAGACTAGTTCAACAGAATTTGATAGAATTAGAGTTAATGGCACAAATATGGTAAATCATTTTTGTTGTTGTTGTTGAAAGTAGAAAAGTTTATTGGAAAGTAGAAAAGAAAAGGAGTTCCCCAAGTGGGGAAGAACTTAATATAGGACTAAGTTGGTGTAACTCATGTTCTAGTGGTGTTCAATCAATGATAAGAGTGGGAGCATGCATGGTACACAGAATAATAAATGTTGACACTAAGAGATATCAGTTGCTTCCTTTTAGTGTCCTTTATTTATATCTGATTCCAAATGCTGTTTTTTTTTCCTATTCAAATGCTTCCATCTGCTTCAGTTTCCACAAATCTGTTAATTTTGACTGTTTCGACTGGCAGTTTGACTTTGCATTTAGTTCTAACCCTTCAATTCATGGTAATTTCCCAGGCTATGACTAATTTCATAGAATTTGGAGATCTCATTTTAGACTCATGATATCAACTTATTTTCAGGCCTCTAACCTACTGCCCCCTAAAAACTGATAAATGTTCTGTGCTCTACAATTCCGGTAAAATTGCTTGTCTTGTTTCCACAAATTTCTAGTTATAAAAAGAAATAGGCAGAGTTTCATGCAGCTATTAATTCAAATAATTAAGTAGAAATTCATGTTCCAGACCATAGTGCAACTCAGAAATAGCAGAAAGAGAAAACAAAATTAAAGGTTTGTCTTTTTTTTATCTTTTCTATTTTTCTTTTTGATTTACCAGTCACCGGTTTAGTCTATTTAGTGGAACAAAGAAATGCATTAAGTTCTGCTCTCTAAAGGTTAAAAATGTTTTATAGTCTCATTACTACAGTATTAATTGTGTTCTTATGAATGATACCAGTGCCATTATGAACATCAAAGACAGTCATTTTCTTCTATTTAATCAGGGCACAAATGGCTTGACCACAGTCTATATGGTTAATGTATAAACGTTTTGATACTTAATATGGGAAGCATAAATTAACTGTAAATTAACATTTTCTGAATAACTCACTTGTTCTCCTAAATATGATCAATATAAGCAGTTACTGTAAAAAAGTTTTGATTAAGTGAACGCTTGGAAAGTATTCTTTTCGATAACTTCAAAATTAACCCAATTTGTCTCAATAGTCCTGGTGAAAATCCTTTGAAAATGCATTAGTCCATTTCTTGTCTTGCAAATGGAACTTTTGAAAATAATTGGATTTTTGTTTTATAACTAAAAATATTATAGGACTACAAGGTTATGTGAATATCAATTTTTACTTAACTAGAGTGCAAATACAAAAGGCATAAGAGGTTGTTTTGAGTGTTGTTTGAATTTACTTTTGAAATTTTGTAAAAAACATAGGATTTTCCTGTTCTATATGTTTCCTTTTTTTCTGGCTAGTTAATTGCAGACAATGTAGAGTTAATTGAGATTTCTGCTATTTTTTAGGATGATTAATCACAGTTTTGCCATAAAATAATTCATTTTTCATGTATAAGGACATCTCTAATTTAGTTTTAGTTTTCAGGGTTAAAGAGAACGTTTGAGACCATACATTTCTTTGAAATACAATTAGAATAATGGAAACATCTATATCTTCTTAGCGTTAAAGACTGTAGAATGGACAATTAAAAGCTATCCTAGATTAATACTATTAAAATGTCTTGAGCAATATAGGCCTGGGCATCTGATTTATTATTTGTCTTTACTACATAACTTACTCAGAAGCTATGTAACGGAGAGGAATGCTAAATTAACACAGCTATGAATTTTTAAGTAGTGGAGGTGGGGAAGGGGAAGTGACAGCTTAAATTGCTCCTCAAAATAAGGACTTCAATTGTCTAAAATGCGATTTGTTGGAATAGTAGCTTCTGGACCAGCTCAGCATATATCATTGGTAAAAGGTAAAGGTAAAGGCCCTCCCGTTGATCGTCGATTTGCTCGAGCGGGCCCAGTAACGTCTCCATTGGAGACTTTGTTGTTACTGTGTCTGGCATATCGAATACTCTCGGTAGCTTGCCGGGCTCTCCGAGAGGGGCGGAGGAATCGAACTCGGGTCGGCCATGTTGGCCGCGTGTAAGGCAAACGCCCTACCCGCTGTGCTATCGCTCCAGCCCTCTGCATAAATGTGAACGGTGCATTGTGTTGGTTCCAAAGTTAAGAAACAGTTGTTTGGTCGAAAGTGTAGAGGGCTGACTATCTACACAAATTAAATAGTTAACCATTTTAATGATTTTTTTTTCTAGACAGATAATCCAGTGATCATAAGGGCATACATAGAGTTTCAGGGAATGATAAGAAATGATAAACATTGCCATTTAATTATGTAAAGTATTCCTTTTAAAGTGCATAGGTAGACTACCTTAGAAACTCAGAAGTAGGCAAAACTGAAAAGTCCAGCTAACAGTGAAGAGGTCCCAAACTTGAAAACAATATTCATTATATTTTTTTTCCCCTATGAGCATCTCTGGAGCCTATGAAAAGGGTTCCTACAGCCCCTCATTTGTATGTCTGATGTAAGAGCATATAAGGGCTTTTAAGCTGTTGACTATGTTGTCACAAAAACCATTTCTCTTTTTTTTTCCCTTATTTTATTTTATTTTTTTTTACAGTTGTAGATTTACAATTTTTTGTGCTTGGGTTTCGATTATACAATGATTAGATACCCATCCCTCCACCAGTGCCCATTTTCCACCACCATGGATAATGTCCCTCCCACCCCCATCCTCCCATCCCCCCTGTCTCTGTGGCAGGGCAATCCCCTGTGTTCTCTCTCTCCTTTTAGGTGTTGTGGTCTGCAAAAGAGGCGTTGAGTGGCAAACATGTTCAGTCCATAGTCTACTTTCGACATGCATCTCCCCTCCTGGGAGGATCCTCCAAACATCCTTTATTTGGTGCTCCCTTCTCTATCTGAACTGCCCTTTCTTCTAGGATACCTGGCTGGCCTCTAAGTTATGGAGTAATCCTCCTGGTGCTGATCTCAGCTATTCTTGGGTATTAATCTCATACTTTGTTACTTTATATTCCCCAGATGAATGCAATATTTCTTTGTCTATCCCTCTCTTTCTGACTCATTTCGCTTAGCATGATACTTTCCATATTGTACCACTTGTATGTAAATTTCATGACTTCATCTTTTCTAACAGCTACATAGTACTCCATTGTGTAGATGTACCAAAGTTTCTTTAACTAGTCATCTATTCGTAGGCATTCAGGTTTCTTCCAGTTTCTGGCTATTGTAAAGAGTGCTGCAATGAACAAACAAGTGCAGATGTCACTTCGACTACACATTTTTGCCTCTCTGGGATATATTCCCAGGAGTGGTATTGCTGGGTCAAATGGGAGCTCAATTTCTAATTTTTTGAGAATCGTCCATACTGTTTTCCAGAAGGGCTGAACCAGTGGACATTCCCACCAACAGTGAAGGAGTGTCCCTTTCTCGCCACATCCACGCCAGCATTGGTTGTTTTTGTTCTTTTGAATGTGGGCCAGTCTCTGAGGTGTGAGATGGTATCTCATTGTGGTTTTGATCTGCATCTCCCTGATGATTAATGATGTAGAGCATTTTCTCATGTGCTTTTGTGCCATTCGGATTTCTTCTTTGAGAAAGTTTCTGTTCATTTCATTGCCCCATTTTTGGATGGGGTTGGATGTTTTCTTCTTGTGGAGTTTAATCAGTATTTTGTATATCCTGGATATCAACCCCTTGTCAGATGTGTATTTGGTGAATATCCTTTCCCATTCTGTAGACTGTCTTTGTATTTTGGTCACTGAAAAACCATTTCTCTTTGATCTGGTCCCTGGTTCTCAAATTTGAGCTATCCAAAACACCTTAACAGCTTGTAAACTACAAGAGTCCCATTCCCAGAGTTGCTGACTTAGAAAGTATGAAATAGGTCAAGAAGTTAATTTTATTTCTACCAAATTCCGAAAACTTGGTCTTGAGACCACATTTTATAGTACATTCTGTCATATACATGGTGTGGTCTGATATGAGTTGATTTGAAAAAAAGTGAAAACCTTCTAAAACTAAAAAAAGATTCAATAAGGTAAATATACTGAAAGCACTTTAATAAGCAAAGTCTTTTGGCACTGAATTTTCCCTCTTAATACTTTTTCTCTGCGGACTCTGTTCTCTGAGGTCTCTGAAACCTGAGTAGTATGTCAAATGGTCCCTGATGTGGTAAATTGGTTAATTCACTCTTATTTAGTTATGTTTTTATTATGTCTTCCTTCTCTAATTTCTTCTTCTTGTATTTAAGACTTATAGCTCAAGCATTCATCAGGGATTTCAATAAAGTTAATCTCTGAGTAGTTTATAATCTGTAATATAAACTAATTACAAGATAATCAGTGTAAATAATAAATTCAGTAAATTTTCTCAAAGTATTTTCCTAAGGAACTCTTTCTTTTTTGGATAGTAGTATCCAAATATCTTTCACTAAAGGCAGAATATTTGAACTAATTTGTAAAGTCTATGTAGAAATCTTTCCACTCAGAAGGAAAAGGGTTTTCTTTTTCCTATTTTTATTAAGGCAGCATGGTTTACAAAGAGTCACTTTTTTCAAGCAATGACATCAGAAGAAAATGCTCAGAAATGTATGAATATTTGACAATGAGGAAGGAAAGAGAATTTAAAGGAGGCATTGGATAATTGACCTATTGTATTGACACTGTAAAGACTGGAGCACTGTGAGAGAAGTGATAGTGATATATAACCTATCTTGACTTTATTTACAGTGTCCAGTGTAATTTTCTGGCTTTATTCCACCATCATTCAGATGTACTTGTCTTTGGTGATGTTTAAGTCCTAAATTTTGATGATTTTCCCCAGGTGAGTCTTAAATGCTACCAGAGCTGAGTCCCACTGTGAAATCTATTCTGATTCTGGAATCAGAAGAGACACTCAAATGGGTGACAAACACAAGAAATGAACTGAATGTGTTCTTCAATTTTCTCATCTAAGTGTAAGCATGTGTCTTTTCCCCATTCAAATGCAGTTGTTTCTTCTCATCCCCAAACATCAACTGTTACCACCTAAGCTAACTTTACTGTGACCGGAGTTTTCATGATTCTATATTTTTGTCATAAACGAATTGTTGCCCGATACTCCAGATTTATAAGTAGAGCTAACACACTTTGATTTGCTTTTTTCTGGAACCAATATATTGTCATATTCGTATGTAACACCTTTCTTAGTCCATAATTCTTTCTTACACTGGATGTATTATTTTGTCTACCTCACATACAGCCGTTCTTAATTCTTGCAACAACAGAGATGCTCAAATAAATATTGACTTCGGTTAATGCTAAAATGTTTCTCAAAAAAATATAAGAAACATAGTTGTAAACTAAAGAAGTGATAGTGATTGCACACTGTTTTGCCATATATTTCTCTTCGAGTACCTCATTTTTCTTGTCCTGTGGTCCTCTGCCTTGGAATTATTTAACAATTGTTTCCACTCCCCCATCCTACAGTATCTGATTTTAAAGATTGGGTAGCCCATTGGTTACCATCACAAAATGGCCCCTATTAATCTCTCTATTTGCAACATTCCTAATTACTGGATTATCTTTGCTTTCAATACACTTAATATGACCTATTACTTATTCCTTATCTAATGTATTTTCCCCATCATATTGTGTGTTTCAGGAGATAACTATGTTTCACTCATAAATATTGTCATCATATTTTATTCAGTCCCTAGATATCAAAAGATTCAGTAAATGTTTGTGAAATGATGAAAAATGAATGAGTACACAAATGAATGATTGAGCTAGAAAGAGGCCTGAATCCTAAGCAAATCTAATTCCTAGTCTCTATATCTAAAATAAGTTTTCTCTCCAGGTTTTAAACAACCTATCATTCCAGCAACACAAACATCCAGTTAAAGATATTAATCATTAAAACACATAAAGCTGCATTAAATGACTTAATCCAGTTGCAGTTACACTGATGTTCTTACCAAGTTCTATTGTATCTACAACCTTTTCTTGGAAAGATTACAACTTGTATAATTTACAAACATGAAAATTAATCATTTAAACACTGTCACTGTATTTGCCAGACAACTTATTTTACATGCAAATTGCTATCCCAATTTATTCTTAGAAATAACTGTTTTTATTTGTATCTGTACTTTATAATCCCATGCAAGCATCGCTCTTATTTTTATCCATACTTTTACTTATAGGATAACAATAATAGTCCAGGCATTGATGATTGGTTTATAACAATGATAGAAATGTCATCTCTATATGAAGAAGCAAACATCTTGACCTGGCACAGACTTTCCCACTGAGGTTGAAATTTAGAATCATCTCTGGGGGTTTTATGTATTACGATTTTGGGGTGTGTGTGTGTGTGTGTGTGTGAGGGTCTGCGGCCTCACCCAGCGGTGCCCTAGGGCTGCTCTCCTAGTTCAGTGCTGGGATTGCTCCAATGACAATGATGGAGGCATGATGCCACTATCTCTGCAGCTTTTAAAATGAGCATTCACGACAGACTCCACTCTCTGTGGTTTGAATCACAAAAATCTGGGGTAGAGCCAAGAGGTTGTGACTGTTTTTAATGCTCCCAAGTGATTTTAATGTGTAGCAGAGGTTAAGACTCAACCATTTAGAGGGGAAAAAAAAAGAAGAAGAAAGAAAAACTATGCTGAAACTGAGAGTGGATTTCTTGCTCTCCAGACTCTGAGAGTTGCCCTGACATTCAAATCAATTGAGCCATTATACATAAAAGGCAGATAAATTGTTGCTACATGTGCTCTTTGTGCTGACAACTTGAATGGACATTGGATATAAAAGACGCTGGCTGCAGGAACCTGTTAATTTTGATGATTAGGTTTGGAATGGAATTGTTTGTGAGTAGAGCAAATGATAACCCTTCTAAGTCGGGGTGCCTAACTCACTGTCCTCTTAAGCACTATTCTAAACTGCTGTTACTGCCCATGTCATTCTCCATCTTCCTCTACTCTTTCTCTGTTAAACAGCAAGTTTTCCTCTCTGAGTTAGTCAAGAAATGATTGATACTGTAAGACAACTCGATTTCTGGTCACATTTTGTAGTTTGGACAAACCTATAATATTGAATTTAATAAACTAATGAGTGCTAAGCATATTAGTCATATCATTCCCTTTCATTGTTATGTGGATTTCTTTAGCACTGACTAATACTACATCAAACATTTTTGTATTAGATCATTTTCCCCAAAATTACATTTTCTTTAAAGACAATTGCAATGTAATATAGTCTGTTTTGAGACTGGAAAACGGCCAGCATAACTGTAGTATTCAATTGAAATGGATGCGGATGGAATAAGGAAATATTGCCACTCATGCAGACATACTATTGTGCAAACATTGGAAAGCTTAACATCTATGGCATTTTTTCTATAGGACTGTAGCACTGTCCTCCCGTTGTTCATCAATTTGCTCGAGCAGGCCCAGTAACGTCTCCATTGTGAGACGTGTTGTTACTGTGTGTTTGACATATTGAATATGTCACAGGTAGCTTGCCAGGCTTTGCCATGCGGGGGAGATACTCTTGGCAGCTTGCTGGAATTTTTCTCTATTCGCTAAAAAATGCCTGCATGTTTATATAAAGAAGAATAATTGTACTTTGTCCTTTAGTATATCAACATCAATCACCCCATTTTTCCATCTTGATGAGTTTCCATCTTTGGTCAGATTATTCTTACTGACCCCCGTACAAAGCCTAGAAGTCTGGTGCTATTCTGCCAAAAAAATTAATGAGTTTCAAACACTAGCTGCCAAAAATTGAAAACAATAAGACCTAACAACAGTTAGAGTCACACGAAAGAATCAAGTGATTGATAGATAACCTCAGTTTCATTGTATGCTCATTATAACACATTTAGATTAGAAAAATCTCACCCACTAATACTATTGCTACTTGTAGTTGCCACTGAACCCCTCCCCAAAGTGAAAAAACATGCTTAGAATCTAGATGGTGCTTTAACTCTTCGCAATCATATCTCACTCTGCTCTTCATTCTTTGAAATTTAACTCTCATTTAAATTATTTTCTGCCTCAAACTCTCAAGATTCTGGGCTTTCAGAACATGGATAACAGCTTTTACACACGTTGCTGCCACAAGTATGTTGCCACAAGACTAAGAGACAAAGAAGGAAGGACCTGAGGGAAATCTATGCAGAAAGTTTCTTTTTAAATATAAAGTGAGATATTATTTGGTCCTCACAATATTTGTAGATTTGTCTTATTTCCGGTGTAGAGTTGGAAAGTTGATTGGAAAGTTTCAAAGACCTAAGACAATATAGAATTTGACTTATACATAAAAGGCAGATAAATTGTTGCTAATAGTCACTAAACTCACTGGGGGACAACATTAGCCTGGTTAAGTCCAATACTTTTCCCCAGTGAAGTAAGAGAAGGTTGGGAATTTTACCAGTAAGGGTTTCTTTATATATGTTTTTTTATTTTAATTTATTTTTGGTGTGTGTGAGGACTAAAGAATTGTGCATTTCTATTTCCTGGTGAAGGATATCCATCACCACAACGTTCCTGATATCTTTCTAGTTACTTAGTTCCTGCTTCCTTAGCCATGAGAAGTGATTGATGGACTTGATAAAAAGAAGTGAGTTTTCCTACCTTTCATCCTTTCTCTCTTCATTTTCTTTAGGAGTTAGCTGCCTGTAGGGAGCATGCATTCCATTCTGCTCCACACCATCAATTTTTACTAGGGCAGGAACCCATAAAGAAAATGCTTTGGGGGTTCAGGACTACTTGTGAATGGGTGAACAGATCTATTTCACCCTGGGGTTCAACCTTAAGAAAGCCCTAATTGACGTATGTCTATGTTCTTTCCTCAAATACAGTTTTACTAACAAAAGTTAAACCTGAGTTTTCTTTCCTAACTTTTCTTAATTTGTTATAAACTTAAGCAAATGAAATGTTGGGAATGTCATTTAAATTCAACCCTTCAAATACTGAACCTCTATGTTTAGTCTGAGACGAGTAGTTTTAATTACCACCTGACATTTTTTGGAAATACAGATTCCCAGGCTCCACATGAGAGTTTGAACTTTATAACTTCTCTGTAGATGCCAATAAAAACTGTGGCTCTCTCTTGAGTCTTTTTGAGGTAGGAGGGTTAGTGACAAACTGTTTTTTATTATGCAGTTGTAGGCAGCAGTCAGAAACTGAGATCAGCTCCCAGTGCCCATAGGATGCTTGTATGGCAGGGAATGAGCAGGCACTGGTGATACAGACTAAAATGTTAATAGTCAGAGACATGTCATTTATCAATTTTTCTTTTTCTTCCAGCCTCTGATCAGAAGTGCTGTGTGATTTTATTTGGCTTTGCTTTATTTTCTTTTTCTTATTTTGTTGCTGTTGCATTTCAATTTGGCATTTCAGTGTCTAAAGGTTAGAGGGTTTTATTTCTCTTTCTGTTTTACAGGCAGTAAAGATGAGTAAGATGATTATCTTTCCTTTTTCATCTCTGAATCAACTGCCAAAAGATTTCAGAACAGCATATGTCCAGAAGCAGGGACAAAGACTGATGCCTCTGAATCCTTAGAGCTGAATTCAGTTAGGACGAGCTCTGTTTAACGCAGTATTTCTCATAAGGTGAAGCCCAATCATTATCACTGTTGGAAACATTTGGGGAATCTCCCCAAATTTATCTTTGATTCATTTGACTAATCCTATAATAATCTGACATCTGAGAGATTAGATATAGGAAAACCTCATTTTTCTATGGTTTATAGCATAACAGGATGAGGGAATGTGTATTAAAGAGGAAATGCCTACATCACCATTGACCACAAAAAATAGGGAGGAGAAAGAAAGAAGGAATCAGGGGCAGTGCTTAAGAGTCTGATGCAGAGTAACAAGAAGACAGGGATCCAGAGACTCAGTATTTCAGTGATTTAGAGCAATGGTATCACCATGAATCCAAGTCACAGATTCAACAACACTGAAAACATGACAGTCAAACTACAATAAACAAATTTCAAATTTGTTAGCACAGCGGTAGGGCGTTTGCCTTGCATGCAGCCAACATGGCCAACCCAAGTTCGATTCCTCCGCCCCTCTCCGAGATCCCGGCAAGCTACCGAGAGTATCTCGCCCCCACGGCAGAGCTTGGCAAGCCACCTGTGACGTATTCGATATGCCAGACACAGTAACAACAAAGTCTCCAATGGAGACATTACTGGGCCCTCTGGAGCAAATCTACGAACAACGGGAGGGCCTTTACCTTTTACCTTTACCAGATGAAGGTGGTCAACTGGGGGATCCACCATCAACTCTGAGTAGCAGCCTTGGTTCACCAAAGTCACCTTCTATTGAGGGGCTGTTCTAAAACCAACCTACTCTTATTGCAGTGTGTGGTGAGGGTCACTGTACTGAATAAACTGCAAAAAAAAAAAAAAGAGATGGGAAGGGGCGCTGCTGAAATATTACAGCGGGTAAGGTGTTTGCCTTGCATGAAGGTGATCTAAGTTAGATGTCGAGTAGCCCATATGATCCCACATCACAGCCAGGAATGATCTCTGAATGCAGAGCCAGGAATAAACTCTAAGCACTACTGGGTGTGGACAAAACAAGCAAACAAACAAATAAAACAAAAATTGGGATTTTCAAGGTGACAGCCTGGGGAGAAGGCGGGGAGGGAGAAAGCCTAGGAACACTAGTGGAGGAAAATTTTTGGTGGTGATAGAAGGGTGCTAGAATATTGCATACCTAAGTTCAATTATCACTAACTTTGTAAATCATGTTTTTTAACCTTTTTTTCCCTTTATTTTATTTTATTTTTTTTACAGTTGTAAATTTACAATTTTTTGTGCTTTGGTTTCAATTATACAATGATCAGGTACCCATGCCTCCACCAGTGCCCATTTTCCACCACCATGGATAATATCCCTCCCACCCCCATCCCCCCCATCCTCCCCTGCCTCTGTGGCAGGGCATTCCCTTGTGTTCTCTCTCTCCTTTTGGGTGTGGTGGTCTGCAAAAGAGGCTTTGAGTGGCAAACATGTTCAGTCCATAGTCTACTTTCAACATGCATCTCCCCTCCTCCCCTCCTGGGAGGATCCTCCAAACACCCTTTATTTGGTGCTCCCTTCTCTATCTGAACTGCCCTTTCCTCTAGGATACCCGGCTGGCCTCTAAGTTATGGAGTAATCCTCCTGGTGCTGATCTCAGCTATTCTTGGGTATTAATCTCATACTTTGTTACTTTATATCCCCCAGATGAATGCAATCTTTCTATGTCTATCCCTCTCTTTCTGACTCATTTCGCTTAGCATGATACTTTCCATATTGTACCACTTGTATGTAAATTTCATGACTTCATCTTTTCTAACAGCTACGTAGTACTCCATTGTGTAGATGTACCAAAGTTTCTTTAACCAGTCATCTGTTCTTGGGCATTCAGGTTTCTTCCAGTTTCTGGCTATTGTAAAGAGTGCTGCAATGAACAAACAAGTGCAGATGTCACTTCGACTATACATTTTTGCCTCTCTGGGATATTTTTAACCTTTTTTTTAAAAAAGAGACAAAAATAGCTTCATGTGCACAGAAGTTCATAAATCACAGAAATTTGTGAATAACCAAAAATGTTTACTTAGTATTTAAAGAAAGAGTCATTAAATTTCTGTATTAAAAAGAAAGATAAGACAAGCAAATTCCACAATTATTTTGTGTGGGTCAAACAAGTCTTGCAAGCTGCTAAATAGAACTTTTTTACACCGCTCCTTTCCCTGTCTCTAATGCTAGGCCTGTATTTGGTAAGATAAGTGTCTCACCATCTCTGTACCCTGATAATATTTACGTAAAATTATTTTTGGCTTTCACAGGAACACAGAAGACTAAAGGGAGAACATTCCTGCTTTTCAAAGAAAAGAAAATTTGAAGTGTCACTCATTCAGTGACTATTTCCTTAACCCAAATAATCAAAAATGCTACTTTAACTCTTCCTGGGAAGGCCTGATATGGGCATCATTTAGCAACTTAGAAAAAAATGCAAATTTCTGCTTCCTCTCCCTTCTCCCCACTCCACTACTGAATCACGAACCCTGGGGATAAGGTATTGCAACCTGAGTTTTAACAAGCCTCCCAGGTAGTTTTTAATGCACACTAATTTTCCAGAGTCACTGCTGGGGCCATGCCACTCCTGGCCATGTACTCTGACACAATAGTGAAGGCATCAC
The DNA here is from genome assembly GCF_029834395.1 of Sorex fumeus. Lineage (NCBI taxonomy): Eukaryota > Metazoa > Chordata > Mammalia > Eulipotyphla > Soricidae > Sorex > Sorex fumeus. The sequence continues at coordinate 35,498,798 of NW_026606092.1, read as the reverse complement.
ATGGGAACTTGTTAGAAATTCAGATCTCAGGCCCCATGCCAGATCTACTGACCTATCCACGATCTGCATTTTAACCAAGTCCCCAGGTGATTGGTAAGCACATGAAAGTTTTAAAAGTACTCAGGTAGAATCAAGGATGCAAATGCCGAATCATGGAACTTGAAAACTGAACAGGATTTTAATGAGTTTTTCCACCTAAGCTGCAAACACAAAGTTCCAATCTGGAGGAGAGCCTGGAGTGGGGAAATAATTTTAAACCCCTGAGAGAAGAAGCTGTGTGGAAATTGCTGAAGAGCCCAAGGCACCTATTTCAATCAGGTCTGCCCTCATTAACCTCATGCTAGTTCAATGGTTAACCCCACTGAGTCAAATACTTGCATGGGTCTATCCCACAGCAGGGGGCTTACTGTATCTCATTCCACCACATTCACATTCACTGGCCACCTTTTTAGATGCGCATTCAATTTCCAACCAAGCTTCTATTGGAATTCTTCTCACAGCATAGCAGGCCTCCCTAGATGCCCACAGAAGGTCATTTCTCAACCCAAACAGGTAGCAGTCCAGGATCAATAAGGACCAAATGAACCTCCAGCATTTAAACATGTGGCTGGAGTGTGAATAAGTAGTTGGGGGAAATTGTAGAAAGGTCAAATAGCAAATACTAGCTTTGGAACTAGCAAAAGTGCTGGTGCATATTTGGCATTTTACAGAACCTGCAAGCTGAGTTTGATTAGTTATTAAAATTGTGGTCAACCAGTGGGGAGAATCGTGATAATTGGTATAGGTCACAGATAATCAAAAGTGTCTCTCCCAGTGGGGTGAAACCTATTAAAATTTGTTATTTAAATCTCTCTGCCATTTCCACATTCTGTTCACATGCTGAATGATTTGTCCCAATCTTGGTCTCGGAGGAGGAGAGCAAACATCTTCCATTGTTCTTTGTTTGGTGCTAATTAACATTTTCAAGAGGATTGACTTAGATGCAGCTCTGTAGATCCCAAAAGCAATCACTGCATTCAACTTCCAGATCATAGATTTATCACATTAAAGAATTAAGTTAAGTACTCAGAATGCTTATGTTATTCCAACTGGTATTTCCAAAATTCACAATCACACACAAATAACCCTTATTCTTATGCTACCAGTGCTGAGAGGAGAAAATTCTCCTGTGAATTGAAGGGATTTCCTTTTTTCTAGCCTTAGTCTCATGCTTTGAAATAGTGTAATTTCCATTCCTGACAGCCAGTCAGCCAGTATGGACTAGTATGGTAGATTAGGTAAATAGAATCTACCCAATGATTCAGAAACCTGATGGATCACTTGGGAAGGAATTAAAGATATTCAGCTCTGTCACTTTCTTGAAAATACAAATTCCTCTAATCTGAGGTAAAGCTCAGTTATCACTTTTTCTAACAGCTTCCAAAGTTTTGGTCTATTACAGGTCATTTTCCTTTTTTTTTTATTCACCATCTCAGCTTACTTTTCATTTAGCACTTACCTTAGACTACTAGACTCCTGCTGGTGTTTCTAGGTGGATAATATAAACCACCCTGACTACTCCATCCACCCAATATTATTGACATATTTAAACCAAAATGTAAAGAAGCATATTTGATACCAAACATAGAAAAGCATACAGAGAAAAAACTTAGAATAAATGACCTTCTTATCCCAGGGAAAATTTTCAGAACAGGTTTAAGCAAGTTTCTCTTATGCATGTAAAGAAGAGTTTTATGCATGATTCTCTTCCACAGACATCTTCAATGATCTATGTGCCATAATTTATATTTGACTCCCATGGTCTTTGGTGTTTATGTATTCTTAGCATTTGCACTACTTAAAAAAGTGATGGTGCTGGAGCGATAGCACAGCGGGTAGGGCGTTCGCCTTACACGCGGCCAACCCGAGTTCGATTCCTCCGCCCCTCTCGGAGAGCCTGGCAAGCTACTGAGAGTATTCGATATGCCAGACACAGTAACAACAAAGTCTCCAATGGAGATGTTACTGGGCCCGCTCGAGCAAATCGACGATTAACGGGAGGGCCTTTACCTTTACCTTAAAAAAGTGATGGTAGGTGCAGACGGATAGGATAAGAGGTTCTTTTGCTTGCAACTGACCCTGGTCCCATCCTCTGTACTGCATATGGCTCCTGGAGGACCACGTAGGAGTGATCCCTGGGCTCAGAGTCAGAAGTAAGCAATGGACATTGCTGGGTATGGAACAAAACACAAACAAAGCCAAATAGTGCATGTGGGGGACTCCTTGTTTATATGTACTGTAAAGTAAAAAGTAAAGTAAAGGCCCTCCCGTTGATCGTCGATTTGCTCGAGCGGGCCCAGTAACGTCTCCATTGGAGACTTTGTTGTTACTGTGTCTGGCATATCGAATACTCTCGGTAGCTTGCCGGGCTCTCCGAGAGGGGCGGAGGAATCGATCTCGGGTCGGCCATGTTGGCCGCTTGTAAGGCAAACGCCCTACCCGCTGTGCTATCACTCCAGCCCTATATGTACTGTAAATGTATTAATTATTTGAGGGGTTCTTGACAATGCTCAGAGACACCAGGAGGTAATTATGTGCTAGGGGACATCAGACGTACACTCACAGTCCTCAAATTGTCATGTACATCAGGGATCACATTTGGGACCATTGGTATATAATTAGTTACTTTTAGTTACCTCCTAGAGCAAATAGTAAATTTTGGTTTGGTTTGGTTTTTGGCCACACCCACTGATCCTCAGCGAATACTCCTGGCTCTGTATTCAGGAAACATTCTTTCAGTACTATATGAGCTCTGGGGACATAGGGGACACTGGGGATTAAAATCAGATTGGACAGGTACAAGGCAAGCACACTACTCACTGTATTACCACTCTGGTCCCCAAAATAATAATTCTTGATCACTACATATAGGCCCGTGGACACAAGAAACAGATAAAAACTAAGTTATCCTAGAAGGCAAAAGAGTCATGATTTGAATCCAAGATCTTCTGCACATATTGTAATTTTCCATTGACCTAACTGGAAAATTTTGGATGCCCACAATACCAATTTCTCATAGGATCCTTTAAGTGAAGGATCCTATGAGAAAATATGTTTTGTAAACATATTTTGTTACTCTAGTGTTTCCTTAAACTATCCTGGTAAAGCGACAGATTTTTGCTTGTTTTGTTGCGTTGTCCTTCAATTTTTCATGGTTACATACCTTTATAAAATAGTACAAAAATGAACTCCAGAAAAATTAAATAGAAATGACACAGAAAACACAAGACCCATTTTTGTATTACTGTATTCAAGAGTCATACATTTCTTTGACAAAGGCCATAAATATTTTAAGAGCTTACTTTCAATCTTGAGGCTCAATTTCATGGCAGACAAGTGACTAACAGTTTACAACTCAGCACTTATGGACGTAATGTGAATGGAACTAGTTTAGCAAAAAATGTCTGAGGAGCTACATTAGCTAAATGAGTTAACCCAGTATTGGGGTGGGCGGAATGTACCCTAGCAAAAATGTAGCAGAAATGCAAAATCAGTTTAAGTAATTTTGGTAATGGGATAAAACAACGAAATGTGTCTGTCGTAGTCAAGAAGAATGCTAAAAACTAATGGGGTTGGTAAGTACATGATCTATCATTGGGGTGATTCAGAGAAAAGAGCCAACACTAACTACCCATGGTTATCATACATAATCATGAAATCGTCCAAGTTTTTCCAAAACGATGTTTATTTTCAACCTAATTATAATTTCACATCTCATTGCAATCATTTAACCATGTCAATAAATTTGTTTTGTACATTTTGCAATAAATATATATATGATAATAACACACCTACATGCTTATGCTAAGACGGCAAGGTTTCTATATCAACAAAATTTAATGAACTAACTCAGTAACCAGACACATTCAATCCAGTCCCACAAGACTTACTCTCCTGAGAAGTGATTGCTCATAAATGAACTCTGTGGCTATCAGCACACCATTTGTTCAATTTGTTCATTGGAGAGTTTAGTTCTCACATTTCTTCAACTAGTTTTTAATTTTCAACATTGCTCAAATATATATATATATATATATATATATATATATATATATCCTATGGGAACAGAGGAAGAAAGAGGGTTGGAATGTGGAATATTGAGTAAATGATTAAGTCAATTAAATAACTTAGCTCAGCAAAATTGGAATGCAGTGAAAGAAATCAAAGAAGACCATTCCTTGTTGCCCAGAATATCTATCAAACATATGTCACAGATTACCTTAATGGGCATTTTCAAGTTATTGGGTAATGTGTTAAAACAAGTAAAAATAGATGAAGGGAAGGAAAAAATAGGAATTGGAGACGATGAAAGAAAGACAGTTGTCTAATTCTCTGGTCAGTCTCCAACGATGGAAATCAAAAGGCAGAAAGGAAAAGAAAATTAGGATGAGAGGGGGAAAAGGAGATAAAAATAAAGAATTAAAGAACTAATAACAAGCTGTTGGATAATATTGATTTGTCCTTGGTCCTCTTGCAGAGAGCATAGGTTGATTAAGTTACTCCCACCACAGTGCTCCTAAGGTACACCCACTTCAATCAGGCATGAATAATCCTATACTATTTTTTCTCTTTCCTTTATTCTTTTGCATAGTTCAGCAATGTCCTTTCTGTACAGATACAGGAAGACAATTGATGCTATGCTTTTATAACATAGAAGTTAATTGACTCCAAATAATATTTATGCCTGGACATCCATTATATTTCCTTAACTTAAGCCTCAATTGCCCTTACTTCCTAACACTCCCCCCAAAAGAGAGTCCTGCTGAGGGACAAGGGTAGACTCGGGTAAGATGTAAGCTATCCTGAAATCAATGGGAACAATCTAAGAATAATGTTAAGAGCACGGTCATGGAGCAAACTCTGTCATGACCCAAAAAGAAGTAACTGAATAAGTAAGGATTCTGCTGAGGTTAGGAAAGCCTAACCTGGCATGAGGACTGTAGTCTGGGGTATATATATATATATCCCAGGAAGAGCCGCCTTTTATGCTTATTGTATCTCTCACTGTGTTTATACAAAATGACTAAAAATATAAGAAATAAATTTACTATAATTTTTTTAATGGATTACTAGCTGAGCAAAGGAGAAAGAAAAGTGCCCTAGATGGGATCCCGCCCTTGAGTGGATCTCCTAGTAATCTAGAGTGCTGAACCTGCAGATAAGATTTTGTCCTTGAGTTTATCTCCTAGAAGAACTTCCTTTGAAGAAAGGGTTTTCAATCTGTTTATTGTTATGATAACATTCAAACCTACTATGTGTATTCCCACCTTCACGATTTCTATATAGCTATGCTATAAGAGAGAAATGAGGAAGAAAAAACTAAGCTAAAGGAGAATTAAGTTGTAAGGATGAGGATGAGAATCAAATAAATGGCCACTAACTACCGACCAGCCTTGGACCCTGCTCCTTGATTCCCTGTTCCCTCGTTCACCTGTCCCTGCCTGCTGGCCTGGGGAGGCTGTTCTCAACCACCAAATGAATGCATCACGCCCATTCTCTTTGAACTCACAGCAAGCCACACTCTCAGGGTCTTCCTGTTCTCTGCTGCTCATCAAAAATTACATGATGTTTTTTAATCGAGGGCTGCAATTCAGTTATCTTGAAAGACCAATGGGTAACATAAATAAATGAAGTAGGCTTAACGTGGAGAAAGAGTGAATGACAAGAACTGTATAAGCAGAGCTACACACCACAGCTAGCATCAAGAGGTCCTAAACTATGGAATTAACAAAACTGGTATTGCCAGATCTTCTGATATTTCATGTTAAATTTTTCATCTAAAATGCTATTATTTTAAAAACATCAGCTCTGTGGATGCTTTTCTGGGTCCATAATCCTAAATAATAATAGAGAAAATGAAAGCAATGGAAATCAGTCATCACATTAATTTTACTTCTATATAGTCAAGATCACCGATTTGTTTTCTATATGACAACTTTTTTGTGAAGATTAAAATATTTCTCAAAGGGAGTCAACATTGTTAATGTTCCTTTATTTCCTATATGCCCTCATGTACATAGACAATGGTTCTGGGTTGATTAAAAATGTATGTGGCTGACTTACTGTGTGGTGAGGGCCAAAGCAATAGAACAGCAGGTAAGACTTTCGCCTTGCTTGTAGCTGCCCAAGGTTCAATCTTCAGCATTCCATATGGTCTTCAGAGCTTGCCCAAAGCGACTTTTAAGCTCAGAGACAGGTGATTCAATAAAATTTTAAAAAAAGAAGAAGATTTTTTAAATTTTTATTTAAAAAATCCCAGTTTCAAAGCCTCCAGATTAATCCATTGAAATCTCAGATGTTGTTTTTAACCTATGCTCAGAGGAATAGCTTTGCAGTTATGTGAGCCAATTTAATTTCTGACATTAACCTAAATATCAGAATATTCTGATCAGAGGAGAGTGACTGTTCTGTGAAAAGTGTCAGAGACAGAATATTTTGTGTTTTATTGCCATATGGTCACATAAACTCACCTCTGCACTCAAATCACAGTATCCATTATAGACTAAAAGTAAGCTAATGAGAATAATTGCTGCATTCCAATATAATTTACAAAATAGTCAGCAGACAGGATTTGACCAGTATGCCCTATTTTACCTGCCTTACATGAATAAAGTTTTCTTAGCCAACATTCTTTAATAATACAATAACAACTTCTATTTCCAATATAAGCATTTCTCTTTGTTTAACATATTTTTCTTATTACATACCCAAATTTCCCCTTTCTCAATCATTTTTGTGTCAGTCTTAGTACAGGACATTTCCACTTCTAACACTTGCAAATTATTACTCCTTACAATGCCAAATTCAACTACAATTCAGAATTCCCTGATTTTTGTCTTTCATATGACTGTTGAAAATAGCTTCCAAATTTGTTTCTTTTTGTAACCTCCAATGCCTTCAACTTTGTCTACTTAGATACACTGATTTTTCTTTGCAAGTGAATTCTAATCTTGTCACTCTTTGTTCAAGTATCTTCTATGACTCCCTGTTGTCCATAGAAAAAATGTTCAGATTACTCAGCAGGCTTGTCTGCCAACAGAACTTTCTGGCTATGTGAATATCCAATTATTGATCTCTGTATATCCAATTCTCTGCTCTGTGCTTTGATTGCGCCAATGCCTTTATAGATCCTGAACTCTGCTTGATTAAATTTCAGTTTGCTTCAAAACCAGATCAAAGCCTACCATCTCCTGAAAAGGTCCTAGGTTTCCTTTGGCCAGAGCTTTTTTCTTCTGTAGTTCTCATCCAGAACCTTACAACTTGCTTAGAATGTATATGATCCTCATTTACAAACTGAGTTAAGACCAAACCATCACCGCCAACTGATGCTTACATACAAGAGACACTGCCATCAAAATTAATATTAATCTAGTCTCTTCTACATGAAACTACAAAATCTTTTACTACACAAGTAATGAGCAAATGAATTACAGCAATTGTTTTTTAAACAGATGAGTATATTGCATTGGTTTTATAAAACATATTTTGTAAATGAGAAAGTAGACCAAGAAAAGTTGCAGTTAGTTGCAGAATTGACATACAAACCCATTGGTGAGGCTTTGGACTGCTCTCAGCATCTATTGTGAAAAACCTCTCAATGATATGTTTAAAGGACCAACATTTTGCAGAATTTGGAATATATTTATCCTCTTTTGACTTATAGAGGTTATAAAAATTATAAACATGACTAATGACATATACACAGACAAAATTATATATCTGATATTTTGTATACTAATATAGAAACTAAATTCCTAAGAATAGATTTGTTATTAAGAGTTCTAGAGTGTTTGACTTGATTATTGCTGAAATAGTTACCCTTACTAGATAGGGACGAATCCCATTTTTGGCCTTTAGTCTTATCTTCAAATGTACAAATTAAGTTTTATTTTCATTCAGTTCAGTTTTTTATTGATGTTGAATACTTTATTAATATTAAAAGCAGATTAACATTTTGTACTCCTTCTTATATATTTATACATATGTATATGTATACATACATATGTACATACATATATTAGGACATGGTTTTACCATGGCTTGGAGAGGAAAGGGAAAGGGGAACCAATTGAAGTATGCCTGAAGCTTTCTTTAAGCATGTTTTAATTCACCATATTTCTAAATACAAATATGCTGAGAATTTTGCATAATAGTCACCTGCATTTGACGTATCACACATTGGCACAGAAACATCAGAGCAAGTTCAAATAAATCCCTTTGGAATGTAGGCATACTTGTTCTGATGTGTGTGTCATGAACTAAGTAAGTCAGATTGTTCGCTTCATTACTCTTTGTTCTTGGAATGCTTTTTACTCAGACTCTACCTTAATAATTCAGTAGATAAAGAAAGGAACTGAGAATTAATGATGGATAAGAAGAGGATGCTGATGGGTATATCTGTTTACTGTGACTGATGTAACAAGGACAATTAACTGGGTGAATTAAGACAACAGAAATGAATCGTCTCACCATTCTAGAGGAAAACTGTCTGAAATCAAGATATTGGCAGGACTCCTCTCTCTCTCTCTCTTTTTTTAATTTTGCTGGCATCTTCCAGTGGCTGGCAGCCCCACTCACTCTTTGGCTAGTAGAAACCTAACTCATTTCTGCCTTTTGCACAGGGCCTTCCCATGTGTCCATTTTCAGAGTGTTATCCTCTCCGGATAAACATCAACCACATTGGAGGAGAGCTCTCCCTTAATTTGACTGCTTCTGCAAAAACTCTATTCTCATCAATATCTCATTCACATGACCCAGGAACCAAGACTTTAATACATTTTCTGGGAACACAAAATGCAACATGTGACAAGCAGCCAAGATCCTCTCCTCTCTTTCTTTAATTACCTTATAGGTCAGAGTGAGGCATAGGGAGACATGGATTATCTTCCACGAGTTTTAAACAAGAGAGCCAAGTCCTTCAGTATCTTTTGTCCTGACTCACTGATAGTCTTCAGAACCAATCCTGCTCTTTACCAAGATTTCTCTCCCAGTTTTCATAGTTTTCTCAGAAATCATCTGAATAAATTATGAATAATTTGGGAATGGGTTCAGGTCTTCCTTATTCCTTCTGACAATTCACGTTCTCTCTAATGCTGACTCTCTATGATAAAATGGCGAAGGATGCAGGTAAATATCCCAACAGGTATATGAGTCCAGGGTACGTAAATGAAAACTGGATTCCTATTTAAGTCCTTTATTTCTAAGTTCAATGCCACTTCCTAATCTTCAAATATGTTTTATGATACAAATTAAATTAAAATTGCCTTTCAAGTTTATAGTAATTAGAAAAATATCATGATATAACTGTAACAATATTACAGTGGGTAGGACAATTGCCTTGTGCATAGTTGGCCAGGGTTTGATCCCAACCAGATGGTCCTCCGGGCCTGACCAGTAGTGATACTTGTACAGAGAGTCAGAGGAAGCCCTTAGCATCTTCTGGTGTAAATACAGGTTGAAATAATTAACCTAAAAATCTATGAAGCACAGCCATCCTAAGTTTAGAATTACCCCTTTTCTCTCTATGCTATATAGTCATTCTGTGTCCACCTCTTAACTTTTCCACTAAGGAAGCAATAAACAGTTTGTTTCTTATTTTAAACTGTGAGAAACCAACTGATAAGCCATAGACTTTGGAAGTGGACCAGAGCAATGAGTGTGGAAACAGAGGGCAAGGGACTTCCTGGGATTCTGATAACCATCCAGGAAACCAAGGAGAAAGACCTTTAGTTCTGATTGTGATTTTCGTTTTTACTATGTGCTAAGTGCAGAGTCCTGTGCTTTAACATATTTCCTTTTTACCTTCTACTCTCACAAAATCTTTGAAAGGTTAATAAAAAAATGCATCATAAGGTGAGAAAAACAGGACTTAAATTATAACTATTCAAGGTCACAGAGCTAGTCCTTGATAGGACTGAGCAGAAACATGTCACTTGATTCCCTGTCTTACGCTTTTTTGCAGTACCCCATGATGTCCTTTGTGGTTTTCGTAATTGCTAGCCACCACGTGACTTTTTCTATGGGATGCCAACTTTCTGAATAAAAACAGAGTGTGGGGGGGGGTAAGGATACATCCTATTGATTCTATCTTTACACTGTTTCTCCTTGAAATCTGAGAAACTTTCCTTTCCATCCAGCTTTCTTTACAAATAGGGCTTCAGAAAGACTAGAAGGATGTGTATCTGTCAGGCAGAATACTCTCTACTGGATAAAAGTTACCCTTTTTATAGACCACTGCATCCTTCCCTGAAATATGCAAACTGATAGATATCTTCTAGGACCCAAACTGATAAAGGAAACACATACATGAATGCTTTCATTCGATACAAGTTCAGATCATGGCTCTAGACCCTCAATCCGAATCAGAAAAGAACATGATCTGAGTGAATTTTTTTTCCTGCTTATGGAGACTTGTCTGATTAAATTCAAATTAGTTCAGTTAGAATAAGCAGATAAAACTAGCACTTAGCATATTATAGACACCTTTCTTTGATCACCACAATGAACAGAAGATAAGAATATATTTCCATTTTTTTAAGGAATGTGATTATTCTTGAAGTAATTAACCATTTAACTTTCTACCATTTTCTTTTATTTTTTGATCTATTGCATTTGTTAATCAACATAGATGGCAACAATTACAGAAAGTTCATTTGAAACTAACCCAGAAAACATATTAAAGATCTACCTGAAATTAAAATTGAAATCCCCTCTGGATGTAGAGTGTTGATAATATAAAGATTGTTTCTTTTACCTCATCCTATTTTAAAAGTAGGTTTCTGTATTTTTTTAAAAATAAGGTATTTCTTCTAAGAATACAGGAAAGATAAGTCTCTAGGATATGCTTAAACTCACCATCTTCCTGGCTTGTTGGTAGTAAGACTATCCATCAGCTTACCTGCAGATGGATTGACTCTAATGAGTCACATTGGAACTGAACCTTCTGTTACACATCACATCTATTCCTGTATCCTTTATGATAGTAGAATTACTTTGTTCAGTAAGAGCTCAGCGAAGACTTACTGTTTGAAAAAGTGAGTCATCAGATACTTATCAAGACTAAGGTCATTGCCAAATATAACCCTGAAAAGTCTAGGAGTGTATCTCCCAGAGTACACTAAAAAATAACTATTTTTATACCAAAATAAGAATTCAGACGATAGATAACATAGATAAAATACACTGAAATATTAAAACAGTGTGTTATCACTTTGGTCTATGTACCACATACTGAAAATCAAGAAGTTACTACGTCTTAGTAAATAATGCAAGTTCCCATTTCTTTCCAAGTAAAATGAATGGTAAAGAAAGCTGAGACAAATCAGCATTACTATTTTCAGAAACTTTAATCAAATAATGTACTTTGAAATTTTCTGATTTTATAAATTTTACTTCTTCCATAAAGCTAAGCATTTAGTTTAATTTTATTCAGAGTTATTCAATTACTGACTTTTTAAAAAATACATTCATATGACCTTTTGGCTTTTGTCTTGATGTTTTTCTTTGAGCTCATGTTGATTCACTGATTCTGTTATGTGATGTCCATGAAGGTGTAATGAGAAGCTAAGGCCATGGTAAGTGGTGAGGATGCAGTACAAATATGATAGATTTTTATTAGGGAATTCAGAGTTTTATAAGATATTTAAATAGATTTATCATATTATGTAATTGGGAGGATGGATGTTTGTAATATAGAAAAAATAGTGAAGAGAGTTGTGTTATATTGTCTACAGAAGAGAATTTATGTACACAATTCCAGAAGTAGAAAATGCTAGGGTACTGAAAATATTATAAAGAAACTTGAAAAGTATCTTGAGTAACTAACAGGATAAAATAAAAAAGACATACTCCTAAGGAGTGCAGGTGAACCCACCACTCACCCAAACAGAGTCCTGACAGTCAAAAACCACAATCCAATCGCTGCCAGGTTCACAGCTGGACTACACAGACTCAGATGTGTCCCATTCTGAAATGAATCTGTTGAAAATCTCAGATATGCCAGTTTTGTGACCGAAATCTCCAGGCTCTCATGGAATTAGAGATGGGCTACCTTTTCCTCTCTCTGTTCTTCTGGGAGCCTGTCAGTCATGCCCACAAACTGCTTCTGGCTTTATATAAGCTCATTAACTGATCATTAATGAGACTGATCCAGAGACTCATAAATAAATCCCTAGAGATCAAAAGATATCTAAAGAGATCTGAAACTCCAGAGATTCCTCCAGACTTTGTGCCAGGCTGAGTCTCATATCTGGGGCACCCTGAAGGAGGGCGGGTGAGTCCACCACTTGCAGAGCCCCAGCAGCTGAAAATTCTACACCACAATCACGGCCATGCTCAATGTCTGAACTCCATAGGCTTGGGACAAGCCCCAGCCAGAAATGAATCTGTTGAAACACTTAGGTATGTGGGTTTTTTTGACTGAAATTTCTGGGCTTTCATGGAATCAGGAATGGCTATCTCCCCCATCTCCCTGTTCTTCCGGGATCTGGCAGTCAACCCCTTGAACAGGCTTTGGCGCCATATAAGCTCAGTAACTAGCTGTGATCCAGAGACTCATAAATAAATCTTGAAATAGATCAACTAGCTTCAGAGATGCTTCCAAACCCCAAAGTCACCATCCAGTTAAAAAATTAAATCTAGCTGTATCACCCCACTCAAATTTTTTTAATAATAATTTATTTCTTTATTGAATCACTGTGGGAAAAGTTACAGAGCTTTCGGGTTTAGGTCTTAGTCATGTAAATATCAAACACATTTCCCTTTACCTATACTTATTTTTAACTGCGAACCCTAATAGAACCCCACCTCCCACCTCTCCAAATTCCTGTGAGGCAGATGAGTTCTAGTTAATACTCTGTCTACTTTGACAAGATACATTGTTTCGATAGAAGATGCACAATTATTGTTCAGAGTTTACGACCCCCCCCCCCCCAATCAGACATGCTGAAACAGCGTTGTGAAATGATTTGCTTTCTACATCTGGGTTTTAAGAATTAAATGATGTCTTAAATGATGAATTAAATGAGGCCGGCTATCGCGGCCTTGCGGTTTTGGATTTCTGCTATTTTACTTATTAACCCTGGAAGTATTTCTATTAAAAGTTAGATAGTTAAGAGATTGGTTTCTGTGCTCTGGAGTCGTGGTCGTGCCGGAGAGCCGCTCGTGGGGGGCAGCTGGTGACCTCGGTCGGGCATGAAGGACGGCCCAGAAACCCCCCTTCCCATGAGGCCCCTGCCGCCCCCCACCCTCGGCTCAAACCTGCTGTCCACAAGGCTCCCGTGCGGCCGCCATCTTTCTTTCCCCCCACTCAAAATTTAAGAATTCATGGAGCACACAGCATATTCACAGCTGTGCAGAATCTCAGCGCTACGCCTCTGATGTACTGTGAGTAGCACAACACATTGGTTGAGATGTAAAGGAGAAGGTAACCAATCTCGATTAAGAAAATATTAACACATAAGTCTTAACCTGTAACAGTGTGTTAGTAATATAAAAGGGCTTAATGGAATTTCTTCCAAGGAAATCCATTTTGATAATTTTTAGTGAATTAGTCAAAACAACTAAAATGAAAGAAATTATTTAGGGCCTGCTATTGGAGCAATCTTGGTAATGGTTAGGAAAATTGGAAATAATGGTGGTGGAAAGGTCAAATGATGGTGGGATTGGTGTTGTAATATTGAATTTAATGAATCACCATGAACATCTTTATAAATAAAAAAACTTTTAAAAAATAATTTAAAAGTCAAGATGTTTAAAATAAAAAAAATACTCTGAGATTTAGAGAGGTCTGGAGATATTACTGTATATGTAGAAGTAAACCTTAAGAAAATTTTTAAGTTCTAAAGGTCCTAATCATTCAGTTTAAGATTAAATATGGTATTATAATTTTAGAAAAAGATTTGAATCTTTCTTTTTCTAAACTTCAGATTTTATGTTGCCAAATGATCTATCTTAGAGGAGAGTAACCTCAAAAGAAAGAACCAGGAGTTTCTGCTACCCCCGTTTAACATGATATATGATTTTACGGAAAGCCTTTTGCTACCCTCATGAAAAGTTTATTTCAAGGTTTGAGGGCAAATAATAATTAGAAGAAGATAATGTAGCTAATAATAAATATATTTTTACTCTTGGATAAGCAAAAGGGAAAAGAAATGACAGTGAAAGCCATCAGAAAGATTTTTCTTACCTGGACTTTTGAAACTTTTGTATTGTGTTTTTTTTTTTAAATTTTATAAAATAAGAGAACTAAAAAAGCTTTGGTTGAACAGAAGACATCCATCCCTGTCCTTTACAAACACTGAAAACTCTAGTTTCTAAACCTGAAAATATTATTAACCTGAGTATTATCATTGTAGTATTTCTTATTTTTTCCCAAGGCTGAGAATTGTTTCTTCTTTTTTCTTTTTTTTGTTTTGTTATTTTTGGATAGCAGCAAAAGTAAATTCAATATTGTGATTTTATGACCTGAATTGTGTCTCTCCAAACGTCTTATGCTGAATCCCTAATCTCCAAAGTCTCAGAATGTAACTGCATTCAGACATATAGGGAAACAATTAAGTTAAATGAGTGCTAGAGAGGACTTTAAATTTGTGTGACAGTTAAGTAGAAGCAAAGAAATCAGAGATTGGCAAAGAAAAAAGGTCATGTAAGAACAGTGGATTTGGGGCATCCTCCAGTCAAAAGGAAAGCTCAGAAGAAACCAAATTTGATGGCACTGTAACCTGGTATTTCCGTTCTCAAAGACTGTTATCATATAAAGATGAGTTCAAATCACCCACATTGTGAAGCTTTTTTGTGAGAGCTTAAAAAGGTTAAACTCCTAAAGAGGCTCCAGGTTCAGATGGGTCTAAGTTCTCCCCTCATGCCAGTTATGCTTGGCTAAAGGAACTGTAGTTTAGTGCTGAGAAGTTGGTACTTCCAAGATGCTGCAGCTACCAAGGCTACACTCATTGATACTATGTGCTTCTAGGATTACCCATGGTGGTTCTCTGTTTCAAACATATAATCCCTGCACTGTCTCCCTGACCCAAATATATACATTGAATATGTGTGTGTGTGTGTGCACGCACATATATACATTCCCTAATATTCCTTTATCCCTTCTCCCTTAGCACCAACCCTCCTCTCTCAAGCAGTCACTAAAACCTGCTTTGTCTAGTACCTTAGTTGCTCTCTAATGTGTAATTCTATTTTTCCTACTGCTACTACTAGTTAAGTCCCTCTTCTTTAACAAGGTTGTAAGAACTATCCACACTCTAACAGTTGCCAGGTTGTGACTGTGGGCAAACCACTTACACTTCTAAATAGCTGTTAAATCAATTTTATTGTCACCTTACTTCCTTTTAAAGATGAAGAAGAACTTAGAGAAAATTCTTAGTATATGCCAAAAAAATGAGCTGGAGCGATAGCACAGCAGGTAAGGCATTTGCCTTGCACGCAGCCAACATGGCCGACCCGAGTTCGATTCCTCCTCCCCTCTCGGAGAGCCCGGCAAGCTAGCGAGGGTATCTCGCCCACACGGCAGAGCCTGGCAAGCTACCCATGATGTATTTGATATGCAAAGCACAGTAACAACAAAGTCTCATGATGGAGACGTTACTGGGCCCGCTCGAGAAAAATCGATGAACAACGGGAGGACAGTGACAGTGACAGTGATGCCAAAAATAAACTATTAGCTCTTGTGACCCAATCACATGGAAAAACAAGAAAACCAAGAAAAAAAAATAGGCATTTTTCCCTTAAGGCTTGCCTTGCGTCAGTCCATAAAATCTCCCAAAGCCAGAATGCACATTATGTATGAATGATAGCCATCTGCTCCAAACTTTGTATTGGTTCACCATCACCATCAAAAGAAATTAACAGAAGCTGTAAGATAGCTAATGTGGCAGAGCGAAAGACTGGTATATGGAGGCTCTGCATTTGACCTTACCACCACATGGTCGCCTAAATCACTGAGTGTAGCTCTGCTTGTCCCCAGACATAACCGAGTTCAAGTGCTGAACAGGCCTGCATAGTAGAGTTTAGCTGGAAGTGAACCTGGATCATCTAATAGCATTGAGGCTGACTCATAAAAAAATTATAATAATCCTTGATAACATAGAATCCTATTGGCATAGTTCCAACTTGGATTTCTACCATGATCTCCCCCCGTTCAGTCTCTCTGCATTTCCTCTATTCCATCCTGAATGAGCATACTAATCCCCTCAACTCATCAGGTTCTCTGTTTGGAAATGTTAATGGAAGCCAGAGGATTTTTTCCATATATTATTTGGATTTCTTCCTACTTGTCAATAGCTCAGATTCTTCAGAAAAATTGGAAATACAACTTATTTCTAGCATGATAAGAATATAACCTTGGAAGGGCTTTTAATTGTTCTCAGAATAAATGCATAATAAAAATATAATGCAAGTTAAATGTCCAAACAGGAGAGAAAAAAGCTGAAAGTAAAAAGTCAATTGCACTTAAAAAGTCTAAAGACTCCTGAAGAAGTAATTTTGTCTTTTTAATGGGCATCGACTGATACCTAGTTCAGAAAAAAAGAATCTCATTTCTGTTTTATTAATTAATTGTGTGGTTTTACAGTGGGTGATAGATAATGGACCATTTTTCCATTAAATAACAGAATATAACCACAGAGAACAAGACCACAGACAAACCATCCAATGTGGTGACTTAGAGGACCTCAACAAGGGCAGACCTTTGATGTGACCACAACTTTCTAACATTTTATCCTAATTTGGCAGGTCTTAAAGCTCATATATATGACATTCAAACTTGATAAGTCTCTCAAAGATTCTTTCTCTCTCTCTCTCTCTCTCTCTCTCTCTCTCTCTCTCTCTTTCTCTCTCTCTCTTTTAATCAGGAATAAACCCTTATTTATTTCTCCTTTTTACCCCCCTCCCAGTTTTCCTCCCATCATCCCCACTACTCCTTCCAACCCCTGTGATGGCCTGTTTTTAACCAAACTCACAAATAAAAACTTTTGTCAAAAGCACCTATCAAATCTTTTTTTTTCAATAAAAGTAAAGAGCCAGTCAAGGAATCTGTTAGCTGACTCACACATTATCTTCTTGGCAGATCTAAATGCAGAGTCAAATCAAACTTATAAAAATTCTTGGTGACAATATTTCCATATCACAAAAAGCTACCTAGGGAATCTTAACAGTCCATTGCTAAGCTTCTCAAACTTATTTTTCTACTGTCTCCTTTTCAGAAAAAAAAGAACTTCTGATTACCTCCTTTTTAGCAAACAGAAAGTAATACCCCCACCACACACACACACACACAAATTGCAAGATTATTGTATTTTAGGGCTGCAGCGATAGCACAGCGGTAGGGCGTTCGCCTTACAAGCGGCCAACATGGCCGACCCGAGTTCGATTCCTCCGCCCCTCTCGGAGAGCCCGGCAAGCTACCGAGAGTATTCGATATGCCAGACACAGTAACAACAAAGTCTCCAATGGAGACGTTACTGGGCCCACTCGAGCAAATCGACGATCAACGGGAGGGCCTTATTGTATCTTAAAGCTATAAATAAGACCATTAGTAGATTCTAGAGCAAGGTATAAGTTGAGTATTTGTTTCACATTTTGAAGTCTTGATAACAACAGTATGGTCTGCATCTACTCTTGTACTTCTCAAAGCTCAATGTGTTCCAGAGTTGTTTGGAATTATTAAAAGCACAGCTTCCTGGATCCTTCCTTAGAATTTCTATTAAAGAAATCTGAGATGAGACCAGAAAATTAAAATATCTTACAAGATACCATGTGATTTTATCGATACATACCTAAGGACCACATTGGGGCTGTTTACTTTTACTTTCAGATGGAACAAATTTTGCCAAAATCCAGAAACTCTCCAAAGCCTCACATTTAGCGCCTGTACACAGATCAAAACTATTTCCAGGTCAGTATGCCAACCCCCCAAAGATGCACAGAAGTACCAGGGGTACATTTTACCAACAATCATTTCATTTTAGTTTCAGCTTATAACCTTCAAAATGGCTTATTCTCTCTGCTGGTTTCCAACTAGGTCCAAAATTATTCAGTGAGCAGTGCTGCCACCTTCTGACTGCTAGTTGAAAAATATCTATTAAAAAAGTTCTGCTTTCTGGTGAATGTATTATGTACCCAACCAGTATTTATTTTAATGTTCTTTTCTTCATGATTTCCCCCCCTTGGGCCTCGTATTTCAAAAGCCACTTATTGTTTCCTGTTAGCGCATTTCTATACAAAGCGCTTTTGCTGTAATCACAGCCCCTCAGCATTATAAAAACTCTGTCCCAGTGAAACCTCCCTCCTTTTATGCGTCTGGAGACATGTGCCAAAGGAAAAATACCAAAGATTACAATGTTTCTTGTGAGTGGGGTTGTTTTAAAAGATCATTTCAAAAAAGTCTTCTAAAGTGCAATGTACAAAATCTGCTAGCTATGCTCATTTCAAAAATGTCTTTGTTTTAGCTATTCATAGCCCACTAACAGCTTTTGCCTCAGTTCCTCCCCTACCCTCCCTGCTTTCACCCTCTAGAGCTGATATTTTATACAGTCAACTCTACCGAATTAAATTTTCATTGTGTATTTTTTCTCCAGATATAATAACAAACTCACAGATCTTAAGGGGGGGGGAGCAGAAACTTTAAATTCCAAACCCATGATTTTACTTTATAGAGAAACGTCAAATGCTGCTTCAAGTCATGGTAGTAGATAGGGAAAGAGATGAATATCTTTTCAAACATAGTCTTCTTTAGAAAGGCACAGCCTACAGGTGTTCAAAGGTTGGCTCTCCATCATTTCTGTGTCCAAGGGGACACTCTAATTGACTAAGTCTGGGCCATGTGCCAAGTGTTCAAGTTCCTAATCAGACGGTGGAAGGGTGGGGCAGGGGGAGGTCAAAAGACCTGAATCTCAGAATAAAAGAGCTCTCTTGGGTTAACATAACTAGAAAAAAAAAGTATTGGATATCACACTTGGTTTTAACTAAAGCCTTGGAGTTTCAACAAGCTTCACTATCTGGGTAGGAATACAGGTGAAATAAGACATAGTCGAGAAGAAAGTTATCAGTTTTTCTACCTTTTTCCTCATCATTTTCCAACACAAGGGTCTCATACCATTTATACTGGTGGTCTTCTACTTTCTACTCAACTGCCTGTGTATCTTAAAGGAACGGCAAACATTAGGTTTGTTGAGTTCAGGTGGACTATCGCTAAGTCTTATTGCTAAGTCTGGACCAAACTGTGTACTCAGACTTGAAGAGGTTGGGAACATTGTCTGACTGAAACACAGTCATGAACAACTTGATAACTGTATACTTCAGGGTGATTCAATTTAAAAAAAAAAGAAGTTGGAGAACAGAGAAAGGAGAAGAGAAGACTGAAGAACAAAGGTTTCTTCCTATTTATTGAGCTGCCACTTTTTTTTTTGCCACTTTTTGAATTTGTTTTGGACCACAACCAGCGGTGCTCAGGGCTTACTCCTGGCAGGACTCTGGGAACCTTATTTGATGCCAGGATCAAACCTGGGCCAGCTGTGAGCAGGGCAAGCACCCTGCTATCTCTCCAGTCCAAAACTGTCACTTTTCTATTAGCACAAACTAGCTTTTCGATCATAGGCAAATTTGATTCTATGTCTACTTCTCCATCTGATATTGGATTTTAGTCCTTCCTCAAAGGATTAGTGTGATAATTAAATGAGGAATTACAAATGAAGTGCTGACTACAATGATATACTCATTATAGGCATTCAATAGTGACTCTCATTGTGTTTATTTTTTATCATAAACAGGTATTATCTCAAAAAAGAAACCCTTAAAGTGACAGACCCTATCTGTCTTCTGATCTTAGAATCACTTGTCCTCAATGTATAGAAGTATTTAACTATAAACATTCTGAATAATTTAGATTAAACAAGGCTGTTTAAATTTCTGAAGTCACTGAGGAACAATATACTGGTTTTACAAAGAGTTAATATTTGATTAAAATTGTCATTGTTAAAAAAAAAAACCCTTATAATACCTGTGTCTGTTTTCCAAGCCAACAGTGGCCAGTGAGTGACTGAGACAGCGTGATGGCATTGAACAGGGCCTGCCACTTCCCTTATCCCAAGGCTCCTTTTATTTTTATCCTTTGAAAACAACTTGCTGCATCATACATGACACCCAATCCTGCCTTATTAACTAGAAACTAAATGAGCATTCGAGAAATTTAATTGAAAGTGATACTTAGAATGTTAATAAGCCCCTGGTCAGGAGGGAGATTGATGTTCCCAGCTACAAACCAGCCTGGAAGAAGTTTCCGAAGTCCATGTCACCAGGCTAAGCTTCTGTTTGTTATCACTGTCATCCAAGCAGGCCCATTTCTGCTCTTTCTCTCAGACTTCTATCGGTTCTGTAAATTCCCACCTAATCAGTTTTCCTCAGGAGACCCAACCTACAGACCCCATAGTAAATCAAGCACAAATCTATTGGTGCCGTTAGGGATGAAAAACAAACCATTTCTCTGAATAACATTTCAGTTAAATATATAAATGATGATCAGAAAGTGGGACTTCACACATTCCATTTTTTATCCACCAGAAACCCGCAAAAAATGTTTAGGTCTTCTGCTCTAAGAAGTAGCATCTTTCCGAAAGAACATTTGCACTATGAAGATAGTATTTATATACATTAAGAGGAAAGTTTCTATTCTCACAGTCAAAAATATTAGCAAATATCAATCACTTTCATCTTGGAGTGTTTGCTTTTATGAAATAGTTCCAGGAATGTGGCAATACTCTGTATCATTTCTGCTCAGGTCAAAACATATGTAACTTGCTTAAATCTAAAGTATACATTTAGAATAAAGAATTGGAATAGACATTCCAATATTCCTAATATTGGATTCTTAATATTGCTAATCATTGCTAATATTGTTATTCCTAATCATTACTAATGATTCCTAATATTGCTTCTGACTCATGCAGGTTTCAATACATACCTGCATTTTCTATTTTTTTAATTGAAAAAATAACTAAAGTAAAAATTAAGACAAAGTATTTTTCAGTAATTATAACAATGAATATTTCAGAAAGATGTACAGAGAGTGATGAGATACAATTGTAGCTTAGAAGACAGACACCAATATTAATTATATAAAAAGTTTAGGAGGTTTTTATTTAAAACAGAGACCATTCCCAATGAATGCTTGTCCAGAGGGCCTCGATATTAATTTAAGAAACTACTGGCTCATTTAAGTCACTTAGCTGGCTAGTTTAACTTTTTCTAAATTAATTAACTCGAGACTATCACTAAAATCTCTTGTGTTTAATTAAATACTGCACATCTTAAGGATTTTTTTTTACGTTCTTGTTTCTCATTAGGAGAGGCAGAAAACTATGATGATGCACATATACTCTGATGAGTATGATATCCTTAGACCAAATTTCTTCTCCAATACTTACTAGTCAGGCAAGCAAAGTTTCAAAGTAGTTTATTCAATAAAACAAGCAAAATTCAGTAACACAGTAATGTGTTTCTGGAACATAGTAATATTTAATGAAAATTAGCCATCAGTATTACCAAACAGTTTGATGATATGGAGAGGAGCTCATACTTTGTTCTATAGGAATATAAAGCTACTAAAGTAGCAGTTGCTACGCCACTAGGTGTGGCCTGTGAATCACATAAAGTAACTGAAAGATCAATGTAAGATTAGAAGCAGAAAGATAATATAGATAATTATTAATTTGAACAGAGGAGAGCTAATGTAAAGCAGGAAATGCATTCAAGAACGTGTTCTCTTATCTTTAACAAAGTTTTCTTAAAAGCTAACATGTTTGTCTTTCTTTTTTTGATCACGGTGAGATACGGCCGACTCGGCCGATTCCTCCACCCCTCTCCGAGAGCCCGGTAAGCTACCGAGAATATCTTGCCACACAACAAAGCCTAGCAAGCTCCCCATGACGTATTCGATATGCCAGACACAGTAACAACAAGTCTCACAATGGAGACTTTACTGGGCCCGCTTGAGCAAATCGATGAACAATGGGAGGACAGTACTACAGTGCTACAGTGTTTGTCTTTAACTCAATCTCTAGTGTCACATACATATAGGCCCCTATGTACCAATAGGAGCACAGAGCAAGCAGTAAACAACAAGCATATCTGGATGTGACACAAACACTAAAGCAAAAGCAAGAAACCAAACAGAATCCAAATGGGAAGAATTTTACATGGGTACGAATGAGAGCAATGAGATGGGTAGGATAGAGATGTTCTAATTTAGATGCAGTGACAGGTAGGTGAGTCATCCATCAATCCATGGACACATATTCCTTAAGTTCCATGCCTTGATTAACAGATAATGTTCAGATTCACTGCCACTATTGAGTCTATTCTCATACATGGATGTATAGAGTAAAAATTGGTCATTAGGTTTCAGTCTGTGACTTCGAACGTTAAAATAACTAACATTAACACTGTATTCAGCCCTAGCATTAGCAACTCATTTATTTGGGCGTGGTGTATTATAGGATGCCATTCGTTGGTGGTTTCTCCCTGGTCTCAGGGAGCTTAGGTGTATTCCGTTACACCATTCACAGTGCTCCTGAGACACTGCCATTCCTCTGTGTTTAACTTTAACTTCTCTGTGCTCTGCTTCCCCAACAGGTTAATCACCTTTTCCCGCTAAGAAGTACCTGTGGCTTGTAAAGTCAAGTTCCTCAGAAATCTCTGATTTTTTATTTGTAAGTGAAATATTACTTTTCTCTTTCCCTTATGTCCTGCTGCACCGTTTACTTCAGAGCAACGTCCTTTTTTATATAGACACAGGGAGATGGTTAATGCTATGCTTTGTAACTTGGGAGTTAATTGACTCCGAATAATATTCACTCCTGAACATATGTCTTCTTGATTTTAGCCTTAGTTGTCCTTAGTTTCTAGTATCCCAAATGCAGGGTCCTGACAAGGGACTGGATGGGCCTTGTGAGCTACCCTGGCATTGAAACAGGCCAGATCAAGCGCCATAATACTTAACTATAAGTTAAGAGCAAGGTCATCGACAAATTCTGTCATGGTACAAGGAGTAACTACTGGATAGGACCCTGATAGTGTTGGAAAAGACTAATCTGGTCTGAGCACTGGAGTCTGAGATCTATAGTGAGATGCCCCGAGGAGAGCCATGCTATATACACTTAGTGTATCTCTTACTGTGCCCACACAAAAAGACTAATATTAAGAAGTAGAATTAAGATCCATGTTTAAATGGCTTTTGGACTAAGGAAAGCAGAAATGCACCCCTAGATGGTATTTCACCCTTATATGGATCTCATAGCTGCAGAAGATTTAGTGAGACTGGGATGGAGAACTTACTGAGATGGAACAGCACAAGGGGAGAATGGAACAAATGGTAACTGATCATCCACCAACTTGGCGGCCCTGTTCCCTCCTTCATGTGTCTGTTGGTGGCAACTGCAGGCCGGGGCAGAGTCGCAGCTCATGGCCACCTAACACACATGGCAGTCAGAGAGACCACACCATTGCCTTTGTTCACTTATATATTTTGTGATTACACAATGTATTTAACCATTAATGCTTGTTGTATATGAATTTTTTTTTAGATTTACAATTTTTTGTACTTGGGTTTTGATTATACAATGATCAAATACCCATCCCTCCACCAGTGCCCATTTTCCACCACCATGGATAATAGCCCTCCCACCCCCATCCCCCCATCCCACCCTGCCTCTGTGGCAGGGCAATCCCCTGTGTTCTCTCTCTCCTTTTGGGTGTTGTGGTCTGCAAAAGAGGCATTGAGTGGCAAACATGTTCAGTCCATAGTCTACTTTCGACATGCATCTTCCCTCCTGGGAGGATCCTCCAGACACCCTTTATTTGGTGCTCCCTTCTCTATCTGAGCTGCCCTTTCCCCTAGAATGCCCGGCTGGCCTCTAAGCTATGGAGTAATCCTCCTGGTGCTGATCTCAGCTATTCTTGGGTATTAATCTCATACTTTGTTACTTTATATCCCCCAGATGAATGCAATCTTTCTATGTCTATCCCTCTCTTTCTGACTCAAAAATGAATTTTTAAGTTTTCTTCCTGATATTCTATAAATTTCTTATTGAAGAAAATGACTAAGTGAACAAAAACAAGGATGATTAAAGAAAGAGAATACATCAAAGAGTAAGGGGTAATAAGATTAGACCCTTTTTTTCTACTGTGATCAATCAGGATACGTGATTTTTCCCCACAAACCTTCAACCACTGTTTATGCCAAAATAGGAAAACAGATCAGTGTACTTTAATCCTCCAAATCAACTTGCTTTAAATTAATAAACTTTAGTCTTCTCATTTTCCATTTTGGAGCTAGTAGTATCGAATTGAATCAAAGATTCTCTGAAGTTTCTTACGAAGCCTTGTCTAGCCATGGTACTGAAAGAGAACTTACACAGCTTTTCCTTTGGTGCTGTGCATATTTCCAAAAACCAGTATTCCCTTTCTGGAATATATCACATAATTTCTACTACCAAGTTTCCAGCAACTGTAATTCCTAATAAGGATATCATTCGTAAGGCTAAAAGTATTTACCATAAATTTGCCTTTTTAAACAAAGTTTAAAAATTAAAATCTTTTTAAGTCCAATGGCACTTTGAGTTTGGAATCACATAGTTATCTGGAAATTCTAATCTTAAATTTTATATCTTTCATTGTGGAGGCTGGGAGCTTTGATGATCAGAAGTCTAGCCCAAATTAATGACAAATTGCACTAAAAAACGATTTAAAAAAAAGCAAAACAAAAACCCCAAAACAAATGCCTCTCCAAAAGGACCTGGAGAACATCTCTACCAGGAAAAGTTTCTGTTTCCACAATTACCTCCCAGAAAGTATACACAAACACTTTCATTAATTTTGGTTTAGGTATCCAACATCTGACTTTAATTAATACGTTTTAATTATCTCCATGTAGCATTTATTTTTCTGGACTGAGATAGCCAACTACTTGAAGTGTGATTTGGAGATGTTAAGTAATTTGACAAAACACACCCAAATTGGAAGTGAAAAATTCAGAATGAGAATTTTAAGTTGTTTTGGATGCAAACCATTAGATATTCTTGCCATCCACTTATATGATCTAATCTGGAAGTTATTGGATTTTTCAAGGTGATGCTTTTTTCTCTTATCTATAGAATTGGCGTGTGCTGAGTATGAAGGAGTAAGCCATTTGTTCTCTGTGAAGAGCGAGTGTATGCATTATAACATGGAGACGCTTCTACAAATAAAGCAAAGCGGGCACTTTTAGGTAAGAAGTCGCTGTTGAATTTGAGTACTAATCAAGGACACCAGAGGTAAGATTCACTTTTGAGTGTTAAAGAAAAATAGGACAAGTAGAGCCAGAGCAGAGCTAACAGGCATGCTCAGCCAATTATGGTTCTCTGCATGCTGAAAATTTTGCTTCCAGATACTGGCAAAACAATAGAAAAAAAAAGTCTATTCAAATCTTTCAACAGAAAAGGATAAAAACTTGTATATAAAAAATTAAAAATTAAAATTGATGGCATTCCAAATGCTTAATTCAGAAATAGAAAGATCTCTTTTGAAAGCTGTCAGCTTTGACAGCAACAGCTTTTGTTTATAAGATGTATTGATAAGGCCCTTGCTACTTTTCAAAGCATCTTTTAGTAAATCTGCAAGATAAGTAGGACAAGTATTAGCAAAGAATTATGGAATGAATGCGCACCCAAGAAAAGTTGCTGGAGACAATCTAGTCTAAACGTTTCTATTATATGTGTGAAAAAATTGGAGCAAAGGAAAACAACTTCAAGAAGATAAGACTACTTCTCCACCTAGGTATTTTGAACTATTCGCAAGTTAGGATAGGTAGTACTGTGTAACATTTAAGACCAATATCATAGTGGCTTTAGAAGTGTCCATCATTTACACAAATTCTGCTCTAATGTGGGCAGATCCCTAGGTCAGTTGTGAGTGAATACAGGAATTTCTTCTAATATAAGACTTTATAGATCTTTTCTATTTCCATCTGGTGGATTGAGCATCTGATATAAGATTTTAGAATCACTGTGATATATGGAGAGAGTTGTTGAGTTTGCAGAGCTAGTTATGGAACCTAGATCAACAAAGATATGAGTAAATTTTTTCTCAGTCTGTTTGCCAGGACTAGTAAAACAGTCCAAAGAAAGGGGCAAATAAATAGTTTATTTCATGTATTCATAGAGGAAGGGCAATTACCTCTGGACAAGCACCATGAAACTTTAACATAGAAGTGGTCCAAAATCCAGGCTTCCTAATAGCCTCTTTCTTCTAGCAAATGGCCTTGGGTATTATTTGTAACAGATGCTGGAAATCAGAGAGACTAATTGGAAATTTTAAAACTCTAATGGTATTTGATCCTAAAGGTTTTTGCTTGTTTGCTTGTTTCATTAATTTTAGAAAACTAACTTTTTAAATTTAACTTCATTCCTTTAAATATGTCACTTATCATGAATTATTGTGATTTTAGTGGATGCTATCATTATTTCCTCTTATAATTTTTTGCAAAAAGCTATTGTGAGTGATACCATTAACCCCAATTTGAAAAAATAAAAACATTTTGACTGTGAATTAAAAAAATAATAAATGATCTCAAGCTTAAAATAGCTTTAAAAGGAAGAAATATTAAAGTAACCAAAGAGAATTAAATAAAACACAAAAACTCAAAATAAAAAAATAAAAAGAAAGTCATTAGGAAACAAACGTTTAGACAAATTGGTGTTTGACCTTATTCAAGATATGCAGCTGCTTCTAAAGTGTAGTTCTATCTTTTACGAGCAATTTCCTGACTCTCTGAAGCAGTCTAGCTCCTGCTCACTCTGCACCTGCGTCCATTTATTCCTGGTGGTGAAGACACTGCCTTTTAATTTTGGAACCCTTTTACCATTCCACTTGTAAGTGGCTCAAAATCGTCCATAATCATCCTTTCTGCATTTCAGTAACCCTCAATCCAACCAACCACCTCACTATTAATTGGTTATGTGTCTTACCACCCTAGTTGCAGGTTTCAGAATACCGTGAACAGAGCTCAGTCTTGTGAAGTGGGCCAAAGAAATCCTGTGTCATAGACCCACTTACAGTTTACTTGACTTTTGGTCAAGTATGTATATATGCAAAATCCTATATACACTCAAGCTGGGGCTAAAAATACAAGAAAGGCGTGGAAATGAAGACACAGCAACTTATGACAGAAATCAGGTTGGTGAGCAGTTAATTAAGACGTTCCCTGATTTTAGGCAAGGCCACTGTGATGATATAAATGTTTGTGTCTTCTATTCCCAAAACTTGAGTGTTGTAAACTGATCCTCCAAAGTGATGGCAAGTATGATGGGAGGAGTGGGCATGGTCTTAGGGAGGTGGCTCAATCATGTGAAACGGAGTCTTGTGAAAGGGATTTTACATGAGAGATGCCACCAAATACCACAGCTCCATTCTATACACAGAGGGATGATGAGATAGCTTAACAGTCAAGGGTACATATTTTGAGGTGCTAGAACCCAATTTTAACCACAGCAGCATAACCTTGTGTTTATGGGTCCTTGAAAACCACCAGTTACAACACAACACACCCTCAAGTGCTCTTGAGAGACATGATATTCTTAGGTAAGGTAAGGTAAAGGCCCTCCCGTTGATCACCGATTTGCTCGAGTGGGCCCAGTAACGTCTCCATTGGAGACTTTGTTGTTACTGTGTTTGGCATATCGAATACGTCACAGGGAGCTTGCCAGGCTCTGCCCTCTGTCGTGCAGGCGAGATACTCTCGGTAGCTTGCCGGGCTCTCCGAGAGGGGCAGAGGAATCGAACTTGGGTCAGCCATGTTGTCTGCATGCAAGGCAAATGCCCTACCGCTGTGCTATCGCTCCAGCCCATGGACTTTGGGCACCCCCACAGCTACATGGGAGAATCCCCACCCCCAGGCCTACCCCAAATAACGAAAGCACACGTAGCAAAGAAGAAACCCAGGAGAGAGAATGAACCTGGCCAAGACAGCACTGTGGTCTTTTAGTTCCCATCTCCCTAGCTGTGAGAAGTGTATTTCCATTGTTTATAAGCCATTTACTCTTATATTTTATTAAAGCAACCAGCATGGACCTAGAGTCACAGTACTAGCAAATATGATGGTGATGTTTAAACGTAAAATTGCACAATACCTCAGCATGGAGCTGAATGAGAAGTATAGAAACAATAACCTGGCAGGAATTCCTCAGCTTTCAGACACATAATTCTAACTAGAGCGTCATCTCGCAAAAAAAAATGAAGTTTTAAAAATACTGACAAAGTATGGTTACACAGGATATTCCTGATTGAAAACTGATCCTTGAAGACACACAGATATTCCTGATTGAATTATCAAACCCTGAAACCTTGGAATTGATTGAATATGAATAAATCAATGTTCAAGCTGAGACCTTGTTTTTTGTTTATTGGTTGGTTGGAGAGATAGCACCGTGGGTAGGGCATTTCCCTTGCAAGCGGCCAACATGGCCGACCTGAGTTCGATTCCTCCGCCCCTCTTGGAGAGCCCAGCAAGCTACCGAGAGTATCTCACCCGCAGAGCAAAGTCTGGCAAGCTACCCGTGACGTATTCGATATGCCAAACACAGTAGCAACAGAGTCTCACAATAGAGACGTTACTGGACCCGCTTGAGCAAATTGATGATCAACGGGAGGACAGTGACAGTGACAGTGGTTGGTTGATTGGTTTTTGGAACACAACCGGTGGTACTGAGGGCTTACTCCTTGATCTGCACTCAGTGATCATTCTTGGCAGGATTTGTAGGGCCATATGGGGGGCTAGTGATTGAACCTCTGTCAGCTGGACACAAAGCAAGTACTGTGCCCACTGTACTCTCTGGCCCCTCAGGCTGGAAGTTTGCATTTTGTCTCTCAGGTCGTCTTAGACAGATCAGATCTGCTAAGTGGAATTTCTTACTAGATTCAGTATAAGAATTATGTTAATACCTTTTATTTCAAAATTTGTAAGTTGGTGTCACTACTGTTTATGATGATTAAATATTGTCACCAAATGCATAGGTGACAATACATAAAACAGTTAACTTCTCTGCATCTAAGTTTCCTCAACAGAAAAATAAAGAGTTATATTAAATTACCTCCTGGGGTCTTTGCAGTTATGAGATTATATGACTAACTCACCTTACAAATTTAGCTGCAAATGTCTATATGTACTGATTACAACCTGAGGCAAAATCATTTCTTCAATATTCATTTTAAATAGTATCCAAGAATTCTTGAGATTTTTAAAGCTAAGTGCAGTACTGTCCAGTAAAATCTTCTTCAATGACAGAAAACATCTATATTTGTAAATTGCAATAGTCTCTAGTTACATGTGACTACTGAATGCCAAAAATACAGATAGTGCATGGAGAAATAAATTTTACCTCCACTTGAAGATAGCACAGTGGGTAGAGCGTTCGTCTTGCACACTCTGACCGGGTCGACCCAAGTTCAATTCCTCCACCCCTCTCGGAGAGCCTGGCAAGCTTCCGAGAGTATCTCGCCTGCACAGCAAAGCCTAGCAAGCTACCCATGAAGTAGTCAATATGCCAAACACAGTAAAAACAAGTCTCATACTGGAGACGTTACTGGGTCTGCTGGAGCAAATCAATGAACAACGGGAGGACAGTGCTACAGTGTTACAGTCTACATGTAACTTTTGGCTACCAGATTGAATGGTGCAATATTGGGGATGTACATGAAGTGATGACAAAAGAGAAATAAAGGGGAAATAATACTCTTCGGATGCTTAAATTAGTAATCGAAAAAAACTATGTTCATTTTTATGTGAAACTATGGAGTTCATAGTTTAGATATTAGGTAATAAGCAAGGGAAAAGATGGATAACTTCTCAGCCTCTAACTCTGTTAGACAGTACGATCACAATCACGACCATCCTGTTGTTCGTTGATTGCCTTGAGCAGGCCCCAGTAATGTCTCCTTCGTCCTAGCCTTTAGATTTTTAAAAAGTGCCATATTCAAGGCTCTTTCAGGCTTAGGAGAATGAGACCCATCATTGTTACTGGTATTTGGCATATTGGGTACACCACGGGGAGTTTGCCAGTCTCTGCCACGTGGGCAGGTTACATTCGGTAGCCTGCCGGGTTTGTCCAAAGTAAGAATGAGATAAGATGTCGTGTGACCGCATTCTGGGAGCTGGGTTTTATAGTCTCTGGATCTTGGCCATTGATGGGATTACACGGCGCCAGGGGGCCAGTTGGTGGGTGTGACCCCCGCCTACTGGAATTTGGAGGATCTGGGTGGAGGATGCTCAGCCCCGATCCGAGCAGGCTTGGAGATCTCAGCCCTGGAACCTGCATGCCTTTGTTCCACTGCCAGTACCTTCATGCGTGTGGAGAGTGGTCTCAGCATGGTGGTGGCTGGTTCTGGAGGTCTTCGGCTACCGGGTCTCTGGTTGGGGCGGGGAGGGAAACTCAACCCGCCCCTCTTCAAGGGGCCCCGGCGAAGACAGCCAGGCGTGGGGGCAGGAGACTCTGTGCTGTTCTGTTCCAGGAGCTGGGTTTTATGAGAATGTAATTTTCTTTTAAAAGCAGCACTCAGAGGCTAGAGAGAGGGTACACTAGATAAGGTGTTTGCCTGCTTGCCTTGCATGGTAAACTATCCCTGGCACCCATGTGGTCCCCTGAGCCAAGCCAGGAGTGATCCCTGAGCAAAGAACTAGGAGTAAGACCTCAGTAATGCCTGGTGTGCCTAACAAAACATATATATATATATATATATATATATATATATATCACTGTCACTGTCCTCCCATTATTTATCAATTTCCTAGAGCAGGCACCAGTAACATCTCCATTGTGAGACTTGTTAATGTTTTCAGCATATTGAACACGTCACAGGTAGCTTGCCAGGTTTTGCTGTGCTGGCGAGATACTCTCGGTAGCTTGCTGGACTCCCTGAGAAGGACAGAAGAATTGAACCAGGGTCGGCTGCATGCAAGGCAAACACCCTACCCGCTGTGCTATCTCTCCAGTCACATATATATGTATGTGTATATATATATATATGTATATATATATATGTAAAGTAAAAGTAAAGGCCCTCCCGTTGATCATCGATTTGCTCAAGCAGGCCCAGTAACGTCTCCATTGGAGACTTTGTTGTTACTGTGTTTGGCATATCGAATACATCATGGGGAGCTTGCCAGGCTCTGCCGTGCGGGCGAGATACTCTCGGCAGCTTGCCGGGCTCTCCGAGAGGGGCGGAGGAATCAAACTCGGGTCGGCCATGTTGGCTGCTTGTAAGGCAAACGCCCTACCGCTGTGCTATCGCTCCAGCCCTACATATATATATATCACTCAAGATTTAAATTATTTGTATAAGTTTTTAGCAAATGATAATAGCAGAAAAAAAGTAGTAGTATAAAAGTTTACATTAGTCTACTCAATTTGAAGTTTGGAGCCCTGAATTTCTCATTCATAATTTAAGATTTTATAATAATTTACTCTTTTCTTAAATTCTGGGCTGGAGCGATAGCACAGCGGTAGGGCGTTTGCCTTGCACGCAGCCAACATGGCCGACCCGAGTTCGATTCCTCCGCCCCTCTCGGAGAGCCCGGCAAGCTACCGAGAGTATTCGATATGCCAGACACAGTAACAACAAAGTCTCCAATGGAGACGTTACTGGGCCCGCTCGAGCAAATCGACGATCAACGGGAGGGCCTTTACTTTACTTTTCTTAAATTCTAACATATCACTTAATATGAAATGCCCCCAGAAATATAATGACAGCTTTAAGAATGGAAGAGGAGAACAAAGTGGCTTCTTAGACTAATTGATTAAGGTACTCATTTCATAAGCTTTAAGTATCTAAAAGTTCCACTTACGTAAAGCTTGATTTAAATGTGGATTTGCTACTGGGACCCGTGGTGGTGAAAAATGGGCACTGGTGGAGGGATGGGTATTTGATCATTGTATAATTGAAACCCAAGCACAAAAATTTGTAAGTCTACAACTGTACCTCATGGTGTTTCACTAATAAAAACTTAAAAAAAAATAAATGTGGATTTGCCTGAGTGAATAGTCATTTACATGTAAAGAAAGTCATTTTTCATTCCCCAATTTAGGATTTTACTTTTATCAACTTCTTAATAAAACATGATCCAAAAGCACAACAACAACATTTTATCTTCATTTACTATTTGCTTAAAATTATGTTCTCATTTATATTTTGATAAAATATATATTCTTAATATTAAATTCAATAAGCAAAGCCTGGCAACCTACCCGTGATGTATTAGATATGCCAAACATAGTAACAAGGAGCCACACAATGTTACTGGGCCCGCTCGAACAAATAAATGAACAACGGGAGGACAGTTACAGTGACAGTGATTAAATTCAATAGCTTTCCTACAATACTAGCAAGACTTTTCTGACAAATAGTGATATAAGCCTAAGTGATAGGCTTATATGACACACAGATCAATCACAAGTGATCTGAGAATTCTCAAATATATTCCAAGCACATTCTAACTGCTTTGCATGGTTTGTGGCATCCTGTCTACTCCCCATGCAATAACTTTTTAAAATGAAATAGTTGTCTCCTAATTAAAAAAAAAACTGCATTGTTTTGTTTTGTCCTATTTGGTGGCCATACCCTGCAATGTCTGGGCTTCTTTTGGTTCAGTGTTATGGAATTGCATCAGATGGTGTTTGGGTTAAGTGGTGCTAGGAATTCAAACTGGGTTATAGTCTAGTTCTACATAATTAATTAACTCTGTTGACTACTTATTTAATATTAAAAAAAAGTTAAAACCATAGAAGTTCTTTCTCTAAGCTCCACATAACCAAAACACTGGTTCTTACGTGAAATGCATTGTGGTTTATGTTTCTAAGAAAGCTAATGGTAACTTCAATCACATCTGTTAAAGATTTTATAGATAAACTCAATTATAAGAGCATAATTTAAATTTAAATTATGATTTAGAAAGTCAATAATTTTTATTAGAAATTTTACTAATCTGAATTGTGTTTCTATGTGTATTTATGAATCTATGTGTGTTGTGTATTAAAATTAAGTGATTTTCTAAATTGATTAGTAATCCAAATTAGTTGCTTTCTATGTAACACTAGCTTAATTATAACAGACAGATGTCATTTTAAAATTTAACTGCATTTTATCATTAGGAGGTTCAGTATAAAACTAGTGATACCTAGATTATATTTGTCAGATTAGTTATAGTACAGTATCTTAATTTTTTACTGGAAGAAGTAGACTTTTGTCTTTCATGAGACAATCAAAGCTATTTTAAAGGGATTTGGAAAAGAATTTCTTGAACATATAAATATTGACTTTTTCATTTTGCACATTCAAGCAAGGAGAAAGACCCTTTCTTCTTTGAGCCTTTTCAATGACTAGAGCTTTAATTTTCCTTCCTCTGACAAGTTAGCCATTAAGAGATTATACATCATTCAAAAAAAATCGGAGAAGATTTTTTGTATCATTACAAATTGAATCGCTTAGATTCTTCCAATAGAAAACCTTTTCTTTTCAATTGTTACTATTATTATGATGCATAATTACTGTCTCACTTTCAAGATAGATCAGTGTCTCTTTTAAAGAATCCATCTTTGGCCCACATACAACAAAGATATATAATCCTGTATAATTTTCATTCTATCAGATCAATTTGTGATTTTCAGAAGCTCAGATAGTAAAGGGTGAAATGTTCTGTAATATTGATGTGATTAAAAATATCACATTGAAAGGTACTGTTACACATGGCTTCTTAGAGAGTATTACAATCACGAAATAAGGCTAATTTTTTTTTTGGTCTTCTTTCTTATAAATTGCTGTTTTTGTTATTGCTGTTTTTTATTGCTATAAATCAGACTATACTCAGGGTTAACTTCTGCTGTGTGCTCACGCGTCACCCTGGTGATGCTCAGGTGGATCTTAAACAGTATTAGGATTTGAAAAGTTGTCTGCTGCATGCAAGGCAAGTGACTTTATGCCTGTGCTATCCCTGTGTCCCTGTAGTTGATGGAGTTTTAATACATATATTTGCTTTTTGATTACTGATAATTGTTACTGATAAAAAATGCATCACGGAAAAGCTTGGCATTTCAGATCCCTTAGGATTCATTTATTTTTTTTTACTTTTTCTGTTTTTTTTTTAGTTTATCTCTGTAATACATTTTTACATACAAAAATAGTATATATTTTTATATACAAAATAGTATGTATTTACAAAAATATATACATACAAAATAGTATATATTTTTGAGATACAAAAATGTTTAATGCATCAACTAATAAGGGTCTATTATAATCAAGATTTCAAACAAACCCAGAAGAACTGGGAAATCCTCTAGAATAGAACTGATTCCCAAATAGCCTAAAATTCATAGAAACTAGAATATAGTCCCATAACTTTTTAGGAGTCAAGCAAGGCCTCTGAGGAAAGACAGATCTTCACTTGCTTCTTAAGAGTGTTATTAATTTTTTTCTAATACCCAACACACAGTATGAATAATTTGTTTCTGATATTCTCAACTTTTTTCCATACCTAATCTTAATATCTTGGAAATCAAAAGTCTATCTTTGGTATAGTCAATTCTTACTAAAATATAAGCTGCAACAGTTCAAAAATGTATTATAGATTTTCTAATTTTGTGTTCACGATCACGATCATCCTGTATTTTGTTGATTGCCACGAGCAGGCAACAGTAACGTCTCCTTTGTCCTAGCCCTGAGATTTTAAAAAGTTATAAAAAAATTAATTTAATGTTTCTATTTTTCTTTTATTTTATTTGTTTTGGGGTTGCTCAGGCTTTATTCAAAATTTGGGCAGTTTCGAAGTAAAATCAGTATCAGTTTGATTCTTCTATTATGAAACAGCAACTCCGCAACACTTACTACTCTTATAAGCACTTTGCAAAAATAATCTCATTTAACTCTTAAACAACACCAATAGATTCTATTATTGCCCCCACAGTAAGAAGGAGAAATTTGAGAGAAAATATGGTTAGCTTCCCGTATTCAATAGCTAATAAGAGAAATCTGATGTAACTCTGGGCAAGTTTGAAGCTTGAATTTGTCTTCTCCAGCTCTAAGCTTTTCTGAATTTCTGTCACTGTTCAGCATCTCCTTGTACCTTCTTTAAAACACCTTTAAGTCTTCCCTTGACTTCTAATGTAAATTCTTCTGGGTGTGCTGAAGGATAATTTCTTAACTAATCACTAAAATATAAAGTCTCTAGGAACAAGAAGTTTCCCTGACATGGTTGGTGTCTACTTTTAGTCTTTAGAAAGTGCAGTCTAGAAAAGAGAGGAGATATATATATATATATATATATATATATATATATATATGATTTAATGTATGATTGAGTTAATTATCATTCAAAATTTGAATTTACTTTATTATTTATTTATCTTGGAAGGACACATACTACAGTACTCAAGGATAACTCCTGAAAGGGTTAGGAAGCCCTATGGGGTACCAGAGATGGAACCCAGGTCAGCTTCATTCAAGGCAAGAGCCGCTCCTGTTCTATTGCTTTGTATCTTGTTTCTTTTTTTTTTAATTTTAGTACTGCCTTTCTTAAAAGTATTCAAGATCCTACAAGCAGACTTAAATCAAAGATAACATAGTCTGATCTTTCATTTTTCTGTATGAGTTCTTGTGGCTTCTAAAAAGAAAATAGAATCCTTATCCCGGAAGCTTGACCATCATCTTAATTGGAGGCAATGCACTATCTTCTGAAAAAGTCCTTGCTGGAATCTCTGCTAAAGACATTTCGCAGCATTCTTACCTTTATGGGCATGTGACATCTTTCTCTAATTACCTGATGAACTCCTTAACTCCTATTTCTTATCTGTGCTTTTATTCTGTAGAGAAATTAGCATAGTGGCTGATACTTATAGGTGCTCTTGAAATATTTTATCTGAAAGGGGATAAGGACAAAATTATATTGATAAAAACAAGCGGCATTAACATTCTTTTTCCATGAAGGAATCAAATCTAACATTTTTTTTACCATGTAAGACACTCTCTGTTGCAACTATTTAATTCTGCTGCTGTAGCATGAAAGCCACTATTCCCAATAACCAATTTAATGAATGCGGCTATGTGCAAATACTAGTTTATTTACAAAGGCAGCCTGTGAACTAGATTAAGTCGATAGGTTATAGTGGCTTGCCAACTCCTATTCTAAACCATGTCCACACTGTAGGACTCTCTTTGCATTCATACTTCATGGCAATGGATAAGTTTGGCAGAAAATAGAATGCATTTATCAATAAAACCTCCCACATTACTGGAAAAGTTCATGAAACCTTTATTTCCTGAAAATAGTTGAGTTGCGTCTTTTCCATTTGCAAAGACCATACCATGGTTTACGTTTTATATATATATATATATATATATATATATATATATTTCTTTTCTTTCTTGAAATCCTTTTCTAATCTCATTTATACAAATTTACTTTAAAGCACTCATTATTCTAAACCTTTAAAATATAATAAATACAAATATACCACTAAAGATAATGGACTTTCAGGGAAAATGGCTAGAGGAAATGAGGGGGGAAATTCTTACTAATACCCATTTCTATCATATAGATTATTCTGCAATTACTCAGTTAATTAATTAACTGAGTAATTGCAGAATATAGTTGATTTATAAAAGCAAATTTCTCCACTTAATCAGTTTGGAATTTGCTTTTATAAATCAACTATATATATTTTTCATATATATCCTTTTATATTCCAAAAATGAAATCCGTTTTTTGTAACAATTTAAGGCAAGAGAAAAATTCTATATAAAACTTGGGATAAATAGAAATTAAGAAACATGAAAAATAGTAGTGCATTTAAGTGACAAAGTATAAAATTGCAGTAAAAATGATCACTTAGTTATTCTTAACTTTAAGGTTGTAATAGTGCTGAACCAGAGTATAGAATTAATCACTGTATCACTGTATCACTGTCATCCCATAGTTCATGGGTTTACTCAAGCGGGCGCCAGTAACATCTCCATTCGTACCATTCCTGAGATTTTAGCAGCCTCTCCTTATTCGTCTTTCCCAACATATTGGAGGTTCTTTCAGGGTCAGGGGAATGAGACCCATTATTGTTACTCTTTTTGGCATATTGAATATGCCATGGGTAGCTTGCCAGGCTCTGTTGTGTGGGCATAGAATTAATATTTCTTAAATATTAATAGAGGATACTGAAGGCAGGTCATTGTATACAATATAATTTAAGGACAGGGAAAAAAAGATGATGGAAAAGTCTCCTATAGATTAGAAATAATAAAAGCTGCCTCCAAAACTAGTTTGGACAGAGACAGGAAAGAAGCCATGTTACTATAATCTTTAGGAATTAGAATGGAGGGGGTATGGTGCTGCCAGCAGGTCAATCTGTACCTGTGAGGTGAGTGCCTCATGGCGCCTTCAGACTTCCAGATACCCTAAAATTGCTGCTGTGCCTTTGGCCAGACCCCAAAAACTTGGGGCAAAGTTTACCAAGAAAGTAAATGGCCAAAAGTTAGGTATGTGGGAAACACACCCACAAAACACCTCCGGCTCAGCTATATAATTGGAGGCATGGCCTCTCTGGTTCCTGAATGAACTGCTTAATGGACATGATCCCAGAGACTCAGAAATGAATCTCAGAACCCAGTGGCTTTAGGTAGAAATGCATCTGGTCTCTGCAGTAGGCTACCGGTGCTGGGCCAACCCAGGTGGGAATAGGTTTCGTGACTTGGCCTGTTCCCCCTGGCGGCCCAGTGGCCGCCATCCGTCTGAGGCCACTGGATAGTCACATTTGGGCCCCCAGTGACGAGACACACAGGGCCTCACGGGATGGGGGTGGAGCCGGGCTTGTCCTCCCCACCCCAACGAGACCCCAAGTCATCACCCACGAATGGCCTCTCTGGCTCCTGATCAAGCTGCTTAACGGCCATGATCCCAGAGACTCAGGCACAAATCTCAAAACCCAGTAGTGTTTGGCAGAAATGCATCCAGACTCCACAGTACGTTACTGTCGCCGGGCCACCCCAGGGAGGAAAGGGTGTTGTCCCTCCGCCTGCTCCTTCTTGGCGACTTGGTGGCTGTCATCCTCCAGAGGCCATTGGACAGTCAGGCTTGGGCCCGCAGTGACGAAACTTGTTGGGTCTCACAGGATGGGGGTGGAGGTGGAGCCCGGCCTGTCTTCCCCACCCCAACGAGACCCCAAGTCATCGCCAAAGAACGGCCTCTCTGGCTCCTCATCAAGCTGCTCAATGGCCTTGATCCCAGAGACTCAGAAACAAATCTTGAAACCCAGCAGCTTTCGTCAGAAATGTGTCCGGACCCCGCAGTAGGTTACTGTCGCCAGGCCACCCCAGGGGGGAATGGGTGCTGTCCCTCTGCCTGCTCCCTCTTGGCGACTTGGTGGCTGTCATCCTCTAGAGGCCATTGGACAGTCAGGCTTGGGCCCGCAGTGACGAAACTTATTGGGTCTCACGGGATGGGGGAGGGGAGGTGGAGCCGGGCCTGTCCTCCCCACCCTAACGAGACCCCAAGTCATCACCCACGAACGGCCTCTTTGGCTCCTCATCAAGCTGCTCAACGGCCATGATCCCAGAGACTCAGGAGAAGATCTCTAAACCCAGTGGCTTTTGGCAGAAATCCCTCCAGATTTAAGTGTTAAAATTTCAGAATTTCAAAATCACATGGCCCTACTGCAGCCACATGACATCATATGTTATTCATAACCAGCAATAGAACACAAATTGTCTATTGTTGCCTTTTCAGCAGATCTGAGTGTTGGGGTAAAATCTTAAATAATGGTGGGTCTGGTGTCAAAATAGTGAATGTAATCAAAGTAGAGAGAGAGTAACGTAGAAATCATCTTCCCCACAGGCAGGGGGAGGGTGTGGGATGGGGGTATACTGGGATTTTTGGTGGTGGAGAATGGGCACTGGTGAAGGTACGGGTGTTTCATTGTATGACTGAGACTTAGACCCAAAAGCTTTGTAACTGCTCTCACGGTGATTCAATAAATAAAATTATAAAAAATGGAAAAAGAAAAAAAAAGTAAGGTGAAGTTCATGCACAATTCAATCGGCTAATCAGTGGCTGAATAAATAGCAGTACTCCTACAAAAAAAAAAAAAGAATGGGCAGGAATGGATCTACCAGAGAGAATGGGATTGGACGGGGCCGGGGGGGGGGGGTGGCGGGGGGCAGGAGCTGCCACTTTTAAGCTACCTAAGAGAGGGGGCAGAAGCACCATCCTTTCCACTTTCAAATTTTCTGCCAATGTGTCGCTTTCACAAGAAACACGTGGAAAGCCGCTGACAAAGAACTTGGGAAACCGACTAAGAGGGCTGCACCTTATCATCAGGGTCAGACAAAGTTAAATTTACATCCAAGAGAAACTATGCCCAGGCTAGGACAAAAGTGAAGGATGAGAGAACTGGTGAGAAGGAACACATGGATCCAGATGTTAAGCTCCAGGAGACCCGAGTGACTCTGGGCCTTATTTACTTGGAAGTTCTCTTTGGACCTGAACACAGAATCGCTCAGTGTTTAGTGAATAATTAAAGAAAAATGCTGCCAGGAATCCTTATACCACATATGAGCTTCAAATTCTCCCTTTCCTCTTTGTTAACATGTCTCAGCCTTCTCCCTTCTGTAAGTGACAACTCACACAGCTAAACTATTGTCATCATTAAACTAGAGAACATGGCTTGTTTTCTCCTTCAAGAGCAAGATATCAGAAATTTTTTTCTCACAGTACTGTCCTTTAATAAGTAATGACTGAACTGTAGGAAAGAAAGACTGGGGTTGAAAGTAGTGAGTTGTGTGCATCTACTATTCTGGCTAATTTTCTGTGTAGTTGACAATGTGTGAGAGAACAGCACGTTAAGCTGAGGACTTAATTTCTGACCTATGCTGGGCTGTTTGCCTTTGGCTCTATATTCCAAGTAACCACAGACCAGCCAGAGTCTCATCTCATTATCTACTCTTTCCCAAATTAGTTCTTAAGCATAGCTAATAGATCCCAGACAGTGTACTCATTTCTGTTATACCGCTGTATAAAGCTCTTCCACTTTATAAATTGTTATCTTGATAAATATGTTTGAGGCCACACTCTCAAAATATGTATTATTGCATAATAATTGGCTCAAAACACATCGGAGACAAAGAGGACGCTTGGAACAGATATCAATTGGTATAAAGTCATGACGCAAATGAGTTGTATTAAATAAGATTTTCTTAGCTAGTTGCTTTTCATATATGTTTATCATGATTTTACCTTATATCTAGACTAATAATAACTAGTGCTGAATAGAAGTTTTAGTTCTTCCTACATAGTCTATATCAAACGTGTGATAATAGTGTTGTTTTCAAGTAGCAGCAGTAGTTGTTTCTTTGGTGAATGTTGAGACTCAAAAATATTCATATTTCGGGGCTGGAGTGATAGCACAGTGGGTACTGCATTGACCTTGCACGCATCTGACCCGGGTTCGATTCCCAGCATCCCATACAGTCCCCCGAGCACTGCCAGGAGTGATTCCTGAGTGCATGATCCAGGAGTAACCCCAGTGCATCGCCGAGTGTGACCCAAAAAGCAATAATAATAATAATAAAAATAATAATAATACTTTATTTAATGGATTCCAGGTAGGCAGCAACGGATCATGATATGAGGGGAAAAATAAATGAAAAATAGCTGTCACTATTAGCCCATTATTAGTATATAATACCCTTCCAAAAATGCCACCTGTAATAATACTGCCTATGTGACCAACTGACTCAGTGAGGATCACAAGGCCAAAATATGTGGGTACTCACTCATTACTAAAATAATTCACTGTTCATGATTTCCTTAGATGAAAATTATCCATAGTAATCACAAAATATGCCTACTTCATTGTTGGGACACTAGAATTTTAAAACAAAATGTTCTCTTTACTAAAATATTAGGTATAAAGTCAATATGTGCTCAGAAACTTTATTTTCTTACAACGTGCATCTTCATTTATGATGGTTTTCTGGATGAAGGTTGTAGTGGAGTGAGTAGTATACATAAGAATATGTAACCAAGATTTAACTTCTGTCACATCTGCGAAGATGATGTGTGGGAAAAAGATCATTTCAGGTACATTGTCTTAAGGATCTCAAGATCTCAAGATGATTTTATCCCTCGGTATTGAAAAAGAGTCCTGTGGTAATGAAGAGTGTTCTGCTGTTGGTGTGTGTGTGTGTGAGTGTGTGTGTGTGTGTGTGAGAGAGAGAGAGAGAGAGAGAGAGAGAGAGAGATGGGGGCAGGGGAAGAGAGAGACAGAGACAGACAGAGATAGAACTCAGAGACACAGGAGAAGGTATCAAACAGACTCTGGAGTCGTGTCTATAAGTCATTGAATGCCCACGGTTACAAAAAATTCTAGAAACAAGAGAGATGTGGATTTCCTTCCTGAATCTTTAAATAAAATAAATTCAATAACTTTAGTTTAGAATTCTGGCCTCTGGAGTTGTGAAATACAGTTACTGGATCAAATTCTATTCATCTCTCTAAGTGACCTAGAATTTTCACTAACAGTCTTTTAACAGAATTTTTATTAACTCTAGATTCTAGTACTAGAATCTAGAATTATAAAAATTAAAAAGATAAACTGCAAACACTGAATAGAACTCTTTTTGAATATCACAGATATATAATATCACATATATGATATCATAATTTACACAAGAAAAAAATATGTGATTATAGTCTCTATCAGAAAGCCTATAAACAACAACCACTTACAGGGCCTCGAGATAAAGGAATACTGGCACATTGTTTATGAGAATATGTTATTACAGTTTCCATAAAAAGGTTATGGAAATTCCTTTAATAAACAAAAGTATAAATACCATGTGATCTAGCATAATTCCTCTCATACAGTGTTGGAGCCAGTCAATACACTATTTTGAAAGAGCCATTATTTTTTGGTTTATATATTCAAGTCCACCTTAACTAATCAAAACACAACTCATTCAACTACATGGACCATAGCAGTTTAGGCTTCCAGCTCTCTACACAGCTACATCACCTAGTGGAGGATAACACTGTTTTGTCCTTCCTGCATAGCCTCAAATAGTTTAGGTTGATTGGGTCTCTCCCATCACAGTGCTCCCATTCCTCTGTGTTTATTTGTAAGCTCTTTCTTTGTGCTCTGTTGACTTATAAATATTGTCTTTCTCTTCTCCTTAAGTCCTTGCATAGTTTATTCAGAGCAATGTCCTTTTTGTATGGACACAAGAAGACAGTACATGCTATGCTTTTGTAATGCGACTCCCAGTGTTATTTTCCTTCTGGCATCTTCTGACCTTACTTCCTAGCAACCCAAAAAGCAGGGTCCCGACCAGGGACTGGATGGAACCAGGGCAAGCGGTAAGCTATGTGCTACCTTGGCATCGAGATGGGCCTGCCCAAAGTGCCATAAAGCTTAACTATAACTTAAAAGTTTGGTCATGAACAAATGCTCTCACGATCCGAAAAGTAATAACTAGATTCGGACCCTGCTAGGGTTAGAAAAGATTAATCTGGCCTGAGCTCTGTAGTCTGCATCTGTGGCAAGATGTTCCCAGGAGGGCTGTCCGACAAGCCTCAATGTATCTCTTCTTGTGTCTATACAGAAATAACTAGTATTAAGATGTTGATAGAGTTATTGGACTGAGGAAAGGAGAAAAACACCTTAAGAGGTATTTTTGCCTGAGGTAGTCAGGAAGGGCTTTGAAATACTCTTAGGTGGTGTTCCCTTTGAACCTGGTGGGCCCCCAGGAAGGGCTTTCTTTTTATTTTTAAAATTTTTGAATTTTTTTTTTATTAGTGAAACACCATGAGGTACAGTTGTAGATTTACAATTTTTTGTGCTTGGGTTTCGATTATACAATGATCAAATACCCATCCCTCCACCAGTGCCCATTTTCCACTACCACGGATCCCAGTATCCCTCCCACACCCATCCCCCCCATCCCCCCTGCCTCTGTGGCAGGGCATTCCCTTTTGTTTTCTCTCTCCTTTTGGGTGTTGTGGTCTGCAAAAGAGGCATTGAGTGGCAATCATGTTTGGTCCATAGTCTACTTTCAACATGCAACTTCCCTCCTGGGAGGATCCTCCAAACACCCTTTATTTGGTGCTCCCTTCTCTATCTGAGCTGCCCTTTCCTCTAGGATACCCGGCTGGCCTCTAAGTTATGGAGTAATCCTCCCCAGGAAGGGCTTTCTTATATTGGTTTTGCTACCAGACTGGGGACAGTGGACCAAGAGTGCTGAGGAGTTGGAGAGACAAGAGCGTTAGAGATGAGAGAGAGAGCAGGGAGGCAAGATGGACCACAGAGAGGCTAGCAAAGGGGACAGAGAGAGAAGAATGTAGAAGAAGAATACAGGAGCAAACACGTGGAGAGAGAGAGCCCACGCTGTGGGATGGAATGTGGACAGATGAGTGGGAGAGACAGAAGAGGATGGTAATGAGGAGCAGTGTGAGACTAGAATGGGGGGCTCAGAGGGACTGGGGCAGGCGTATGGGGAGAATGGAATAAACGGCATCTGATCAATCAACTGGCTTGGCCCTAGTTTCCTCCACCATCTGCCCCATGTCCCGGATGCCCTGGCTGGGCGAGCGGCCCAGGGCCCCCGAACGTGGGTGGAGAGGGGGAGAGCCATTGGGGCCTGCCCTGGCTGTACCAGATATTATACAACCTAGTATCCTTATTCTTGTCTCATTACCTAGGTCCATGCTTTCCAAGGTTTAAAATGATTTTTATCCCAGGTCTGCAAGCTAATTCAAATTCTCTGCTAGCTAATTCAAATTTTGAGTAAAACTCAAAAAAATTCATGTTCTCTAGCACTGTGTTGGGATCTTCCTCAAAACTGGTGGTGTTGCCACAAACTGGGGCAGTGTTAGGCACAAGGCCTAATCCTTTCTGGAGAATCTCCTTTCCAGCTTCTTCCCTTTACACCCGTTCCTCCAATATTGTATAATGACTCTGATTTATGGCCCAGAGAGCGTGCTCAGGTTAATTTTCCCTCTTGGCATTATAAATAATAAAGATGGAGAATTGAAATTCCACTATTAACCTAGCATCTAAGCAAGCGGATCTTCTAATTTAAACATTTCTATTTTATGGAACCAGACAAATATGTTTTATTAACAATATTGTCTAGAGAATTTTAGATTCAGGTATATTTATTGTGCATATAAAACAAGTCACCATTTCCATTTCCCATGGACATCAAGCTAAACTTAGTGTGAACTTTAACAATGAATGAAAATTGATTAAAATCACACATGCTGGATTTTTTTCCCCAAAAATATAGCTAACAATTTTCTGAAGAAACTGACCTTTCACTTCCATTCATTTTAATATAAAGTAAAATGGAAATCACATTCAAACAAATAAATCAATCTTTGTGGGCAAGCCTAGAAACAACTTATGTCTGTGAAAATAAAAAGTAATTTACTTTTTTTATTAAGATGTATTGTAAAATCACAGTTGTGATCTAATGCCTATTTAGCAGCTCTATGTGCCTATTTATGATTTTCTAGGTTTATATTCTGAGGCTTTTGAAAAATCATTTTCTTTGTTTTTCTTAGTATTTGAGGGTTTAGCTCTTAATAAGAGAATTAGGGTT
Organism: Sorex fumeus; assembly: GCF_029834395.1. Taxonomy (NCBI): domain Eukaryota; kingdom Metazoa; phylum Chordata; class Mammalia; order Eulipotyphla; family Soricidae; genus Sorex; species Sorex fumeus. The sequence goes on along the minus strand of NW_026606092.1, from coordinate 35,454,089 downwards.
TTAATTTTTTTAGGAATAACGCTTGTATGCAAATATTTATGCAGTGTTTGTGGGGCTGAAGAGATAGTACAGAAGATAAGATGCTAACCTTGCAACCTACCCTGGTTTGATCGCAATACTGAAGAGTCCCCTGAGCACCACCGGATGTGCTGCTGAGCACAGAGGTAGGAGTAAGCCTCAAGCTCTGCTGCTGGGTGAGTCCCCCTTCCAAACGGTATAAAAAGATTAAGCTCTTATTTTAAGGAAACAACTTATGTTGATACTTAGCTTTGTGTACACCACTTAATCTCTTAGTTTAAGAGAATACACTTAAGTGTTTTCACATATATTTAACTATTGATGTCACATGCTAGACAGTGACATTTTTGATAACACACTTCTAACGAAAAAGCTCATCTCTCTGCCAGTCCACATTCTCACACCTTTTTCTCACCACAGTGCCAAGAGACATATTTTAGGTCAGTGAAAAATAAAAGGGTTCAAATTGCTCAAGGTACAGAAATAATGGAGATGATGGTGAGAAGAGCACACACACAAAAGGTTCTTTCTTCTTTGTAAAATATCTCCCGGGGTTTTGTTTAGATTTCTATTTATTTCCATTACACTGCTGGTTGATCTGCCATCTGCCACGCATTTTAAAATTACATCACACTTTTAGAAAGAAGTGGAAATCAAGAAGAGATCCCAGGAAGTAAGCGATATATTAAAGGTAAGGTAAAGGTAAAAGGTAAAGGCCCTCCCGTTGATCGTCGATTTGCTCGAGCGGGCCCAGTAACGTCTCCATTGGAGACTTTGTTGTTACTGTGTCTGGCATATCGAATACTCTCGGTAGCTTGCCGGGCTCTCCGAGAGGGGCAGAGGAATCGAACTTGGGTCGGCCATGTTGGCCACTTGTAAGGCAAACACCCTACCGCTGTGCTATCACTCCAGCCCTATATTATAAGCGATATATTAAGCCTACTAAATATCATAAGGAGCCCTACAACATGGGATCAAACCACAACATCAGGAATAAATAAGACAAGGGAGTATAAGAACATGGTATTTCGAATGAGCATTGATATAGGCATTCGTCTTGGAGTGACCTTGTGCATCATGGATAGAAAGCAAGAAGGATATGAAGAAATAGGGATAGGAAATTTGAAATCAAAAGCAAATATCTTATACTATGTAATGATGTTTATTGTACTATTATCAATAAGCTGAAACTCAGAGTAGTTATTTATAAAATACTTTTAAAGATAGCTGTCAGCTCAGGAAGGAGCAGAAGGGTTTTTTTTTTGTTTTTATCATCTTTGTAGACTACTTTCTCTTAGCGTTCCTAGAGTTATGGCCAAAGCCTGTAGAATGACAGGCTCTTTATCTTGTGACTTTCTCTAGTACTTGTTTCCTGTCATAAGGGCTATCCCTAATTAGTGATGGCCATTTACTAGTGGAAGCAGAGAATATAGACTCTTACTTTCTTTCAGTTCCATAAAATTGTTACATTCCTAATACTCCTGGGGGATCTTCTTACATCTTCATAGTCTGTAAAAATGTTTCTTTCCTTCAAAACTTGTTTTATCTTTGATTTTTTTCTTTAACTGTGCTATCATAGTTGGACTGATGGTAGAATCACACATTACGTTTACTGAGTACTTAGAATTTCGTTAGTAGCGGTTTCCTCAAAGGATGAGAAACAAACTCCAATCCCCTCCCCTGAATATGCCAGTTTTTATCACTCTTCTTCCAATTGAAAAACAATCACTTGCTCCCTAGAGATAGCTCTGTAGGCCTGTGATGAATTGCTACTTAAAATTGTCTTTGTATTTAAGTTCACATATTACTTTCTTAGATGTGCTCAAATAGCATTACACCTCTGAGATTATACAGTACTAGATTTTGCCATATTGGCATTGCTATAAATCCCTGTGGAAGCAGAAACCTCTTTTCACTACAGCTTCTGCTTTACACACACACACACACACACACACACACACACACACACACACACTTCCCTGAATGGGAGTGACACTCTATTTCCTTAGCATTTAATTAAAGATGGCAGTTTGCATGCAGGGGTAAAGTATGCTACTGTTCAAAGTGACTGACATTTAGAAATAATACTTTTTTGGCAAATGCAGTAATCTTCTTTAAGCCGGAGTTTCCCAGAATTTAAAATTGAAGTAATGATTCCTACACTACTGGATTGTTATAACAAATCTTTTTATAATAAAATATAGAGCACTCTACCAGGCATGCAAAGAGTTTCAAACTGTGATCTTTAACCAATATTCAAAAGATTACCTGCAGTAAAGAAAACTGAATTCAAACTGTCTTCTCTGCTTACAGAGAATGCAAGAGTGGGAAAATCATATACCATTCTCAAACATTTACATTCTCACTGATAAGATGAAATGACAATAAGAGAATCTATCTGTTGAAGTTTAATGATGATAAAATAAAATTATGCTTGGAGAGCATGTAGTACAATGCTTGGTATATCAAAAATACTCATTAAGTATCAACTCATATTTTTTATATAAACTTATAGGCTTAATATGTAAGTTGCCAGAAATTTAAATAGGATTAAATTATTTATAGAAAGATATAATTGGGCAACATTGTCTTGGAGGCACTATGATCATTATAACAATGATGATGATAATAAAATTAATTTTAATAATAGTGCACAGCTATAATAATTATCATAAAGTTTCTAACATTTTTTATTGTTATACTGACAATTTGCCTTACTAGTTGTTATATGTTTATTGATCAAGGGTTAAAAAGCCAGCACAGCTAATGTATGTAATTAAAAAGAAACTAAAATGTGGTTGCATTAACCGTACAAGAATAGGGGATGCCAATATAGAGTATTAGAGTATCAACAAAAATGTACCTGTTGTTGTCTACTCCAAGAATATAAAAAGGGCAGAGTGCCTCTTCAAAAATAATAGTAAAGGAAACTTCTATTCATTTCTTCTCCCCATTTTTTGTGGGGTCGGAGAAAAAAGAAATACAAATGGACAAAAGGCACACGAAAAAATGCTTCACATCGCTAGCCATCAGAGAGATGCAAATCAAAACAACAATGAGATATCATCTCACACCACAGAGACTGGCACACATTAAAAGAACAATAGCAACCAGTGCTGGCATGAATGTGGGGGAAAAAGGACACTCACTTTGGTGGGTATGCCCACTAGTCCAGACTTTCTGGAAAACAATATGGACAATCCTTCAAAAACTAGAAATTGAGCTTCCATATGACCCTGCAATACCACTTCTGGTAATATATCCCAAGGATGCAAAAAAGCACAATAGAAATTATATCTGTACCTATATGTTCATTGCAGCACTTTTCACAATAGCCAAAATCTGGAAATAACCCAAGTGCTCAAGAACAGATGACTGGTTAAAGAAACTTTGGTACATCTGCATAATGGAATACTATGCAGCTGTCAGGAGAGATGAAGTCATGAACTTTGCTTATAAATGGATAGACATGGAGAGTATCATGCTAAGCGAAATGAGTCAGAAAGAGAGGGACAGACATAGAAGGACTGCACTCATTTTTGGAGTATAAAACAACATAACATGAGGCTGACACCTAAGGATAGTAGATACACGGGACAGAGAGATTGCTCCATAGCTGGAAGTCTGCCTCATGAGCAAAAGGGGAGAAAGTTGCTGGAATAGAGAAGGGATCACTAAGAAAAAGATGGCTGGAGGAATTGGTTGGGATGGGAGATGTGTGCAGAAAGTAGATAAAGGACCAAACATGATAACATCTCAGTATCTGTATTGCAAACCATAATGCCCAAAAGTAGAGAGAGATTATGGGGAATCATGTCTGCCATGGAGACAGAGGGAGGGTGGGAAAGGGGCGGGGGGTATACCGGGGAAATTAGTGTTGGGGAATGTGCTCTCGTGGAGGGATGGGTGTTTGATCATTGTGTGATTGTAAGCCAAACATGAAAGCTTGTAACTATCTTACAGTGATTCAATAAACTTTAAAAAAATAGTAAATAAAAGATCTTCTGAAGAGTCTGAACTTGAAATGAGTAGAGAAAACAGAATGAAGGTTTTCAAAGAGAAAGTAAAGAAGTTATAATGTTGAAAAATCTGAGACATGAAATGGCCCAGATTGACAAAGGGGAATAAGTGGTTGGAATAATATTTGTGCTGATTATGTGAATTTTAGGTTGGAAACATATTAAAAGAGGAATAAAAATTGTCTTATCTAAATTTTAATGAATCTTGATATTTTGAGATTACATTTTTTGTTGTTGTTTGTTTTGGTGGCCACATGCAGTGGTGTTGACTTTGCACTCAGGATCCGTCCTGGTGATGTTTGGGGACAAAAGCAAGTGGCAGGGATTGAATCTAGGTCAATCTCATGCAAGGAAAATTTCCTTCCAACTATACTATCTCTGACCATGAGATTACATCTTTTTAAACTTCCAATGAATGTTAGACACACTCCCTTTAGGAAAAGATAAATACATATATCATTGAAAAATAGCCTTAGTATTGGCAAAATGGAAAGCACAGTCAAAATCTAGGTGTAAAAATATCAGTCTGACAAACAAAATTTTCACTGTATGAAAGTGTTTTTTTTTTTTTGACTAGGCATACATAACTCTAATCATTTGATTTTTGGAGTGTTTTGATTTTTTTCCTAGGAAACTTGCAGTTTTCATTTTAATAGCTACATCTCCTTCATGCAACATAAATAATGCATTAAGAGAAACTGACTCAATTTAAGGGTCTATGGGTAGGGCACATAGTTCCAGCTTAAGTTAATCATCAAAATCCTAACCTTTGGCCAGAGTTATTGATTCAGGAGGAGGGCATAAGACATATTTGACCAAGTAATTTGCTGAAAAGGTCTGTTAAAGACTTCTGGGAAATTCACATTCTTATTCCTGGGAGGATTTCCAGAAGTAAATTTAACTATTTCTCTTTTCATCCATATGGTTAAATGATAGTAACCCCAGGGGACTCTGCCAGCCATTTATGTGACTGTGATGGGAAACCAAGATTTAGAACGAAGTTGGTATCATGGGATCTTGAATAAAGAAGTGGAAAGGAAGATGGCCCTTACTGATACTTTTGAGTCAAAGAACCATTGCATCTATGAGGCCTGTGTAGCCACCAAGCTCTTCATCAGTTAAATAAATCAGAGTAAGATTTTCATTTATCATAAAGATAAAGATAAGATAAAGGCCCTCCCGTTGATCGTCGATTTGCTCGAGCGGGCCCAGTAACGTCTCCATTGGAGACTTTGTTGTTACTGTGTCTGGCATATCCAATACTCTCGGTAGCTTGCCGGGCTCTCCGAGAGGGGCGGAGGAATCGAACTCGGGTCGGCCATGTTGGCCGCTTGTAAGGCGAACGCCCTACAAGAAAAAAAAAGATTTTCATTTATCATATACAACACATAGAACTGTAGCACTGTAGCACTGTCCTCCCATTGTTCATCAATTTGCTAGAGCTGGTCCAGTAACGTCTCCATTGTGAGACTTGTTGTTACTGTGTTTGGCATATAGAACATGCCAAGGGGAGCTTTCCAGGCTTTGCCATGTGCGTGAGATTTTCTTGGTAGCTTGCCGGGCTCTCCGAGAGGGGCAGAGGAATCGAACCTGGCTCAGCCAGGTCAGTCACGTGCAAGACAAATGCCTTACCCGCTGTGCTATTGCTCCAGCCCTTATTTATAATAATTAAAAAAAAAAAAAGAGGGACAGAGCTATAGTCCAGAGGGTAGGGAGTTTGCCTTGAATGAGGCTGCCCGGGTTCTATCCCTGGCATCTCATAGGGTACCCCAATCCCCGCCAGGAGTAATTCCTCAGTGCAGAGCCAGGAGTTAGCCCTGACTATTGCCGGTGTGACCCAAAAATCACAAAACAAAACAAAACAAAAAAATAGGGGGCACATGCTGGAGTGGTAGGACAGAGGGAAGGTGCTTGCCTTACATACAGCCACCCGGGTTGGATTCCCAGCAGCCCAGATGGTCCCTGCATTCCCCAACCGGGTATGATTCCTGAGGGTACAGCCAGAAGGAAACCCTGCACACTGCTGGGTGTGATGCCACCACCCACCCCCTCCCAAAACAAACAAACAAACAAACAAACATATAGCATTAAGTGTGAACACATATTCTCCTGCTTATTAGAGTCCAAAAAAGTGCAGCTCCTTCTTCATCCTTCTCCTCTATCTCTATGCTCTTACTCTAGTGTGAGATTGCAGCTTTTAATTAATTCCATTCTCCTTGATGAAGCTGGGAGAAAATTTAGAGTGCTTCAGACCTGATTACCTAACACTTTCATTTGTTTGTTGTAATAAATGAATTTTTGTCTTCTTAATATTAATTTCCTCTTAACACACAACTCTATTACTTAACCTATGCCTCTTTATCTAGAAGAGACTACTAGGGGTCCCCTCTTCAGACTTAGTTATGAGAAAGAGCACCCCTCCAAAAGGTTATAATACTCATAGTGAGGATATATAACTGACAAAGAAAGTTCAGTCTATCATATTAATCTCTTCAGTGTACTCAAAGAATCCTTAAAAGTTCACGGAGGCCGCTGCCCCTCTTCACAATAGCCAGAGTCTGGAAAAAACTCGAGTGCCTGAGAATAGATGACTGGTTGAAGAAACGCTGGTATATCTATGCACTGGAATACTATGCGGCTGTTAGAAGAAATGAAATCATGATATTAGAACATAACTAGATGGTCATCGAGAGTATCATGCTAAGTGACATTATTCAGAAAGAGAAGGACAGACATAGAATGCTGGAACTCATTTGTGGAATATAAAGTAACATAGTCTATAAACATAAACTACAAACTATAAACCCCTGCTCCCAGAAGAGAACAGTACAGTCTCCTGCCTCTGCACCTGGCTGTCCTCACTGAGGCCCCTTGGAGGAGGGTGGGTTGAGTTTCCCTTCCTACCCCGAGCAGAGCCCCAGCAGCTGAAGACCTCCTGTTCCAGCCACAGCCATGCTTAAGGCCACTCTCCACACGTTCGGACGAGCCTCACGCATGAAGGAACAGGCCGAGGAACCCAGGTGTGCAGGACCCGGGGCATAGATCTCCAAGCCTGCTCAGATTGGGACTGGGGCCTCCTCCACCCAGATCCCCATCTTCTAGTATGTAGGCATTACACCCACCAACTGCCCCCGACGCCATGTAATCCCATCAACGGCCAAGACCCAGAGACTATAAAACCCAGCTCCCAGAAGTGCCTGGTACGTGACATCTTATTATCTAGTTCTTACTCTGGAGAACCTGGCAGGCTACCAAAAGTATCCTGCCCACATGGCAGAGTCTGGCAAACTCCCTGTGGCGTATTCAATATGCCAAAAACCAGTGACAATTATGGATATCATTCTCCTGACCCTGAAAGAGCCTTGAATGTGGCACTTTTTAAAATCTCAGGGCTAGGACGAAGGAAATGTTACTAGGGTCTGCTCGCGGCAATTGATGAACAAAAGGAAGACAGTGATACAGTGAGTGAAAGTAACATAATATGAGATTAACACCTAAGGACAGTAGAGATAAGGGAAAGGAGGATCACACCATGGTTTGGAAGCCGGCCCTAGTGCTGGGGAGAAAGGCAGTTGAAACAGACAAGGAAGCGCTAAGTAAATGATGGTTGGAGGGATTGTTGGGAAGGGAGATGCGTGCTAAAAATAAACCAAGGACCAAACATGATGACCTCTTAGTATCTCTATTGCAAATCATAATGCCTCAAATTGGAGAGAGAGTAAGAAGGATTGTACCTGCCACAAAGGCAGGGAATGGGGTGGTTTGGGGGTGGCAGGTGGGACACTGGGAAAAATGGTGGTGGAAAATGTGCACTGGTAGAGGGATGATGCTCAAGCATAGTTTGACTAAAACGCAATCGTGCTAGTTTTTAACTCTATTTCACAGTGATCCAATAAAACTTCTTTTTAAAAAATAGTAGGGCGTCTGCCTTGCACGCAGCCAACATGGCCGACCCGAGTTTGATTCCTCCACCCCTCTAGGAGAGCCAGGCAAGCTACCGAGAGTATTCGATACGCCAGACACAGTAACAACAAAGTCTCCTATGGAGACGTTACTGGGCCCGCTCGAGCAAATCGATGATCAACGGGAGGGCCTTTACTTACTTACTAACTTAATAAAATAAAAGTCGATGGAACTTGTAAAGATCTGTAAGTTCAGCCTAAGAATACTGGTTTTATGTTGGAATGAAATTAATGAATGTAAATGGAATGTATCATGATAAAATGTGTGTTTATCAAAGAACTATAGAGTAATATTATTGGTGATATATTCTAAATAAAAAATCTTATATAGAGACACATACATATAATTTTTCTAATATGAGTCACATCCACCAATGTCTGGGTAAGTAAGCATAGTAATAATTTCTATTATAGTGTCTAGTGGTACTAGAGGACACTACTGTGGGAAATCCTTTTGGAGGAGGGAATGAAATATTAAGGATCAAATCAGATCCTGTATGTGGTAGACCACGTATTTGCTCTACCACTTTTAGTCCTAACTCTAGACCCACATGCTTCTTTTAAACTTGAAATCATTTTCTCATGATTTGTTCTTATGACATCTTTCTCTGTCTCTACACACACACACACACACACACACACACACAAGCACACACACACACTCAAAGGCATGTACATTTATTGTCCTTGAGTGATTTCTAGTCTAATCTCTTCCTAGTGCAGTTTACACACTCATATAACTAGTGTTAAAATGGTGTAAATCATCTCACAAACAATACTCAGGGACCCAGAGGACACTCAGAGCAATACTCAGTCGCAATACTCAGTCAACTGGGCTGGATGGTTAAGTGCTGGAGTCATTGTTGTGAGACTGCCCAGACTCAGCGGTGCTAGGAGCCTCTAGGGCCACATAGGCACGTGGTGATAGAGAATGAACTCAGAGCCCTCCAGCCCTTTGAGTTATCTTAGCTTATTTTTAAAAAATAAACAAAATATACTAATACTAAAAGCATGTCTGAAAAATATAGTATTTCTGAACATACAAAATGTGCACGGTAATAGAAAGTGCTTGTTCTGAGCTATGAAACTTATATTTTATTTTTGTATGATGTATATGTATATATATACATATATATCAAAAAGATTGATAGGACAATAATTAATACATTTAAGCTATAAAATTACATTCTGGAAGATATCCCTGAAGAGTAGAAGTCAGAATATTCACTTTCTTGCCCTAATTGTTTTGAGAATCCCAATCTTTTTTTATCATATGTATGTTGGAAACATGCAAAGAACTATGAAGACTGTTATACTTGACTTACAAATTCATTCATACCATAGGACACTAAGACAGGCTTCCTCAGTTTTCCAAACCTTATTCCCATTTCTCACATTCTTTGATTTATTTCCTTATATTTGAGATTTCATCCAGATTTCTAGAACTGCTATTTTGTTCTGACTTGAAATGAGTAACAAGAAGCATTGACCCATTCCCTTGTTCTTCATTTATTGATTTCCACTGCTATATAATAAACTACTCTAAAAGTTAGCAGCTGAAAATAACAATAATTTATCTTACATAGTTTCTGTGTTTAGACATCCAGAAGACTCTTATTTTGGTAATTATGGTTCATAGTGTCTTATGAGGTTACAAAGATGTCAGATGGAATTATAGCCATCTGAACACTTGACTTGAGCTGGCAGATCTACTTTTCAGGCAGTTCATTCTCACAGTTCTGGAAGAAGTCCTCAGTTCCTTTCCATGTTTTTGTTTTGTTTCGTTTTGTTTTAGGGTAGCTGGATTCCTTCAGAAGGAGATATAGAATAATTTTCTGCCTCCTACATAATAGCCTGTGATGTGTACTTTTCTTTTTCCTCTCACTTCTTTCACTCTATTTAAAATTTCTAAATAACATTGTGAAAGAAAGGGAGAGAAAGAGGAAGGAAGGAAGGAAGGAAGGAAGGAAGGAAGGAAGGAAGGAAGGAAGGAAGGAAGGAAGAGAAGGAGGGAGGGAGGGAAGGAGGGAGGGAGAGAGAAAGTGAGAGACAAGGAAAGATGAAAGGAAGAAAGAAAGAAAGAAAGAAAGAAAGAAAGAAAGAAAGAAAGAAAGAAAGAAAGAAAGAAAGAAAGACTACAGCAATAGTACACTGGCTAAAGCATTTGACTTACACAAAACTTACCTGAATTTGATTCCCAGAACCCCATATGGTACCCAAGGCTGACAGGAGTGATTCCTGAACCCAGAGCCAGAAGTAAGCTCTTAGCATCACCCTGTGATCTGAGAGAGAGAGAGAGAGAGAGAGAGAGAGAGAGAAAGAGAGAGAGAGAAGGAGGGAGAGAGAAAGAGAAAAAGAGAGAGACTGAGGGAGAAAGAGAGAGAGAGAGAGGGAAGAATGAGACAGGGGATAGAGATAGAGGTGGGGGGAATAAAAAAGAAACTAAAGAAAGGTGAGGGAAAGGGAGTTTTACTACCTTAGAACATGGACTTGTTATTTAATTTGGTGGTGGAAGTGTGTGTGTGTGAGGGGAGGAGAGTGTATACTCAACTCTGCTACAGACTAGCTCCTAGTTCTGTGCTCAGGGGACCATATGGTAGTATGTGTTCCAGTCTTTGGAAAGCATCTCCCTGGTTCAAATGTTCATATTATTAAAATAAAATAAATTTAAGTGAAAAATTTGTTTCTTTTCAAGAGTAAATGTTTGAGCTTTCAGTTGAGTTATGTAGCAGTAGATACAAGTAGAATTGTAATTATAAAATCAACTAAATTATCATATAAATGACACATCCAAAGTAGTTTTAAAAAGTCAGAATATCTATTCTTGGTACGAAAATTTTTAATGACTAATTTTGAATTTTCCAACTTTAACATAATTTTTTAAAAATAAAATTATAAATTAATTTGAAAGAAATAAATATGCAATATTACAATCATCAGGTTGACATTTCAAGAAAATCTTCTGGTGTCCAGAATTCTTTATTATAAAAGTTATGAAGAAATAAAAAATTATGAGTTATAATATTTTTAAGATATGACAGAATTAAAATTTTTTAAATGAATGAAATTTTTTTTAATAATTGTTTATTTGGAGGCTGATGATAAAACTTGTCTTCGTGTGATAAATTATGGATGCAAATTCAAAAATCTTCCAAAAAATAAGAATTAAGAGAAAGTCTTAGTTTGACATTTCTACTATTTAAGCAAGCTAAAACTGTGTAAGCCATTGAGTCTTAATAATATGCATGAAATTGTTGTTGCTGTGCCAAAACCAAGAGGGATTGTGATAAAATCTTTGATGAATGGACACAAGATTTGACAGCATGGGAACTCACATCTGCTTTCTGTTGGGAGATTTTAGGAGAGATAGAAACTACAACCTTTAGAACTTTGCATAGTTACCTTTGGTTAATTGTCTAACATTTTTGTCCATTTACTTCATTCTTGCTCAAGAGAACAATCCTATTTTACTCGAGAAGGGTTTAGTGAATCCTTGAGAACCATTGGGTCTATTCAAAATGTCTGAATGTTTTAAGTTGGATTAATCATCGGGTTAAAGTGATTATATTATTATTCTTTAGTGTACACTCAACTTGTTCAAGTTAGGAACAAGAGTCACAAAATTTCACATACTATCCAGGGAAATGATTGACTATTTTATAAATAAATTTCATTATCTTCATGTTAAAATATGCATGTCTTTTAGTTCTCTGTGAAATCCACAGGCCATCATGTTAGACTAAGTCTATGTGAGGTATGTTGATAGAGAATAATCTAAAATTTATAATATATAAGTGTGAGAAGCATGATTTTGAGAACTCTGTAACTATGTGTGTTGCAAGAAATAAAATGTAACTTTAAATTTAAAAGAACCAAAGCAGTATATTCCGACTGAATTTCTTGCAAAAGAATTGCTGATTCACTTCTAATTTTATTGCAGTCTCTCTGCTTAGTTATTTATATGCTCTCTTCGTAACTTACCAAAATCACCTAAATCCAGTTATTTATCCTAACTAATCTTGGTGATATCTTTCTCTATTCTGATGCTTTCAATTCCCTTTCAGATCTAAGTCTTCTACCATTGTACAGCTACAGGTATACAACAGAATATTACAAAGTATTACACATAGGAGTTTTTGAAGAGAATTTTTTCTCATGTCCAATATATCCTGGAAGTTCTATTCTTGTTAAGACAGCATGATTATATTCACCTGAAAAGTCAACGAAGGGCTTGACCCATTATTTCAAATAATCGGGCCAGGCGATTTAAGAGGATAGAAAATTTTAAAGATCTGATTCTGTGTATTGGTTGCTTTATCAATATCATTGTAACTAAGAAACCTTGGAATTGGTTTTATCAAGGAAGGGTAGGGGGATGGCACCCTGGCTTAATGGTCGAGGGAAGCAGACATACTGTCGGAGAAGCACTTTTGGAATGGTGTGTCTTCTGCATGAAAACCTGCCAAGAATAGTATTATAAATCACAGTGCCTCAAATTTAAGAAGGAATAGAGAGAGTGAGTGAGAGACAGACATAGCATGTATAGATTTCCTAATTAACAGCAAAAAGACAGACATCTTGATCTATATTTTCATGATTTCACTTCATTCTTACAAATAACTTGAGGCATTAGAATGATTATGCATATCATTCAAGTATATTGAAAGATAAATACAAGAATGCCCATAAATGAATAATGCTCTTAAAATGTTACAATTCAAATATAAGTTTAGTTATTTTTAAAAATTCACCTTTTTCTGAATTTGTACATTCACCTTTTAAAACAGAACACACACACACCACACACACACACACAAGCACACACACACTCACACTGCTTCTTAGTTTACCTAAGCATTATTTTTCCCAGTATCTTCTATTTGCAGTATCTTCTATTTTATCAACCAGCACAAAACAAACTGACTGGATTTTTCATGTTGCATCTAGTTTGCTAAATGATAAGGGACACGTAGTAATAAAATGATGTCCCAGAGGACATTTTCACATTTTACTCGCTGTTTCCTCTTTTAAAATTCCCATCCTTAAAAGTGCCAAACAGCCATAGGCTCTGAATATAATAGCCTTAGCTGCAAATAAAAGAACTGTCTTTATGGATAGAAGGTGCGAAAAGGACTATTACATCAGTCTCCCAGCTACTCTCCCATAGAACACTACAGTGTTTTCAAATGAATGAGGACAGCAGTTAGTAAACTCATCCTTTAAAATCTCTGTGAGATTTTCCATACTTGGAATTCAGATCATTTCAGAGACATATTTTAAGTTATTTTCTTCATTTCTCCTTAGTTTTCTTATACACAAATTTGGGCACAGAGCAGGTCATGAATTTGGCAGTTCAGGAGCAAGAAAGACAATGATAGAAACTGGATGCATATTGTAGGATGCTTATTTCAGTGCATTTTGCCTGCATTTCTCATAATGGAATCACAGCCATTCTGTTACACTTGTATTTTATGGTTCACTGAACAGCCGCAATAACAAATTTTAAATACCTATCAAATGTCATAAAATGTCATTTAATATTGTTCTTGGTTTGTAAAAAGAAAATGAAAACTGATAAAGTTCGTGTATATTGTGCACCGGTTCAATACCCTAAATACCATACTATAGGGTTTTCAACAAATATATAGTCAGTTGTAGTGATACAGTAATATTAAATAAAAGTGTACTACGTTTTCTTCAAGAGAAAGCAGTCATATTAAAAAGGGTTCTTTTAATGATGCTCTAAACAATGTCTTTGGCTACATCACAGCATAGATTCAGTTGATAATAAAAATTGCCTTTGAAGAGAGTACTCTAAATTTTTACAACACTCCAATTCTCCTGTGCAATTATGGGATTTGAAATGTAGTACTCCCCAGAACCATAAAAGAATTAGACCAGACAACTGCTGTTAAGAATAAAGCAAGATTAAAAGGAAATGCTTCAAAGATCCTTTTTATTTTGCTATTTCTTGGTGTCTTGTTAGATTCCAAGTTACCATGCTACGGAAAAAGACAATGAGAAAATCCAATCTAGAAAATCGAACATTTCTAAAACATTGACTCAGAGACATTTTTCCCTTTGATAATTATATGTTAATTCACTCTGGTTAACTGTCCATGAACTGAATAAAGAATATTCAGATGAATGGATAAGACTGTTCACTAGCTTTTATTATTAACTACCCAGCACTGTGTTAGGTAATATGGATCATACAATTGCTATATAAACTAGTTCCAAAAATTCAGATGTGTTCATTTAAACTGGACCTATATGTCTATATTTCACATTCAATTAACCACCAAGTTCCACAGTGTCTACCTCTTCTTTTTTAAATTTTATTTAATCGCCATGAGATAGTTACAAGCGTGCATGTTTGGGTTTCAATCACACAATGATCAAACACCCATACCTCCACGAGTGCACATTCCGCAACATTAATATCCCCGGTATACGCCCCCATTTCCCAAACTCCCCCTGCCTCCATGGCAGACAGTATTCCCCATACTGTTTCTCTACTTCTGGACATTATGGTTTGCAATGCAGATACTGAGAGGTTATCATGTTTGGTCCTTTATCTACTTTCAGCAGAAATTTCCCATCTGGTCTGGTTCTTCAAGTCATCATTTTCTTAAGAATCCCTTCTCTATTCCAGCTGCCATCTCCCCTTTTCTCATGAGACAGGCTTCTATCTATGGAGCAATCTTTCTGTCTCATGTATGTACTATCTTTAGATGTCAGCCTCATGTTATGTTGTTTTATACTCCAAAAATGATGCAGTCCTTCTATGTCTGTCCCTCTCTTTCTGATTCATTTCACTTAACATGATACTCTCCATGTCTATATATTTATAAGCAAAGTTCATGACTTCATCTTTCCTGACAGCTGCAGAGTATTCCATTGTGTAGATGTACCAAAGTTACTTTAGCCGGTCATCTGTTCTAGGGCACTTGGGTTGTTTCCAGATTTTGGCTATTGTGAACAGTGGGGCAATGAACATATAGGTACAGAAAATCAAGTACCTCGGGATCATCTTAACCAAAGAGGTGAAAAACCTATACAAGGAAAATTACAAAACACCACTTCAAGAAATAAAAGAGGACACTAGGAAATGGTGACACATCCCCTGCTCATGGATAGGGAGGATTAACATTATCAAAATGGCAATACTGCCCAAAACACTAATCAAATTTAATATGGTCCAATTTAATGCAGTCTTTATCAGGATACCCATGACATTTTTCAAAGAAATAGACAAAACACACCTGAAATTCATATGGAAAAATAAACCCCCACGAATAGCTAAAGCAATCCCTGGGAAAAAGAAAATGGGTGGCATCACCCTCCCTAACTTGAAACTGTACTACAAAGCAGTAGTAATTAAAACAGCATGGTACCGGGATAAAAAGAGACCTGCAGATCAATGGAACAGAATTGAATATTTTTTCACAGATGCCCAAATATATGACCCCTTTATCTTTGACAAAGGAGCAAGAAATGTGAACTTGAACAAGGAAAGCCTTTTCAAAAGGGGTGATGGGAAAACTGGATAGCTACCTGAAAAAAATTAACTCTGACCTAGGTCTAATGCCAGGCACAAAAGTCAGATCAAAGTGGATTAGAGACCTTAATATCAGACATGAATCCATAAGGTATATAGAGGAAAATGTAGGCAGAACTCTCTACGACATTGAAGCTAACAGCATCTTTAAGAATGAAACAGCACTGACCATGCAAGTGGAAGCAAACATAAACAAATGGGACTACATTAAAATAAGAAGCTTCTTCACTTCAAAAGAAACAGTGACCAAAATACAGAAAGAGCCCCCAGAATGGGAAAGAATATTTACCCAATACACATCTGATAAGGGATTAATATCCAGGATATACAAGACACTAGTAGGATTGTACGAGAAAAAAAAAACCCTCCAACCCCATCAAAAAGTGGGGAGAAGAAATGAATAGAAGTTTCCTCAAAAAAGAAATACAAAAGGCACATGAAAAAATGCTCCACATCACTAGCCATCAGGGAGATGCAAATCAAAACAACAATGAGATATCTCACACCACAGAAACTGGCACACATTCAAAAGAACAAAAACAACCAGTGCTGGCATGGATGTGGGGAAAAAGGTACACTCTTACTTTTTGTGGGAATGCTCACTAGTTGAGCCTTTCTGGAAAACAATATGGACAGTCCTTCAAAGACTAGAAATTGAGCTTCCATATGACCCCGTAACATCATTTCTGGGAATATATCACCTCGTTAATATCTCCCAAATCAGCCCATTCTGATTTGAGAGATTATTAAGAATTGCATTATTATTAAGATCTAAAGAATTACCATGGAAGAGCGACAGTGATCGTATAGCGGGTAAGGTTTTGGCCTTGCATATGGCTAATTGGGGTTCAATTCCCAGCATCCCATATGGTCCCCCAAGCACTGCCAGGAATAATTCCTGAATGCAGTGCTAGGAGTAACCACTGAGATCACTGGGTGTGATCCAAAAATAAAAAAATTAAAAAAAGAATTCCCATTGAAAGTTTCTAACTGCTTTTCTAACTCCAGCGTTGTCCTCTTTCATGTATTCTGATCAATATTTGTAAAGTAACACGGTACTTCTAATGCCCATTTGCTCTGAACATTTCAGAGTATATTCACTTAATTTGTGATGAAGTTCAAATCCATCAGTGTGGTCGTGCAGGCTCTTCTTTACCAACATGATCCCTTTCTTCCTCTCTGGTTTTTAATTTTTCTTTTCCTAAATAGTTCATCCTAACTAAATATGTTACTTCCTGGAACTAGAAACCTTTTTTTATTAATTCTCTGAAAACTTTCTCAGCTTGTTTCATCATGCTGACTACAGCACTCCTTACTTTCGCTCCGTCCTGTTCTTTCTGTTGATACTTAATTTAGAACCGCAGCTTACATTATACCTTTCCCATTTTTTCCCCTTTCTTATGGACTAGATCTTTTTTGTTTGTCTAGGAACTTCTATCTATACTGCACTGATATGTTTTAGATATAAGATAGCAGAGCGGGGAGGGCATTCGCCTTGCACCCGTCCGACTGGGTTTGATTCCCAGCATCCCATAGGGTCCCCTGAGCACTGCCAGGGGTCATTCCTGAGTGCAGAGCCAGGAGTAACCCTTGAGCATCGCCAGGCGTGACCCAAAAAGCAAAAATAAATAAATAAATAAATAGAAGCACACCTTTAGGGCTGGAGCGATAGCACAGTGGTAGGGCGTCTGCCTTGCATGCAGCCAACATGGCCGACCCGAGTTCGATTCCTCCGTCCCTCTCGGAGAGCCCGGCAAGCTACCAAGAGTGTCTCGCCCGCACGGCAGAGCCTGGCAAGCTCCCCGTGACGTATTTGATATGCCAGACACAGTTACAGCAAGTCTCATGATGGAGACGTTACTGGGCCCGCTCGAGCAAATCGACGATCAACGGGAGGGCCTTTACCTTTACTGTAAAACATAGATATATTTTAAAACATGTCTTATTTTTTGTTTTGCTTTTGGGACATTCCTAGAAAAGCTCATGAGTTACTCTTGACTCTAGGCTCAAAAATTACTCCTGGCTGTATTCAGGTGACCATATAAAATGTCAGGGATTAAACTCAGGCATGGCACATGCAGGGCAAACACTCAACCTATTCTACTATTGCTCCTGCCCCTGTCTGTTATATCTGTAAGAGCAACGTGTCAGGGCCATGATAGGCCATAAAGATAGTCAAAGGAGTAAAGGTCATGCCTACCATACGTGAGGTCTTAAATTCAACACCTGGAATATAAAAGGAGCCTGTCACATGACTACATGTTCAACATATAAGTTTTTTTTTCTTTTTGGGTCATACCCGGCGATGCACAGAGGTTATTCCTGGCTCATGTGTTCAGGAATTATTCCTGGTGATGCTTCGGGAATCATACAGGATGTTGGGAATCAAACTCCAGTCTGCCCCGTGCAAAGCAAATGCCCTACCCGCTGTGCTATCGCTCCAGCCCCAACATATAAGATTTTGAGGAACAAATACACAACTAAACTCAAGGTAGAGAAAATACATATGAAAGTATATGATTTTTCAAATTTAACATGTTTTAATCATTTAGTATACGATTTTTCACATGAGTAGGTAGAATCTGGTAACATATTATCAATTTCTGCTTTAAACTAAGTACTATGCTTCAATTATTAATTATATGTTCAAATAATTTTATGCTTCAATTATAGATGAAACATAACATATAGATAACATAAATAACATGATATGTCCTTTCTGAGAGATATTAAGATATGTGTAGGGTGTAGAAATGTGCTTCTCCTTATCAGTGATATAGAATTCCTTGAGATTTTTCCATGGTGCTTGGCCCTGGGCTATGTTTTATATCCATAATTCTCTCAGTCCACACAACAGATCTATAAGAAAGGTAAATTCTTTTTTTTTCATTAAAAATTTAATAAACTAAGTTTAAAGAAAGCTAGAATTTTTCTAGGTTGCAAAAATCATGAACAATAGTTGTAGGATTGAAGTCTTTTACTTACTTAAAAAAAACAGAAAAAAACTAGTTTTTATCTCTAAAATATTACTGATACTACTTTATTGGGCTCAACACATAGGGACAAACAAGGAAAATTAAGTAGCCTTCAATTGAGAATACATTCTTTTTAATTTTATCACAAACATACATACATACATACATTTTCTGAGTATCGTGGCACATCATATTACATATTAGACATAAAAATTAGTTTTCTAAAGACTATTTTACACCAAAAAGAAATTGAAAAAAATCAAAAATTGAAATAATACTGCTAAACTGAGGGATGAGTTTTAGTCTTGAATTTAAATAACATCTTTGGATAAAAAAGGTTAATCTAATTTAAGAGAGAGCAGATGCCTACCACACAAATATCTTTGCCTTTTCAATACCCTGCATAAATATTTTACATTGTAACATTTCAATAAAAAATGAATCTGTCCAAATAGAATGGTATAAATAATAGGAAATTTCTTTAAACATGATAAACTGATAAAATATTTAAATCAATATCCTAAATTATGAAGCTGATTTAATTATTATCAATGGGTTTCAGTATTTTACATGATATTTAGATCATTAGAAAATCATATAAATAGTTCTTTTCTAGTTGTCTAATTTTCCTTATCCCTCTATAAACACATATGCAGACATAGGTACACTCATGTGTCCATACAAAATTAGTGTTCTGCATCCTATAGTATTTCTAAGATCCCTAGAAAAATAAAACAGATAAAGGTTTTATCTTTTTCTTTTACCACATCTCATTTTGAGGGTCCCCCAATATGCTCATATGCCCAGCAGGTCTTCTCTTCTTTCCTATTTCCTCCCAGCTTATTCTCCACTTTCACCATCAAACAATGGACTTTCCAGAGATCATTTTCACACAGCACTACTCTTTGCAAGCTATAATTAAGCCACCTAGATAAAAAATGGTAACTTTTTTTTACAAAATATTATTTTTAGTTAATTTTCCTATTCTAAAGATTTCCAAATTCTTATCTTCTAAGTCAGAAGATGTTCTTTTTTGTTCCCATAAATCATCTAGTCCTTTCCTTTGTCTTTCTAGAACATTTTCAAAATTCTATCTCAGGTACATACAAATTCATAAAATCAACGAGGCTTGATAAAACCAACTGGCAATAGAGTTGATAGATGATAGGGTACTAGATGATAGTCTTTAGTGTAGAGTACTCCCAAGCAGTGCTCTGGGAGGTCAAGGACCCTACTGGTGATTCTTGACTAACTGGCTGTCAGTACTCAGGAACATCCAGTGCTATACCTGGCAACACTGAGGAGTCAGGAGGTAAATGACTGAACTGTTTTGGCTGCATACAAGGTATGCACATTAACCCCTATGATAACTCTCTATCCTCCAATAATATATTCTTTTAATACTTCTATCACAAAGTCTGATCATAGTCCTAGGTAAACAATATAGATACTTTAAGATATTATTGATAGAATAATAATGTAGTAAATCAATATTTCATCTTGTGTGCTGTAGAAAATAAAATAGAATTACATAACATGTTCTTCTCTTTGAGTTTCTCTGACAAGATGACTCACACATAGTGACAGATTGTATAAGACATTGTATTGCAATATGCTAAGTTTATCACCTTTTGCTGTTAAAGTGCAGAATTTTTTTATAAACAAGTGGATAAAATGCTTTATTCAAGATAAAATATCTTAACTGGATTGTAGAGTTGTGACAGTATAGATTATCTAAAGAAAAGAAGACCAATCAGTGAATATGGGGAATCATATATCCCCAGGTATGTTTGTAAGATTGACCTAGTAGTGTACAATATACACCACACAAAGAAAACTACAAAATATGGCGATTTGCTGGCAGACAGAGAAAAGGGAGACCCTGACCACAGATTCCTGGGAAATATGCAGACATATTTAATCCAAGGTAAAATTTTCAAAATCATCTTTTGAGTATTAGAAATGAACAATTATTTTATTTCAAGTAAAAGAGGTATGCACAAATAAAGACATTAATGTGATCAATATAAAAGGTAAAAAGGTAAAGGCCCTCCCGTTGATCATCGATTTGCTCGAGCGGGCCCAGTAACTTCTCCATTGGAGACTTTGTTGTTACTGTGTCTGGCATATCGAATACATCACAGGGAGCTTGTCAGGCTCTGCCGTGCGGGCGAGATACTCTCGGTAGCTTGCCAGGCTCTCCAAGAGGGGCGGAGGAATCGAGCTCGGGTCGGTCATGTTGGCTGCGTGCAAGGCAAACGCCCTACCGCTGTGCTATCGCTCCAGCCCTAATGTGATCAATATAGCTTTAAAATAATTAAATTAGACCTAAACAGATAATACAGTAGGTAGGGCGTATGCCTTGCATGCTTAAAACCCAGGTGCAATCCCTGGTATTCCATGTGGTTCCCTGCGCAATGTTAGGCGTGAACCTTAAACACAGAACCAGGAGTAAGTTCTGAGCACTACTGAGTATGGCCAACTTCCACCCAAAACAATATTAATAATTTAATTATCATATAATCAACATGTTTTAAATGAACTTATTAATATCTAACTGCTACAGCATCTACTAAAACCCACAACCATAATAGAAATGTACTGTTAAAAGAAGTAAAATTCCCAGAAATCCCTTTATCCTGGTGTGGTAAAAAAAAAAAAATAATGTTTAGGAGTTGCCCCTCATGAGTGGCTCTCTGGCTCCAGAACGACCATGATTCCAGAGGTACACACACCAATTTGGGAACTCAGCGGCTTTGGGCAGAAATGTGTCTGGACTATGTATTAAGCTGTGCCCCCTGCCCCACCATCGGCATGGTGACCACCGCCTCAGAATCTCCTCAGAATCTATTGGACAGGCAGGTATGAGCCAGCGGTGACAGGGCACCAGCAGCCTCATGGGATGGGGGTGTGGAACTGGCTTGTCCTTCCTGCCCCACTGAGACCATGAGTTGCCCCCAAGGAGCGGCAATCCAGCTCTGGAACAGCAATGATCCCAGAGGTACACACATCAATCTGGGAACCCAGTGCCTTTTGGCAGAAATCCCTCCAGAGTGAATTAGTAAAATATCAGAAATATCAGTAAAATATCAGAAATCCAAAATCATATGCTCTTCATAATCTGCAATAGAAAACAAGTTAACTAAGGATGACTTTTCAGCAAGTGTGATTGTTGGTGGAAAATTCCAAATAATAATGTGCACTTTTTGTCGAAATAATGAATGTAATCATTAAAAGAAGAAACACGTTGCTGTCATGGTTTAGAAACACAAGTCTGACAACTAAGGGAAGTTCACTGGCAGAGAGCAAAGTTATAAATTGGAAAAATAGGAAATGTTTGTCATTTTGTGGCCCATAAGTGATGGTGTCTGAATCAAGATGGATGGAGAGGAACAGAGAGATAGTACAGAAATTACTAATTTAGAATGTACACTCTTTAAGAAGTGTGAAGAAGGGGGTATGGTGCTGTACCTGTGAGGCGAGTGCATCAGCAGCCTGACGGCACCATCAGACTTTCAGATACCCCAAAATTGCTGCTTTGCCTTTGGTCAGACCCCAAAAACTTGGGGCAAAGTTTACCAAGAAAGTAAACGGCTAAAATTTAGGTAAGTGGGAGACACACCCACAAACCACCTCCGGTTCAGATACATAATTGGAGGCATGGCCTCTCTGGTTCCTGATCAAACTGCTTAACGGCCATGATCCCAGAGACTCAGAAACAAATCACGGATCCCAAAAGCTTTTGGCAGAAATGAGTCCTGTTCCTGCAGTAGGTTAATGGCACTGGGCCACTCCAGGTGGGAATAGTTTCATGCCTTGGCCTGTTCCCCTTGTCGGCCCGGTGACCACCATCATTCAGAGGACACTGGACAGTCAGGTTTGGACCTGCAGTGAGGAGACATGTGGGGCCTCACCAGATGGGGGTGGAACCGGCCCTTTCCTCCCCATACCAGCAAGACCCCGAGTCGCTGCCTACAACCAGCCTCTCTGGTTCCTGATCAAGCTGATTTACGGCCATGATCCCAGATACTCAGAAATAAATCTCGAAACCCAGCGGCTTTTGGCAGAAATGCTTCTGGACCACATACAAGGTGGCTATCGCCTCAGAGCTTATAGGAAAGCCAGGTATGAGCTGGCGGTGACGGGGCAACTGCAGTCTCATGGGGAGAGGGGCATTACCGGCTCATCCTTCAGGCCCTACCGAGGTCACAAGTTGCCCCCACAAGTGGCTCTCCGGCATAGGCAAATTACCAGATGCACAGAAACCAATCTCGTAATTATCTGGCTCTTTGCAGAAATCCAGAATTACTATATGATTCTCATAACCAGTTATAGAAAACAAAGTATTTCACAATGCCTTTTCAGCAATTCTGTTGTTGGGTGGGGGGAAATTCTAAACAATAATGGTGCATCTTTATTCGAAATAATGAATGTAATCAATGTAGAGAAGAGTTAAGTGAAAATCCTCTGCCTCACAGGTATTGGGTGGGGTTGGAGGGGGGTATATTGGGGTCTTGGTGGTGAAAAATGAGTACCGGTGAAGGGAGAGGTGTTTGATCATTGTATGACTGAGACTTAAACCTGAAAGCTTAGTAACTTTCCCCACAGTGATTCAATAAATAAATATAAGCAGAAAAAAATAAATAAAATTATGAAATAAAAATTAAGGTGGAGTCCATGCCCAATTCAATCAGCTAATCAGTGGCTGAATAAATAGCAGTACTCCTACATAAAAAAAAAAAAGTAGTGTGAAGAAAAGTGCAAGTTAAGGAAAAAAGAGTTTAAGCTTTTCTTTGGGCAAGTATATGGATAATAGAACATTATCTGAGCATTGGAATATTGGAATAAGGGCCAGTGGGGTTGAGGAAAGGATGATTTCAATTTTTCACATGTGATGACAGAATCTCAGATAGGAAGTCAATAGCTAGCTGATTTCAAAAGCATTTTCTTGGTGGTGATAAGAATCGGGAGCCAGTGGTTTTACAGACAGAAAGAAAATGTTCTCAGTTAAAAATAATTCTTCAGTACATCATTCCTGTAATCAAGAGCAAATAATTATTGACAAAATTGTGATAAAGGTCAGTGTAGTGTATTCCAGGTGGGGATTCTTTAGTCAGAAAATAAGTAGCATGGCAGCGTGGAGGTTGGTGCAGCACAATTTGATTTTATCTAATGAGGTTAGGAGTAAGGACACCAACCATTGGGTAGGCAAGTGAGGAGCTAAAAAGGATGAACTAAAAAGAAAACTCACAAATGATATTTTAGAAAATACAGAGTACAAAGGCTTCCAGAAAGAGGCTGGAAAATGAGACTCCACCATGTAAAGGAAGGAAAATCAGTCTGCAACGAAGGAATAGTGATCCTCTTAGAAAAAGTAGTGAGTTCACAGAAATAAAACATGTTCTTTTAATTCAGGTAGTTGGTGCTTATGGTGACATTGAGAGGGTCATGTCGTTAAGCATTCGATCACTATCAGTCACAGTTTTAATGAGGTTTTGTGTGCTTCTCTAAATAAAGTCTGTTCCCTTTACTTTTTTTTTTCTTTTGGGACACATTTGATGGTTCTGGGGATTTGCTCCTGGCTCTTCGCTCATGAATCACTTCTGGCAGGCTCCAGGACCACATAGGGTGCCGGGAATCAAACCCTGGATGGCTGTGTGCAAGGCAAATGTCCTACTGGCTGTTCTATTACTCAGCCAAGTATGTCCTGTTCAACAAATGCAAAAAACAAAATGGAAAAGGAAAAAAATAAATCATACCCACACACACGAATTAAACATACTGGCACACGTATGCCATAAAAGAAAATAGTGCAGATACTCTTTACTTTCAACTACTAAAAATGGTGAGCATTTTCTAGCCACGAATCTTTCTTTGTTTGGAGAGAAATGAGGAGCAGGTACTGTGTTTGAAGCAAATCAGACTCATCCCGCAAGATGTGGTGAAAGAGAGAACACAAGTAAATCACCCAGCTTGTTGGCACCTGGGTTAGACCAAAAGTTTTCTAGATGTTTGATGTCCCTTGGTACAGTCGAGTTTCTTACCCAGTCACAGACCCTTAAAAAATTACTGAAGAAGGCAGCCTCCCTGTTGTGAGAGCGTTTTGAAAGTACCCCGAAGGAGAGAAAGAAAAAACGTTGGTGTGCTAACCTCATCCTGTTTGCCCCTTTTTCCTTTGCCTCGTCTGTGCCTTTTTTTCTTATTCTCTCTGTTCTGCTAGATCCCCTTGACTCATCTTTGAACACCAGATGAACATGTCCCACTGAGACCTACGGTGAAGTAGAGGCAGAGTAAAACCAACTCCTTTAACTTCTATTTCTCACAAAGTGGTCAGAAGGTGAAACAGAAAGTTCCTCCCAGCTGTCTCTTTGTGGAACAGTCACCAATGCCAAGCTGACTTGTAAACCCCACAGGGTCTGACTCAGGCTTATTTTAAAACTGAAACCCATTAAAGTCAACCTAAGCTGGAAATTGCCTAAGAGAACATTTTACCTGGAATACTATAAATGCCTTATTGGGTGCTGATGCACGGATTTTTCCAGTCCAGGCTATGGATAGAGGTCTGTGGTAGACCAGAGTCTAGAAAATATAATCATTTGCCACTGGCAATGTTTACTCTTTAACCTATGATGTTGTAGCCATAGGAACATTTTATCTTTCAAGATGCAGAAACAGTAGCATTGGTCACCTGTCCTCAGGCATTTTCACAAATACTCAGAGGGGACTTTGAAAGTGATAAAATCAGATATACCTAAAAGAGTAAGTATTGAAAGACTGGATGTCACCATAAGAGTGGTCCATGGTTCTCTTCTTCAGGGAGTGGAAAACACAGAGTCTAAGTTAGTAACTAAAAAAGTTATGTATATTAAAGGGAAAAAGAAATAAAAAGAGAAATTAAGTCAGCCGGTGTTAATGAAGTGCTTGGTATTTGTAATCTCAGTTTCCTCATGTGTAATGTGAGAATATTGTACTTTCATAGGTCTGAGAGAATTTATGTGGAAAGAATAAATATTCATAATTGTCCGTATTAGTATATCCAGACAATACATGTTAGAGATTGTGGTCATTAATGAAATTTGGGAATATAGGATCCTCTAATTTACTCAGGAAGAAGTTGACTCAAGTACTGAAATAATAGGCATATATAATCAGCAAAGATGCTTTCATTCTAAGGTTGAACAAAGTAATATGTGTACGTGCTCTGAAACTCATGAATTTCTACAAATACTTGTAGATGGTATTTCCTGGGGGAATGATATTATAATATTATAATTATAAAAATTCAATTGATTAACCAACTTTAATATCTACTAAGAGTTTTACTTTTAAAAGGAGGGTGCAGGGGTTAAAGAATATATAACTATGAATGCATCTTATCTAAAATAAAGCATCAGGAGAGCCCGGCAAGCTACAGAGAGTATCTCGCCCGCACGGCAGAGCTGGCAAGCTCCCCGTGACATACTCGATATGCCAGACACAGTAACAACAAAATCTCCAATGGACATGTTACTGGGCCCGCTCGAGCAAATCGATGATCAACGGGAGGGCCTTTACTTTACTTTTACTTACTTAATCATCAAATCAGATAATTGCAATTTAGAATTGATCACCAGGTAAACATCAAAAACTGCTTATTTAGAGAGTTTGAAGGAAAAGGAGAGAGAGAGAGATAAAAGAAAAGGAACAGCAAGACCTATACACATGAAGATAGGAGTTAATGCATAGTAGAAGGGGAGAGAGAAAAAGAGAGAGAGACAGATGAACTTTTACATAAATGTAAGCCTCCTGTTGACTGTATTAAAAATGCCAATTGAATTGCCATCCTGAAAATGAGTAAAATGGGGCCAAATATTTCCTTTATTATTTCCACAGAAAAAAATAGAATTGTATATAATGTAAAATGCCTTAACTCATCTAAGTGTTGTCATTGTTCAAATTTCCCAAGCCTTCTGTAAATTGAAAATAATGCCATCTTCCTAAGCACTGCAGTGCTATTTATCTCATCATTATAACAAAATGCCACCACTTTGTATCATAACATAGATTATAATAGGAACATAAAACCGAGCAAATTAATTGTTTTTCATGATAACAATGTGGGATGGCAAAGAAATAAAAACAAGCTGTCCTCTTGCCAAAGCAAATTTAAAATTCTATCATTGAGTCATGGTCAATCTACTCCGATCGACTACAGATTTCATAAAATTTTTGTTTCAAAGCATTTATGTTTTCAATGCATGCATATTTTTTATGATGCTGTGTAACAGCCCACATAGAGCTTCCATTAGTCAAAGGGGACAATTGTCTCAAAGAACACTTTATGAATGAGGAATTCAGTGATAGTACCTCAAAAAGAGATCTTCTGGGAGAAACAAAGAAAAGCAATTGTTGCTGTTCTTATTAATTATGGTTCAATCTGATTCCTGTGAGATACATGATAAATACTATTGTAATGGTAGTAAATATTGAGGATCTGAGAAGTCATTATATAAATATAAGAAAAATCTATTGGATTCTGAAAGTGACTAAAGAGTTTTATTCTAAGTTCCTATTATATACTAAACATTTCGTATAGAAGGACCAAAACAAAGTACACCAACCTTTTGTTAGACATAACTTTTTACACATTGGATTATAAAAAATATTTTACACTGGGTAGAATAATGGTGTTTTCAAAATAATCTGTGTTGGAGTCTGGAGAGTTCATACAGGGGGTAATGTGCTTGTCTTATATAGAGCTGAACCGGTTTTAACTCCTAGCATTGGATATGGTCCCCTGAGCACTGCCAAGAGTAACCCCTGAGCACAGAGCCTGGAATAAATTCTGATCATAGCCAGGAATAGTTATAAAACAAATAAAACATTTATATTGAAACAATTTACAGTAAACAACATCTTTGACAGAAATAATTGCACACTGAATGAAAAAAGATTTCTTAGAAAAAGCGATAATGCTGGTACCAGCAAAATGGGTAGGATTAAAAGAGCAAGATCAGAACGGACAATTTCAAATAGTATTTATTCAAAACTATTATGATTTAAGTACATAGCAACAAGGATTGCACGGTAGCACTGTCCTCCCATTGTTCATCGATTTGCTTGAGCGGGCCCAATAATGCCTCCAATGTGAGACTTGTTTGGCATATTGAATATGCCATGGGTAGCTTGCCAGGCTTTGCCGTGCAGACAAGATACTCTCAGTAGCTTGCAGGCCTCTCTGAGAGGGGCGGAGGAATCAAACTCAGGTTGGCTGGGTCAGCCATGTGCAAGGCAAATGCCCTACCTGCTGTGCTATTGCTCCAACCCAGGAACAAGGATAATAATTTATAATAATAAAACTATGGTAAAAGACTGAGTCCTAGTATAAGTTAATATAGACTGTCATATTACATAGTAGTAAAACTCTTTAAGCCCTTTAATGGAAGATTGTATCTTAGACATATTAGATTTTCTGGGGACAAGAACAGTTCCTGGTCCATAATTTCAGTATATTGAAAAATATGTTCACTGAATCCCACATGAAATATGTATCTGAAAAATAAATGTCAAGGCAGTTGACTTGGAAAAAAAATCAATTTAATTAATTTATTAAAGTCTTTAGTTTTTTGTGGCAACTTACAGTGTTGCACTCAATTGCTTAAATAATTATTTATCTTTTTCCATATAAACCATACACATGTATACACTAATCTTTTACATCTTAGATTCATTCTATAATTGACTAATGAACAGAATTGAATATATATATACATATATATACACTTATCTTTTAAATAGGAGATGACATATTGACTCTTAGGGAAACTGAGTACTTAGAGGCAGGAGAGATGATATAGCATCAGGGTGCTTGCCTCGCACCTGGCAGTCTCATGTTTGATACGTGAATCACCATGTAGTCCACCAAGATGAACCAAAAGTGATCCCTGAATATAGAGCCAGGAGTAAGCCCAGATCACTAAGAAGGGTGGTCCCAAAATTTGAAAAAGTGGCAGCTTAAAATAAAATACTACTAAGGATGAATAGAAAAATATAAAATAAAAGTAATGAAATTATGGTAATATTTACACGGGGTAGAATATATATATTAAGAAACTGAACTAATAAGATTTTGGTAGCAAGCACCTAGTCAGTCAAGAAATAAGTGAATAAATAAATAAAACTGTTCATAGCTGGAGCGATAGCACAGCGGGTAGGGCGTTTGCCTTACAAGCGGTCAAC
Source organism: Sorex fumeus (assembly GCF_029834395.1). NCBI lineage: Eukaryota > Metazoa > Chordata > Mammalia > Eulipotyphla > Soricidae > Sorex > Sorex fumeus. The sequence continues at coordinate 35,425,336 of NW_026606092.1, read as the reverse complement.
ATGGCCGACCCGAGTTCGATTCCTCCGCCCCTCTCGGAGAGCCCGGCAAGCTACCGAGAGTATTCGATATGCCAGACACAGTAACAACAAAGTCTCCAATGGAGACGTTACTGGGCCCGCTCGAGCAAATCGACGATCAACGGGAGGGCCTTTACCTTTACCATAAAAATCATGAACACCATAGAACTATACCTGATTAGTTTCCCAGAAAAGGCAGTCACTGAAAAATCAAAAAATATTGGAGAGCCATAAACATTCTTCCTCATTTTGATATACAAATGCTATTTATATTCTTTTTCCAGTACTCTAATGATTAAGTATTTAGAAGGTATGCTCAAATACGTAAATCTTAAGAGCAAATTTATGAAAATAAAAGGTACACTTATACTATCAGTTATGTTCTGTATAATAATGTGCAAGCTGATTTATGTTAATAACAGCCTACTCTCAATGTCCTGGAAAGTTCCTCAGATAATACAGCAAGTAAGGCACTTCTCTTACATGCAGCAAACCTGGATTTGATCCACAGAACCATATATTGCCTTACCCCCAGCATCATCAGAGAGATCCCTGAATACGGAGTCAGCAGAAAACCCTTAGAACTCAAGGTGTGGTCTCAAAACCAGAAATAAAATAAAACAAAATGTATTCTAGAAATTTTGTCGGTAAGTGGTAACATGATATACTATATGTGTGTGTATACATGTATATCCTTTTATAATCCAAATCATCAGTGAAACTGACAACTTTTATGATTCTCAAACATTCAAATTTTTAAAAAGAGCACATTTACATACATCTCTTAATAAACTCAGTGTGTAATGATTTTGTTTGTGTAATTATTCCCTAAAAATCTATAATGGTTAGGTATACTATCTATAATATACATAATATATACTACCCAAAATATAAGCAGTATAGGTAGTATATACTACCTATAATACAGGCAAGGGTCAGGGACAAAATGTGACCAGGCACTTGTTTTGAAGGTGCCAGAAAATTTTTTAAGGTGCCAGAGAAACAGAAAAGTGGGCAAGGCTTGACTAGTAGCCTTATATGCTGCTTGACCAGGTTTGCTTTCTCCTGCTCTCCATATGGTGCCCTGAGCCCTGCTAGGAGTGATCTCTGAATGCAAGAGCCAGGAGTTAGCTCTGAGCCAGTTGAGCACAGGGGAATGTGGTCCTAAGACGAAACAAAACAGAAGAAAGTTTATTAGAATAAGACCATAGTCTCGCTTACATACTAAATGCATTCATGCTATTATAATGGCAGAACCAGTACTTGTGATCAAGATGTTGTGACATAAAGTCTAAAATATGTAGTGTCTGATCTTTGATATAAAAAGATTTCTTAGTTTCAGCATATAGTCTAAGTGCTGAGTGGCATTAAAAATTCCTGATCACTTATAGCTCTCAAAATTGAGCTTCTTAATTAAAATAATGCAAATTCTTCTTCAATAGAAACACTTAGATCTTAATTTTGGTAATAAACTGCTCAAAATATCAATACTATACCACAAGGGGCATTCAGAATTTAGTCACAGAAAGTTACTCACATTTATTAATAGTTTAAGGTTCTTGGTACATACGCAGATACTTAGACACATACCTAGACTCAAATATTTGACATTTGCATATATATACATTATATTTAATTTTACAAACGATTAGTGTACTATTCTGTAATTTAAACATAAAGAAGCAGAGAAACAAAGTGTTTATATAAACTACCTAGTTTATACACCTAGTACCTAGTACATAGAGCAGTAGTTATGATTACACATCTTATCCTTCAAACTTAAGGTCCAAACTAAAGACATCTTTCCAATTATTAACTTTTTTTAGTTCCCTGGGAATCTCTCTGGACAAATCATATGGGTAACTCATATCCTTGTTTGCCTGTCTTGAATGACTTCCCTATAATTTAGCTTCAAAGAGGTATTGTATTATAAGCAGAGGGACCTAAAGGATTCCAGTTAGTGCCATTACAATAACAGAAGAGCCTTTTAAAATATAATTATTCTCCTATTGTGCTATTTAGGGAAAGAATAATTTTACAGACCCTTTATGGTTGTCCCTAGATGTATTCTCTGCAATTAGAAGCCAAGGTGTTTTTTTTTTCTCATTAAATAACATATCTTAGCTCCACCTCTCTGCATTTCAATTCCTGTTCTAAGCAAATAAAATTTAGACATCTCATTAAAGGTGTTTAGAAATAAAATGTTTTGAAACAGCTGCCCTGCATTAGAGTTTTATGAACCACTGGGGTGTTATCAGACCTTGTTTAAAAACCACATTCCGGCTCTGTGTACAATATTAACCATGACCATCCCTGCAGCAATGGTCTCAGATTATTTGAGGACACAGATGGTTTCCTAGTAAGAAAAACCTACTGAGAAAATATGAGAAAGAAAGAGACAAAGAGAGAGCGAGAAAGAGACTTCTAATGAACTTGATCCAAAAACTATTCAAGTTACTAATAGAAAATAAATTAATTTATAAAAATTACTACTTCTAACCTGTATAGTTGTGTTCTGTAAAAATCATATTATGGTGATAAATTTGAGAGCAAAACAGAGAATAGAGGGAATCACCATTTTACTATTGTATTGTCTATATTTTATAAAGCTTCTAAATCTTTTGTTTTATGAGGAATTGATATACTCTACCAATATTTACTAAACTTCTTAGGGTGTTCAACATTGTGGTGTGTTTGAAATTTCAAATAGACAATAAATATTCCTCCAAGGGTTTATATCTAGCAGAGAACTTCTGTAAATAATAATACAATATATAAATATAAATAAAGTAAAAACAGGAATAAGAAGAGAAGAGAAGGTATCATTTACAAGCATCCATGCTGGAGGCCACACCTTGGTAAGCAAACTTCTTGCTAGGGGAAATAAGCGTTTTGCTATTGCTAGTAAGTTGAAAAAGTCACTGTAATTGGAATGTGTAACTTCTATTGAATTATAGAATGAGGGAAAGACTGTTTCAAGAAAATAAATTTTAAAAACTGCAACAATAAGAAAGAAGTACTCAGATACTTAGAAAATTGTCTTACTTCAGAAACTGTATGATAAACACAAGCTTCATGATGTATTCATGGCTTTAATATTAATGGAAACCACAAATATATGTCTGCTTTATTTTAACTTCATGATTATTAGATAGAATTAAAAATATATTTCCTATCGTTATAATTAAACCATTGGTCTAATTCCCACTCTTAGGCATAACAGTTTATAACTTAAAATGATAACTGACTGCAGAAAATCTAATCAATATTACCTAATTTATGATGATATGGTTTATTACAAATGCTAAAATATATGAAATAAAGGACTCCAGATATTTCATTTTAAGATGCGTTCGCTTTATAAATCACATGTGAAAATATTGGTGTTTGGGTGTGCTTTTGCAAAATGTTACTTATCTTCCCCACATAAATAAATACTCTCATAAATCTCAATCAGGCTAGAGCTACTGCAGTGATCATCAGATTAAGCATGCCTTCATTTGTTTAAAAATAAAAACAGATAAATTTTAGCATGATGCAATGCAAATCTATCTAATGCATTTCAAATTGTTATTTTCAGTTTATATAGAAACAACCATTATGTTCCTTTAAGTCTATTGATTTACTATGAAGACTATCATTGCAGTCATCACTTAGCAGCTGTTAACCAAAAACAAGTTTTAACCCTTGAGCTTTCATTTACTTCACATCTATAAAATGAGAAAGATAATAATAATGCCTTTCCCCCTGAAGATTAAGTAGGATGATCTGTCCACAAAGCAATTAGCACAACACCTAGCAGAGAACAGATCAATAAATATTATTCTTTGCATTATAGGAGATGCTATCAGACTTTCAGACCCCCCCACCAAGTAATGGCTCATTTATTCCTCTTCTTTTTGTTTCTTCTAAATATCTATCACTTTTTGGTTTGGGAATCACACTTAGAAGTGATCAGAGCTTATTTCTGGCTCTAAACTCAAGGATCACTCTTGCTGGGGTTTGGGGGCCTCATACAGTATTGAGGTGATGGGAATCAGGTTTGGATTGTGCGAGTCAAGCACCTCACCCAATACACTATCTCTTAGGCTTCTTTTCTCTACTTTTTAATTCAAAATTAAATTTTGCGCAACTATATATTTTACTGTTATCTGCATTCCACTAATTATGTTAGTAGCTGTTAATTTTGCCTAGGCAAACATCTTGCACAGGTCATATGCAAAATAAGTCTGGTGGTGTAAATTCAAATATGAATCTGTGATAATAATTTTTAAAAATTAAGCAGTGAGTTGAGGTATATGGTGGGAAATAGATGAGCTGGAGAAAAAAGTTTTTTACTCAATAACTTAGATACAGAATTCTAGCAACAAATTGCAACTGAAAAATCAGAGATATGTTCTTGAGTAAATTAATTTTTCTTTCTCTCCTAAGCTCAGTTAAGAGGGTTTAATGTCTCTTTAATATCTGGTATTTAATGCACTCTATCTATGGAAGAATTAATAAACTGTAGTTATGTTTCCAGTTTACTATGATGGGGAGATTATAAAAGGTCAGTAAAAATACTGAAAAGTGAGGCCTACCTTAAAATAATCTGTCACTGTTCTGTCACTGTCCTACTGTTGATCATCGATTTCTTCAAAAGAGCCCAGTAACGTCTCCATTTTGAGACTTGTTGATACCATGTTTGGTATATTGCATATATCACAGGTAGCTTGCCAGGCTTTGCCCTGTGGGTGAGTTACTCTCGGTAGTTAGCTGGGCTCTCTGGAAGGGGCGGAAGAATTGAACCCGGCTCGGCTGGGCTGGCTTAGCGCAAGGCAAACGCCATACAGCTGTGCTATTTATTTTAAAGTAATCTGGACCTTGGTGTTTTTTTAAAATACTCTTTCAGCAATTCCAATGTGAAGAAAATGTTGAGAAGCATTTTTTAAATAGAGCTAAGCCTCATAATTAACAAGAAAACCTTTATCAAGTCATTCATTCCTAACTGAAACAAACGGTCACAAGAGGTCAGTGGAATTGAATATAGGGACCAGAATGCTTATACACACACACACACACACACACACACACACACACACACACGCATTGGTAAATACAACCTTACACACACATATATGTCCTATTACACCCAAAAGCTTTTTAGTACAGTCTTAAATTTATATTGCTGAGACTCATAATAAAAAATGCTTTCAAATTAACCAATGATTTAACATAGCAATCCTCTCTCTCTCAAACATTCGTCTTTCTACCACCACCATCTATCTCTTCCCACTTTGTCATTATATATAACATATCTTTAAAACATAAGCACAATAATGTGTATATATAATTACAAGTGCAATTAGATCAAATTATGGAACTTCACATTTCTGAAAATGATTTGGGATTTAATGAAAGTTACTTGAAATAGCTACATGAAAAGTCATTGACAAATCACCTCCTGACAGAGCTAGACCATTTAGCAAGAAGAGAAGATCCATAAACTTGTGAAGAGATTATTAAAACACAGTTCAAAAACAAATCGTATGAATTTATAAGATTAAAAGAAGCCCTTGGGAGAATTTGTTTAGTAAGATAAAAGAGAATAATTTTATTATTGGCATGTATATTCCCTGATGCATGAAAGATATCAAAAAATAAAAAGAAAATTATCCTCGTGGTTTCAGATCCATCTTTATAGAATTTAGCTAAAACAGAGAACATTGGGAAAGAGAGAAGGGAAAACTAGCTTCTCGTTCTACATTTAGGATTAGGAGGGCAACAGGGAAATCACAGTACAAACTTAGTAAAAACTAAGATATGAAGAGTTAAATTCTGTCTTCTCTAATATGAGGTCATTACATTTTTTTAACTCGCTGACCCCTTAATCTTTGAATATCAAGTTTATGAAGCAGAGACTAGAAGGGCACGTATTGTCTAGGTGTGAAGAGTGACATGTTCAAGTCTTATTCTAGGAACAATAAACACTCAAGAAGAAAGGTAAAGTGCATAATATAAAGATCAATGCAAGAGAATTTTTTTGAGGGATCACACCCATTGGTGCTTAGAGATGACTATTGGTTCAGAAATCAGGGAGCACTCCTAGAGGTCATCATGGGACCATATGTGGTAATGGTATCCAACCTAGTTTGGCCAGATGCAAGGTAAGTACCATATTTGTTCTACTATGACTTCCTCCCCCTGCCCCCAGAATTCATTCTTAATGTCATCTAGTTTGTTCAGAATGATTTGCTATGTCATTCTGAAATAAATGCTAAGTAAATATGTGTTTCTGCTTTAGCATCTGAAATAAATAATAAGAGGGATGAAGGGGGAGCGGTAAGAATGTTCTCCCTTTTCTCCACATTAGGAGTTAGTCACATATGCGCACAGTGCGTTATTTCTTTAGGATGCACCGGACTTGACAAGTTTAGGAATAATAAACTATGTCCTTCACTAGTGAAATTGAGACTTTTGGTATGTTTCTCGTACATTGTGGAGGGAAACAAAATAAAATTTCTACCTGAATTTATGCAAAGACAAAATGACATGAAGAATAGGGTGTTTACTAAATGTTTTCACATTCTGATAATATCAAGGAGAGAGAAAACAAATATTTCAGTTTTCACAAAAGAGATACAATCTACTGGGTCACAGCTAACACAGACACAGATTAAAAAAAAAATTTCCAAATTTAGTTCTGTGAATTGACCTGATGCCCTACCATGATAAACTTATACAAGTTGCTTGTGTTCTATGGTTGGAATTTGGTCATGTTTTAAGGAAAACATTTCCCACCACAATATATTTCATTATGCTTTAAGAGCATTATTTAAGAAAAGTCATATACTGAAAGGGATTTTAGTAATAATAATCTTTTTAATGAATAGGTTGCGAATAATTTTTCAATGAAGAGTTTTACTAACTTTGAGCTTAGGAAAAGGAGAAACTGAATTTATATCTGTTAGTTTACATTAACTTACATGTTCCAAGTATAACATAAAATGTATACAACTATTTTTATAAATTATACTTCCTATTTTCTAGAAAAATATCAGCACATGTTCTGTACAAGGGCCATAAAATATAATAGTACATTTAGAGTAGAATCAACTAAAGTCTGAAAAATTTTAAAAACCTTGAGTTCAGAATTGTACTCAGCGAATGTACTTAGCAATATATTATTTTCAAAAATGGAATTTTATAAGCATCTCATTTCATCATTTGTTCATTTAAAAAATACATTATTTTAAAACCTACCTTGCAAATGCACCTTGCAATATTTACATGCTTATTTTAAAAGACTACATTTAGTTAATACTTTTAAATAATATTCCTTTTCTTTAATATGTTAACTTATGTTAAAGTCTAAAATTTTTGCTTCATTCATTGCTGTTTAGTTGTGAAGTTGTGAAGAATTAGAAATCAATTAAAATGTGCAATAGGAACTGCTAAGTGAACCAAACACATTCACTCAATAAAACAATATAAAACAAGACTGAAAATTGTAATAGTAGGATAGTTCTTTAATTTAAATTTGTTTCTGTATATTAAATTACACTGCATTGCAATATTACAGAAAAATATATTAGAAAAAAAATTTTAAGTTCCAACGAAAGCAGTAGTTGTAGGTTTAATTTTGTAAGGCTACTTTCAGATGTCTTGTTCTTGACATGTTACAGTGTGAAATCACTAAGATTCAATAAACTCATGTCCAATTATCCATAGGTCCATGTATTGATAGGCTATAAATTCACTAATAAACTATCAAAATACAGACTTTAAAATTTTAATCAAAAGTTATTAAAATTAAGTGTACTTAATCAAATGGAAAGTACAAATATTGAAAAGTAATTCTTAGTCAGATGTAACGATAGTACAGTACATACTGCATTCTCTTTGCATGAGTTATCCTCAGGCTGAGTCTTGCGTACCTCGTATGGCCCCTCAAGCCTGCTAGGAGTGACCCCTGAGCACAGAGTCAAGATTAATCCCTGAGATCATCAGATGTGGCCCAACTGGTAGGACAAAGAAAGGAAAAGGATTTTATTTTTAAAAAGTCACTGAAAATCACAAAAATAGAAACCACACAACCGGTCTAAAATCCTTCCAAATCATCAGAATTTGTTCTCAGTACAAAAATTTACGTACTAAGAAGCTCTCTAGAATAATCAGCCGGCAGTATCTATTAATATTTATCAGCAGTCTGAGTGCTTGGGGAAGTGGGTCAAAGTCAGGTGAAGGATCTGCATTTGATCTCCACAACTTTTTGTTTCCTCTTGTTTCCTAAAGTGAGCAACTACACTTCAATGTGGAACGTGGAGATGATCCAAGGTCGTAACTTCAGGAACAATTGGGGAAATTTCTGTTTGTTCACCTAAAGAAAATTTTCCAGGAAGGTTTTTCGTAGTTTTTATTCTCATTTTTGTGTTCTAAGTAGGGTGGTAGGCCAGTAAGTTTGGGAGCCTCTATCTTTTACCACCACTGCCACCATAACTACTCCCTCCAAACACAGATGTGCATGCGTGCTCAGACAGACACACACACACACACACACACACACACACACACACACACACACACATACACACCAATAAAACTCAATAAATTTTTAATATATTTATTCAAACTATTCCCCTAAGATGCTGTATCAGAGGGCCAATGATTTATTGCAGTAACATAGCATTTATTTGCTGTACAAGTTAAACTGAAGGTAAGTGGGACATGCTGATAAACATAAGAATTTATAAAATATCACTTATCACTTAATCACTTAACTTCCCGTTAGTCGTCGATTTGCTCGAGCAGGCGCCGGTAATGTCTCCATTTGTCCCTGTAGCGTGCTAGTGTAGCCCAATGAAATCTGTTCGCTCTGGAAACATGAAGAGCCTCAAACTGATCATTCATGATCTTGACGAAGAAGTCTGACCATCTGGTAGGTGGGCGGCCACGCGGTCTTTTGACATCCCGTGGAATCCAGTCGGTAACAGCTCTAGTCCAGTGGTCGTCTTTAAATCTCATTACGTGACCAGCCCATCTGATTTTTGACACCTTGGCAAACGAGACATTGTCCCTGATTCTTGATCGTCGACAGAGGTCGGAACTCCGGATTCTTTCTCTCATTTGGGTGAAACGTGATATTCCAAGCATTATATTATATTATATTATATGTTATATATTATAATATTATATAGTATATATTATATATCATATATTATAACATATTATATGATATATAATATAATATTTAATATATAATTATATATTATATAATATATTGTATAATATAATTATATATTAAATATTATATTATATTATATTTACCTATATTATAAAATATAGGTAAAACAAAATACCATGCAGGCAAGCCAGGAGTAAGTCCTGAGCACCTCCAGGTGTATATTCACTTAAAAAAGAAAAAAGAAAAAAAAGCATCATCCTCAAAAAATAAAGTTTTGATAATCTATCTTCTTATACTTTTTATGTATCTTAAAATATTCAAATCACAATATTAAGCTGGAGGCAAACAGTTACTAATTCACTTGCTGACTGGCAGACAATGCTATTAAAAGTTCTGAAGGTAGGAGGACTCTGAAACACATGGATGCTTAGATATTCTCTTTGACATCACTTCTTAATCTCAGTATAAACTTTTTCCACCTTAGAGAAAGCTGTGTTCTTTCTTATTTTGTGCTAGATATATGCTTTAATAGTATAATGTTTAAAATTATGATGTCTAAAACATGCATAGATTCATGAACTCTACGACCCCTTCCCTGGGGACTACACTTTGGAATAGAAACTATGAGCTGTGTTCTTTCTTGAACACGTCTCTCACTTTCCTTTCTCTCACAGTTCTCTAAGTAAATTTCTTTCAATAAAACTATTTTTTTGGTGCTGGAATGATAGTGCAGTGGGAACAGCATTTGCCTTGCATGTGGAAGACTCAGGTGTGACCCCGGGGATCCAATCTGGTTCCTGGGGCAACAGCAGGTATAATTCCTGAGTGCAAAAGCAGAAGTAACCCCTAAGCATTTCCGGGTATGACCCAAAAAACCAAAAAAACCCAAACACACACACACACACACACACACACACACACACACACACACATATACACCAATCTATTTGCTTAACTTTAAAAAGAAGATAAAGAACTCCCAATATTTTATTTAATTTTATTTCTTATAAAAGCAGTCCAGAAAAAAATAATCTGAACTTGGAGATAATAGTATCAATATTTTTTGTATTTTTGTGAAAGTATGAACTTTCAGATAGACCTCTAGGAATTAAACAATAAGCACTAATAAATTATTTGTGGAAAACAGTTATAAATTCCACAAGGTAACATGCAGTTTTGAGAATCAAACAACTCTCCATGGATTCCCATGATAATTTCTGTGTTACAAGAAAAAGAGTGCAGAATGAGTAAGAAGATAGGTCAACTGGGAAAAATACAGGTTCCCACAAGCTTACAAATTGAGTCTTCCAGAAAGCAATCAGCATGACATGTTTCCCAGTCCCTTTCCTCATATTTTATTTGGTATCTCCTGGAGTAGGAATTGAACTCCAAGAAATATTGTGATTTCAAATTTCACAAATATAACAAAATCAGAAAGCATTGAAATAGGCATGCAGTCAATATATATCAGTGTAAACAATTCACTCCGGCAAAGAACAGTTTTACCTAATCTAATTATCAAACATTTCTTAGTATCAAGACTGGGAAATATATATATTATATTTAATTATATTATATATAATAAAATATATGTATACATAAATTATTTATATATATTTATATTATATACAATAAATATATATTTATATATAAGAAAATATGTATGTATTCCCAGAAAGAAAATTTGACAATTATATTATTTTTGCCTTATTTTTCTTCTAATATTTATTATTGTCTTTGTTATTTAAACTTGATCCTTCCCAAAACTAAACTTGATCCACAAAATAATTAAACATTATATTTTGCTTATGTCATAAAATTTGACAATGATGCCTTGACTCAGTTTGATGGTAATTCATTATTTTTTTTCAATTCTTGTCCTAGGTAATTTTAGGTAGGCATACGATTATATGATATGCCTCTTTTTGAATTGGGGTTGGAGGGTGGTTAGGCCACACCCAGCAGTCCTCAGGGACACTTTCTAGCTCTGAGCTCCGGAATGACCCCCAGTGGTTGTTGGAAGACGATAATAGTATGGTGCTGGGGATTTTAGCCATGTTGTCGATATGCAAAGCAATGCCTCACCTCTTACACTATCTTTCCAGTCCCTGACCTATCTTTTATAACCCTGTTCATTTCTGTATCTTAGAGGTATCATTTCAAATAGGATTTTACTTGTTATGTAAGGTCTAAACATAACAAATGATTTCCTGTAAAAGGTAGTTTAGAAAAGTATCAATGAAAATGCAAAGAAATTTGGCTGACAACCCTGAAGAAATGAATAAATCCGGATCATAGGAAACTATAGATTATTTATTTAGCCCACAAGTATATTGCTTGGAGATTTATGAAGTATACATACAGGTTGAATATTTATTGAAATAATATCGTTCTACATAGGAAATATGAAAGGAGATAAAGAGGATTCCATAAAATAAAGGAGAAGAGATAACACACACCAAATTCTGATACAGAGTACTCTAGAATCGAGTGTATCAGATGAAAAATATATTTAAAAGACATTAAAATAAGGCAAAAATAATAAGAAATAGGAAACAATATTTATACGGTTGGACCCTTAAGTACTGATTTGTACAAAAGCTTTAGTTATATTCTATGAATGCCCCATTCAAAGTTTCTATCACTCAACACAAATGTGGAATTCTATACTCACTAGATTTGGGTGAATAAATTCATATAAAAGGACAGTTAGAGAAATTTTTTATATTCTCAAGAATACTGTGATTTGTTCAGGATAGTTAGAATCTCCTACTCCCATAAATCTAACTTTCAAATAATTTGTAAGAATTAATATTATTAATATTCTTCATTGTTTTACTGGAAAATAACACTTGAATGTTTAGACACACACACACAAATTATTAACTCTTCAGCCCAGGATTTCCATTAGAAGTATCTATCAATTTGTCTAGAGTAAATATACTTTGTCAATTACATTGGTGCATATTGTCTAAAAGTCTGTGAATTAGAACTAAGACATTGAAGACCATTGGAGATCATAACAGAATTTTCTACAGTCATTTATTTCTTTCTCATTCACCATCAACAATCTTCCAAGTTTGTGTTCATGTATACATATACTAATAGACCGAGTGATTTGTTATCGAAGATCATTTTGCCATGTCATCCCCTAACTACCACGTATGCTGAATGATCTGTGCAATGTGGAAGTCATCTGGAGGGTGATTAAACTCAAATGCTGGGTTCTACCTACATAAAAACTATTTAATTTATTGATAAATAGATAATAACATTTCAGAAAAAATCCCTTTATTTTATTTGGCGTGGCAACAGACTGGGCCACACACAATGATGCACAGGGCTTACTCATGGTTCTGAACTCAGTAATCAGTCCTGCGGTGCTATCTCTGCAGTCCCAAGATTTTTAATTTTATAACATGACTGCCCTTGGGGTCATATACTCTCATCATCGGTCATGATCCAGAGACCCAGAAATAAAGCTTGCTGAAGAAAGTAGCATAAAATGTCCAGACCCCACATGCCAGGCTGTCTTTACTGGGGCAATTGTGCCCTCTTCAGAGGGAGAGCCAGTAAGTTTCTTCTCTGCCCCAATAGAGTCCTGGCAGCCAAAAACCTCCAAAACTCAATTGCTGCCATGCTAATAGCTGCTCCTCATGGTCTCGGACAATCCACACCCATGAGTGAATCTACAGAAATACCCAGGTATGTGGGAGCCGTGAGTGGAATCTCCAAGCTTGGGATTTTCTTTTTTAAAGTCACTGTGTTCTAATTTCAGCTCAATGTTAAGTGAGATACTAGGTCCTTTTATAAGTGACAGGACTTAGTCAAAAATATTTAAGGATATTCCATGCCCTAGTTCCCAGCCCTTCACTGTCCTGCCCTACCTCCCCTTTGTCTCTTCAAAAATGTTTCTACAGAATAAGAGAGAAACAAAGAGCATAAAGAGACAAAGGGAGAGAGAGAGAGACAGACACACAGAGAGAGATAGACACAGAGACAGAGACGCAGAGACAGAAAGAGAGAGAAATAGTAGATCTGCTCATCCCCCCAAAATAATTATTTTCAGTTTTGAACTTAGCGTAAATGGCGTGTGATTGGGGTGGGGAGCAGGTGGGGGGTGAGTTTGGAGGGGCCCTTGGGACACTGTGGAGGGAAGTGGGCTCTTTGGCAATGGGTCTGTTGTTGGTTCTTTGCTGATAAGTGTGCTTGAAAAGTGTGATTAACAGCAGTGCAAATCTGGTACCTTAATAAAACTGTTAAAACAAACCAAAAAAAAAGCAATGCAGGCCCGGAAGGAGGAAAAAAGGAAAAGGGGAGGGGAGAGGAGAGGATGAAAGAAGAAGGAAAATGGTAGCCAATGTCTACAACTTTTTCTTCAAATGGACCTCAATAGGAGTGGTAAAACTACTAAGTAAGTAATATATTTAAGTGTATCTTTCCCCATTGTTAATGGTTACTCTTCCTTGTGAATACTGAAGTGTAAAAATACCACTAAAATTATTTCAAAATATCTTCAGACTTCTACTTTTATACTAAGATGCATAACTACTTGCTAATGAGAAAAAGATATCTGCCTGTTCGTAAACAGAGGCTGGACAGTATAAAGCCCAAACTCCGAAGTACCACGAACTAATTGATTTTTCTGTTCCTCCTTTGAGTAGTTCCCTTCTATCTTATAAACAAGGAGCGTATATACAGATTTGTAATTTTTTCTGAATCCTGGTTTAAAAAGTATAAAATAGTGGAAATATGCACCATATATATACTTTGAAAACTATTTACAGTGGTGGGTCCAGAATTAAGAAATCTGTTTCTTTTAAATAATGATCAAAGATCCAATCCTATAGAAAGGGGGAAAAAAGAATCTAATAAAATCATTTCAAATAAATAAAAAGAATTATTTTCTAAAATATATTTTCAAATATAACTGAAAATTAAGCTTTTATGTAAAATGTAATAAAATAGGCAAACGGATTTTATGTGAAAATTCTGGATTATGTTTATACTTTGATGGCTTTATTTTCCTAAAAGTAATGAGGTGCTCAGGGCTGGGGAATAGCACAAAGATTCGGGTGCTGTACCTGCATGCAGACCACACTGATTTGATCCCCGTCATTACATATATTTCCTGAGAACTACCAGGAATGATTCCTCAGCCAGAGTCAAGAGACAAGTCTCTGCATAACTTGTTACGCCCTCAAAATTTCTTTCCCAAATCAAATTTTCCATTAAAATATATTGTATCTTATGTTCATCAATTGCTTGAGTATTAACTGGAGTGAAATTAAAAATACTCATGAAGCATCCTAGACTAATTTGTGTGTATTGTGAATACATTTGTATATATACAAATACTAGACCTATACATACATATATGCACAATATATACAAGTATATTAATGGTGATATTTTATTCAATTAAAATTCATTTATTTGATAGTGAAATGTTAATGCAAGGAAAGAGAAGGATAAAAAGGAAGTTTAATTTGCAGGCAACATACATATATATTATTTTTGAATAAATATGGGCATTGTGTCATGTGTAAGTTCTCTTTAATTTCTTGAGAAGTCCAATGCTATATTCTATTGAGACTGAACAAGAAGACAAAGTAACACCCTCTGGATAAGTGTTCTTTTTTGCGCTGCATCCCAAATTGTCTAATGAACATTTATCAGTATATAGCCCTGTCATTAAGCAATGCATGCTTCTACAATGGATATTATTCAAATAAAATATAAGGAAACCAAGCCACTTGAAATAATAATGGATGGACCTTGAAGGCATTATGCTAATGATATAAGAGAGACAGATAAAGATAAATACTCTACAGACTAATTCATATGTAGAATCTAAAAATAATTGATCTCACAGAAAAAGAGTGGAACTGCAGTTATTAGGGCTAAGAAGATTGGGAAAATTAGAGATTTTTATGACAAGACTCAAACTTTAAACTATGAGATGAGAAAATTCTAGGCATGTAATATATCAAATTAGATTAGATTATTATAGTTTAAAAAAACTGTTTTGCGTACTTGAAATTGGCTAATATGATGAAATGTTCTACATACGAAAGTGTAGTCATATGTGGTTCTGTATGTGTTAATTGATATTATTATAGAAATCTACATAATTATAGAAAAATTTATAATACATACATTTATCAACACATTATGTTGTAACAAGTTAATGTACATAATATTATATATCAGCTGCATTTTAATAAATCTAGAAAGTGCAAAAAATAATGGTCCCTAAAAATTGATAATTAAACATTCTAAGTGATGCAAATATATATCAATATTCCATAAATAATTACTTTAAAAATCAATACACATCTTTAGAAAGGTTTTAATATTCATAATACAATGTAGTATTTCTATTAGGAAATATAGTTAAAGGTAACCAAAAGGGTAAATTAGCTAAAATTTCAGTGAGATGGTGTGGGTATTATCTTGAGAATATTAAACAGATTTATATTATTAAAAGTTAAAAAAATTCTTATGAATAACTACTAAACACAAAATAGCTCAATTTATAAGAGGATAAAATTGTCTAATTAAGAAAGCTAAAACCATGGGAAAATGTGAAAAGACATTTGACCTTGCAAAACATAAGGCTATTTAAATAAAACTTCTGAAATAAAAATAAAAATGAATGAGGAGCAAGTTGGCACATGCATTAAGACATTATGTCTTGAATACAACCAATCCAGGTTCTATCCCTGGCCCTGAGTATGGTGCTCTGACTAACTTCAAAGTGATCCCTCAACACAAAACCAAGAATAAGCCCTCAGCACCCCTGAATATAAACCCCCAAACAAAATAATATATATATATAGCATGTTATAGAATATTTGTAAGCTAGTCTTTCATTAGTAATATTCTGGTTATTTTATTTTTCTATTTTTTTTGGCTTTTGTAGATTATTTTGGTGACATTGTGAGCATTATCCTTGGCTCTAGGCATGCATCTCTATGCTTTCCTAAAGCGAACATAGAGTACATATTCCATGATGTAAGGTATAAGAGTTTAACATGTTATTGTTGGTATCAGGATATTTTGACACTGTCACAATTTTCCATGTACATCTGCCACAATCAATTTAAGAAGCTAAAAATCTTGATAATTTTGATAGGCTATGAACAAAAATTCCGCAGAATGGATATGTCGTTCCCAACATTCTCCCTTACAAAATCTAATATGCCATCTCGTCAGTAAAGAAACAAAGAGCACTTGGCCCAATTAAGGTCAGACCTGAACACCTGAAGAACCTACCGTCAGTACTCATCAACACACTGGCTCAGCTCTTCACACGCTACCTCTCTGGATGCAAGGTTCCGTCCCAGTGGAAAACCAGCAGGACTGCACTACTATACAAGAAGGGAGACATCCACGACATTGGCAACTATCACCCAATCTGCCTATTGTCTGTCATCTACAAGCTGTTCACCTGAGTCATCTTGAATAGGATTGGCAAAACACTAGATGAAGGACAACCATGCAAAAAAGCCAGGTTCTTGCAAAGGATTCAGCATGATTGACCATATCCAACACGATAACCAAGCTCATTGAGATTTCTCAGGCGTTCAAGATGCCGCTCTGTCTAACTTTCATAGATTTAAAGAAGGCCTTTGATTCTGTTGAGACGGAAGCGGTCATCGAAGCCCTAGCCAATCAGGGCATTCAAACTTAACACATCAGGATCCTCCATGAGCTCTATTACGGATTGACTACCAGGATCTCACTATTCTACAGGGAGGTGATCATCCATGTCAAGAGAGGGTTTCGGCAGGGCGATACAATTTCACCGAAACTCTTCAGTGCCACCCTCGAGAATGTCATGCAACTACTGGAATGGGAAGGAATGGGAGTGAAGATAGATGGTCAGCAACTACACCACCTCCGCTTTGCTGATGACATCGTTCTAATAACACCAAACATCAGCCAAGTGGCACAAATACTGACCGACTTCAACCATGAGTGGAGAAAGCTTGGATTACAGCTGAATCTCACAAAGACAGTGTTCATGAGTATCAGTCTTGTTCCCGACGTTCCATTCACTCTCAATGGAATGACCATCTCCAAATGCAACAGTTATATATAACTAGGTCAAGAAGTCAACATGATGAATGACCTGGCACCTGAGTTACGCAGGAGGATGAGAGTGGCTTGGAAGGCCTTCAAGAGCGTGGAAGAAATAACTAAGAGGACGAAGAACCTCCAGCTCTGAGCACATCTCTTCAATTCCATTGTTCTTCCTGCATTAACATATGCCTCAGAGACCTGGGCCCTATGAAAACAGCATGAGAACGCTATTCAGGTTTCTCAAAGAGGAATTGAAAGAGCTATGCTTGGAGTATCATGCTTCACTCAAATGAGAGATAGAATCCGGAGTTCTGACCTCCGTCAAGGCTCAAGAATCAGGGACACTGTCTCATTTGCCAACACATCGAAAATCAGATGGGCTGGACATATAATGAGATTTAGAGACAACATCTGGACTAGAGCCATTACAGACTGGATTCCACAGGACGTCAAAAGATCACGTGGCCACCCACCTATGAGATGGTCAGACTTCTTTGTCAAGAACCTGAACAAACAGTTTGAGGCTCTTCATGTTCCTAGAACGAGCAGATGCCATTGGGCTACACTAGCACGCAACAGGGATGAATGGAGACGTTACTGGCGCCCACTCAAGCAAATCAATGAATAACCGGGTATCAAGTGATCAAGTGATCAAGTGATGCTATTTAATACTATGCAGATGTTATTAGTAAATACAAATATAAAAAATTTTCCAAGATATACTGTTAAAGAAAAAATATTGAATCATTCTAGCATAATAATTCATTTCATGAAAAAAGGAACAAAATTAAAGAAAAGCAAAATTATAGCCGAAATCATATTATATAAATTCTAAGTAAATAATCATTTGGAATTATTTAAATTGATAATAATCAATGCCTTCTTGGAAGACTGATTTGTGACCAAATGAGACATTGTTTTCTTAAGTGCAATGTTGAATTTTTTAAAATTGTTCTCAATAGGATAACTTAAGATATGTACAAGGTATTTAATTATTTTTTTGTTTTTGTTTTGGATTCACACTTTGAGTTTCTTAGGGCTTACTCCTGACTCTGTGTTTAGGGATTCCTTCAAGCTCAGGAAAAAAGATGTGTAGCTGGGTATCTAGGTTAACTGCATGCATGGAAAGTATCGTACCTACTGTATTTTTGAGGCCCATTAATTAAATAATTTATATTTAAAACAATGTTTTATTGAATCACCATGAGATACGGTCACAAAGCTTTCATGTTTGAGTTTAAATCATACAATGATCTCCCATCCCTCCACTAGTTCACATTCTCCACCATCAATATCCCCTGTATACCCCCATTTCCAACCCTCCCCCTGTCTCCATGGCAGACAAATTCTCCCATACTGTTTTTCTACTTTGGGGAATTATGGTTTGCAATACAGATACTGAGAGGTTATTACATTCGGTCCTTTATCTGCTTTCAGCACACATATCCCATCCCAATCGATCCTTCCAATTATCATTGTCTTAATGATCCCTTTTCTATTCTAGCTGCCTTCTCCCCCAGGTCATTAGACAGGCTTCCAACTATGGGGGAGGCCCATTACTAAAATAATTTAAATTAATTTAAAATAATTTAAAAGTGTTGGATATTAATTAACCAAGGTAACATTTGAGTAAAGAGAAGGAATAATATTTGGCAGAGAGAGAGAGAGAGAGAGAGAGAGAGAGAGATGCTGAACAGACAAAAAATATGTTTTATAAGTGAAGATCCAGAGAAAGGATTTGGACTTTCGGGAAATATAAAAGGTTTTACTACATAAGGAGAATTATGTGCTCAACGTGGTGCTGTGAAGTACATGCTGTGTGCAAGATGGAGCAGTCTGGGGATGAAGTGAGATAGACAATAGTTGAGTTCTGATGACATACAGTTAAGTGACAATAGAGATCAAAACGACTAGAAATGCTTGTGAAAAGAGTCATTAAGAGAGAGCAATTGACCAAGAAAGGGGAAAAGAGTGTTAGAGGGCACAGGCAAGAAGAAATGAGATCCAGGGAGAGTAAGAGCATTATTCCCATAGAAATACTTGTTTTATCACAGCAGAAAGAAAGGGTAAAAGAAAGGACTTTATTACAGTACAGTGGTAGGAGCCATATATAATGACTATAGCATTAACATTAATTAATTCTGTGATTTATGCCCATACGTATCTGGAGGCCAGGTAAAAACAAGAGACAAGAGAATTCTGAACGTATGTTGAGGGATCAAATCTCAGAGAATCCCACATAGAGAAGGAGTAAAATGAACAGCCTTAAATCATATATGAAAATGAAATGAAAAAGGGTAAAAAAAAAAGGAGGAAAAAATTCACTTGTGGGATTACTTTTCCTATTGCTACATTCTGAGCAATATTCTAAGTCTGAGGATGCTGTAGGTAAAAAAGGGATAACGGTGGGTGTGGGACGATAGTACAGCAGGTACGGCCCTTGCCTTGCTGCTGTGTTAGATCTTTGGTATCCCATGCAGGCTGTGTTACTTCCCTGGCATCCCATGAAATGCTGGGAGCACCATAAGGAGTGATTTCCGAGTGCAGACCCTGGAATAATGTGTAAATATTCCCAGGTGTGGTCCAAAAACGGAACAAAAAAGAAGCAGTGAAGAGTTTTCATGTTTTCATGGACTTTATAGTTTAGTGAAGCCACGTAAGCAAATTAGTAAACCAAATAATTCTATGGGTATTAAATATATGTACAAGAAAAAACAAATATTCATGGGTCTAAAACAGTATAGAAGGACAAAGCTAATTATTAGTAGGATGATAACTGGTCAACGTATCAGCAAATGCCAAAGAGACAAGCATGCAAACAACCGAGAGAAGTGTTTCAGGCAGGAGGGATAATGTTAAAACAAACAAACAAACAAAAAACCACCAAAAAGCTGAGGCTGTACTATGTTTGGCATCTTCAAAGGAAAAAGATAAGTAGGTCCATGTAAGTAGAAATACAGTGATTTATGAGGCGTGATGGGAAATGAAAACTAAGGAGTGGGCAGCCTTGGAGAGTTACAAGAAGGTCTTACTGGTTTCTAAGAAAGGCTTAAGAACTGAAAAATAAAGCTGCAGAGGTGGGTGTGGGGTGGGTGGGGAGAGTGAGTACAGCAGACAGGATTCGGTCCCAGTACCCATATGGTTCCCTGAGCATTGCCAGGAGTGAATCCTGGGCACTGCCAAGTTGTTGCCCTAAAAACAAATGAAAAAAATTTAAAAAAAAAACATCAAAGTTGGGAGACTGAGACTACTGCAGTTATTCAGGAGTTATAGGAGTTAACCAAAATTTCTATAGTGGTAAAGATGGTAAAGAAGAATTGGATACCAAAAAAAAAAAAAAAAAATTGGGAGAAAAAGGACTAATAGGATTTGATTGTTTATGTTAAGCAAAATAATTAAGGAAAGATGAATTAAGTAGAGAGGTAGGAGGAGAAAATGCTCAGTAGAGCTTTTTAATGTAAAACTTTTAATTATATATTTTCAGAGAGGTTCAAAGTATGTTTATTAAAGAGGGTAGTTGGTCTGAAGTGAAAATGAAGGTCCCTAAGTTTAGAAAATCAAATTCAATGGATGGGCTATGTGACGAGGGAGTTCTCAAGTACGATGATTATGGGGCTTATTATCAACAAGACACCAACACGGAAATTAGAACATTTGGTTAGTTGAAGGAAAAGGTGAAGTTTGGTACATGATGGTGAAAATAGTAAAGGGAGTGCAGAAAATAGAAACTCAGATGGGCGGGACATTTTTTTTTATAAAGTTGTGATTTTGATTAGTAATGTACAAAAAGGAGACAATGCATTCTGATGGTTTTGGATTGTATTTTGGACTACACCCAGCAGTGCTCAGGACTTACTCCTGGCACTGAGCTCAGGAATTACTCCCAGTGGACTCAGGGAATCATATGGGATGATGGGTATTGAATTTGTATTGGTCATCTGCAAGGCAAGTGCCTACCACTGGAATATCAATTTGGCCCCAACAATTTATTCTAATTCTCACTCAGAGGTGTAAGGATTGGAAAACAAGAAGTCTTTGTTAGAGAAGACACATAGAAAGTAAACAGCAGAATAGAGAGGAAGATTGTGTTGTGAAGTGGTTCAGAATATTTATGTTGATACCAGGGTACTGGGCCGGAGTGATAGCATAGCGGGTAGGGCGTTTGCCTTGCATGCAGCCGACCTGGGTTCAATTCCTCCGCCCTTCTCAGAGAGCCCAGCAAGCTACCAAGAATATTCCGCCCTCACAGCAAAGCCTGACAAGCTGTCCGTGACGTATTGAATATGCCAAAAACAGTAACAATGGAGATGTTACTGGTGCCCGCTTGAGCAAATCAATGAACAACAGGAGGACAGTGCAGTGCAGTGCAGTGCTACCAGGGTACACGTACTGGGCCCTAATATCAAAGTTTAGAAGGAGAAACACAGGTTGTTAATTTTCTGAACATCCAAAAATAAGGGAATGCGAGCACACAAATGAATAGATAGCCCTGAAATTTACATATTTAAGGGAGACCAAAGGGAGCCTGAATGTTAAGAGTTAAAGAGTTCCAGGAAAAACAAAGGCAGAACTGCAGACCAATGGAACAGGGTTGAATACACTGACATCTCCCCTCAATCATATGATCATCTAATCTTTGATAAAGGTCCAAAAAATGCGAAGTGGAGTAAGGAAAGCCTCTTTAACAAATTGTGCTGGCAGAACTGGATGGCTACATGCAAAAAATGGGCTCAGAACTCTGCCTAACACCGTGTACAAAAGTAAGATAAAAATGGATTAAAGACCTCAACATCAGACCAGAAACCATAAGGTACATTGAAGACAAATTTGGCAAAACCCTCCATGACATTGAAGCTAATGGTATCTTCAAAGATGTCACACCACTGGCCAAGCAAGTGAAAACAGAGATAGATAAATGGGACTATCTTAAACTACGAAGCTTCTGCACCTCAAAAGAAACAGTGACCAAAATACAAAGACAGTCTACAGAATGGGAAAGGATATTCACCGAATACACATCTGACAAGGGGTTGATATCAAGGATATACAAAGTACTGGTTGAACGCCACAAGAAGAAAACACCCAACCCCATCCAAAAATGGGGCAATGAAATGAACAGAAACTTTCTCAAAGAAGAAATCTGAAGAGCAAAAAAAGCACATGAGAAAATGCTCTACATCATTAATCATCAGGGAGATGCAGATCAAAACCACAATGAGATACCATCTCACACCTCAGAGACTGGCCCACATCCAAAAGAACAAAAGCAACCGATGCTGGTGCGGATGTGGCGAGAAAGGGACACTCCTTCACTGTTGGTGGGAATGTCGACTGGTTCAGCCTTTCTGGAAAACAGTATGGACGATTCTCAAAAAATTAGAAATTGAGCTCCCATTTGACCCAGCAATACCACTCCTGGGAATATATCCCAGAGAGGCAAAAATGTGTAGTCGAAGTGACATCTGCACTTGTTTGTTCATTGCAGCACTCTTTACAATAGCCAGAAACTGGAAGAAACCTGAATGCCCAGATGACTGGTTAAAGAAACTTTGGTACATCTACACAATGGAGTACTATGTAGCTGTTAGAAAAGATGAAGTCATAAAATTTAGATACAAGTGGTACAACATGGAAATGTATCATGCTAAGCGAAATGAGTCAGAAAGAGAGGGATAGACATAGAAAGATTGCATTCATCTGGGGGATATAAAGTAACAAAATATGAGATTAATACCCAAGAATAGCTGAGATCAGAACCAGGAGGATTACTCCATAGCTTAGAGGCCAGCCGGGCATTCTAGGGGAAAGGGCAGCTCAGATAGAGAAGGGAGCACCAAATAAAGGGTGTTTGAAGGATCCTCCTAGAAGGGGAGATGCATGTTGGAACTAGACTATGGACTGAATATGTTTGCCACTCAATGCCTCTTTTGCAGACCACAACACCCAAAAGGAGAGAGAGAACAAAAGGTAATGCCCTGCCAAAGAGGCAGGGGGGGTGGGGGTGGGGGGGTGGGGGGGAGGGATATTATCCATGGTGGTGGAAAGTGGGCACTGATGGAGGGATGGGTATTTGATCATTGTATAATCGAAACCCAAGCACAAAAAATTGTAAATCTACAACTGTACTTCATGGTGTTTCACTAATAAAAAGAAAAAAAAAAAGAGTTCCAGGAAAATAGTATGGGGCTTAGATCTGTGAAGTATGTGAGTTCTATTTCCTGTAGCACATAGGGCCTCTTGAATATTGCTGTGTGGGCCAGAGTCCCCTGAGCGCTGTTTTGGTGGCCATGGTGTTCACCAGCAAGTCAAGGTCCAAAGAGTCTCCCTTATCCCTGGGCCCTAACATCAAACTGGCAGCTTGGTTGACTGGCATAATTAAGTCTGCCCCCGCATTCTGCAGTGTTGCATAAACTATGCAAGTGGTGGAATATGGAGGATCTGGGTGGAGGATGCTCAGTCCCAATCCGAGCAGGCTTGGAGATCTCAGCCCCGGGACCCGCATGCCTTTGTTCCTCTGCCGGTACCTTCATGCATGTCGAGAGTGGTCTCAGAATGTATATGTACACACACACACACACACACACACACACACACACACATATATATATTCTTTTTTTAATCCAAAAAGTTACATGTACACCTATATCATTACAACATTATTTGCATATTTGCAATAGCAAACCTCTGGAAATGATTCCAAACATTCAAAATAGATTAGTGAAAAAATAAATGTGGTGGTGGTGGTGGTAATGTGTGTGTGTGTGTGTGTGTGTTTCTGTGTCTGTACACAAACATACATAGAATAGAATACTATTTAACTATAAAATGAAATCTTGCAGTAA
Source organism: Sorex fumeus (assembly GCF_029834395.1). NCBI lineage: Eukaryota > Metazoa > Chordata > Mammalia > Eulipotyphla > Soricidae > Sorex > Sorex fumeus. Next base: position 35,401,225 of record NW_026606092.1, on the reverse strand, counting down.
ACTAAAACTTGGATAAGATTGGAGGCAGTTGTTTATTAAGAAATGAATAGGCTAAGTGAAATTAGTCTTTTCATGCTTCTCCCACCCTGGGAGGGTCCTCACAACACCCTTTATTTGGTGCTCTCTTCTCTATCTGAGCTTCCTTTTCCCCTAGAAGCATGCTAAAAGTAGTCTATAGACCAAACACGATTGCCACTCAATGCCTCTCTTGCAAAACACAGTATCCAAAAGAAGAGAGAGAGAACAAGGGGGAATACCCTGCCACAGAGGCAGGGTGGGACGGGGGGGTGGGGGTGGGGGCGATGCTGGGACCCGTGGTGGTGGAGGATGGGCACTGGTGGAGGGATGGGCACTTGATCATTGTATAACTGAAACCCAAGCACAAAAATCTATAAGCCTATAACTGTACCTCATGGTGTTTCACTAATAAAAAAAAAAGTCAAAAACTCCAAAGGGAGGTCAGGAGAGATAGTACAGTAGGTGGGGATGGAGCTTGCCTTGCTTGGGACCAATCCAGGTTTTATCCCCAGCATCCTATATGATCCCTGAGGCCCTGCCTGGAGTCAGCCCTGAGGGCAGAGCCAAGAGTAAGCTCTGAGCACTGCTGGGAGTGGCCCAGAAACCAAACAAACCCCAAAGGGCTGGAAAGATTAGTATAGGTATGGATTAAAAAAAGAAAAAAAAAAAGAAATTAGTCTTTTCAGAAAGCAAAGGACAAACAACAGATGATCTCATGCATATGTGGAATATTAACAATACAAGGGATTAGACAATCACCAATGGAAACAATCCTGATATAGGTCAAGAGAGCTGTGTTCTGACAGTACTAGGGAGAGTAAGAGAAAAGCATTTCAAATGCTCAGTGAAGAGACCCTGCACTCAGGTGGCAGGCAAGATGTAGCAGCACTGCAAGTATAAAATAATGATATCGAATCTCTTCTCATATATGTGTGTGTATAAATTACAAAATTTTAATTTTTGATTAAACAAAGAAACAGTGATGGAAGGCCTTGAGCACTTGGTGGTTACTGTGTCTGTGTCTGGCATATCGAATACTCTTGGTAGCTTGCAGGGCTCTCCGAGAGGGGTGGAGGAATCAAACTCGGGTCGGCCATGTTGGCTGCGTGCAAGGCAAACGCCCTACCGCTGTGCTATCGCTCCAGCCCAAAGAAGATTCTATAGATATATTTATATATACATTATGATACATATATATAATTAGAACTCCCAAATAAGGTAAAGGTAAAGGCCCTCCCGTTGATCGTCGATTTGCTCGAGCGGGCCCAGTAACGTCTCCATTGGAGACTTTGTTGTTACTGTGTCTGGCATATCGAATACTCTCGGTAGCTTGCCGGGCTCTCCGAGAGGGGCGGAGGAATCGAACTCGGGTCGGCCATGTTGGCCGCTTGTAAGGCGAACGCCCTACCCGCTGTGCTATCAAGGTGCTATAACATTGTACATCAAAACCATACACTATACTATTAAAAGTGCTGCCTAAACTATAATAAAAATAAAAATTAAACAAAAGAAAGGATGCCAAGTCAGAGCTAATCCCTAATTAGAACTGGAAATCTGTTTGACACTTAATTTGATCACAAAACTTTGATCTTTTATAATAATGTGTATTCATTTCATAAATGGTTTGAACTCCTTATTATTAATAAAAATTAATTCCCATGATATTATTTTTACCATTCACTTATTTATTGTATATTCAATACTTAATTAGTTCTGACTGTATAATAGCAAAAGTTTAATAACCCTGGTGGAAAAGCCTTTGCGTGACAATTACTATGTCATGAATTTTCACTGGTTCTTGATCTGAATCTGCCAAAAACAGCTGGTTCAATTTCTCAGAATCTATCAATGCTTAAAAGCCAGCATGAGTCAGAACCAGTCAATCACTTACTGCTAACCATATACCACTCTATTAGAGATTCAGGATAAACAAGAAGTTACACAGTCTCTGACTTTGAATGATTTAAGATCAAGTGAAACTAAAACAATAAGAATTTAAGTGTCATAAATTCTGGAGAAATAAAATATTTTAGATCTTGTTTACTTTCTCTTTTTTAGATGATTATATTAATAATCTAAACAAAGATTATTTTAATTACTGTCAAACCATAATATATGATTTGAAATGTGTTCTCGAGGTTATACAGAAAAAAGTATAAATCAGATCTATTTCATAGCACCTTATCATTCTCACTCAGTTTCAGTAAAAAATTTCATAATGTTACTTCAACTTGGTATTGTCTCTAAATTCTCCTTGTTTTACTAGCTTAAAAATGAATTATTACTAAGGAAAATTAGATGTGATAATTACTATTATGTCACTATCATTCTCTAAACTGATGTCCTTTCCTATAACACATCAGGAAAATTATTTACTTTTAAAATGATGAATGGCTTATAATTATTATTCAGACAGACAGCATGAAGATTGGTTATAGGGTATACAAAATTTTCTCTTGAGGCATAATACAGCCTGTTTTGTACGTCAACATATGTGGATTTTGTACTTAGATAAAAACACTTCAAATTTTTCCACACATTAAATGGTTGCCTTATTAGGAAATTCCCAGTGTTGTTGACAAAAGGAGATACTTTAAGTGTGTTCTCTCTGAAATATACTGATTTCATTGTTTAAATGACCAGTTATACTGGAGAAAAGTCAGTTTCATTTGCCAAAACATTGATGCTTTAAAGGTAACCCAAATAACAAATTAGTAAATAACTTTAAATATATAATTTAAGAATTGTCTTGTCCTCTTAAAAATCATAAGGAAGGAAAAAATGATTCCACAAAATTTTAGGTGACAATTACATTAGTTTTTGTAATTGTCTAACTAACCTTAAAAACATGATGTAATTAGGGACGCTTTTTAAGATAGAATACCCTTTTTTTCACATTAAGCAGTCTTCCTCAAACGTAATATCAAGTCTTTTAGAAATATATTTTTAATTTCAGACTCCCTCAAATACATTTATACATATATGGAATATTGTTAGCTGAGATCTTGACTTTATGTGTATATGGAGTGAAAGCTTAAAAATCACAAAATGCTATTTGTACATATATTCACTTTAAACATCACTGCAAACTGAAAATAATTCAAAACTTTCTATCTGAAAGCATGGCTACTAAAAATCCAACTATGAAATTTGGCCCTATAAAATTTTTATATTGCAAATATGAATATTTTAAATAAGATCATTAAATATGACTGGGACAAAATATATGACAATAAAAGGAAAATAACCTGGCCATTTCCTAACAAATATTTCTGAGCAAATAACTATGTTTTATTAATGTATTTGCAATTTGCATAGTTGTTTGAACTGGAGTTTCAAAGACATAATATTCAAACATTAGTACTGCCACCAGCGTCAACTTCCTTCCACTGGTACCCTCAGGTTTCCTGCCATCTTCCAACCTACTTCAGCTTTCTGAACAGGAACATTGCACTGTCCTGCACTGTCCTCCTGTTGTTCATTGATTTTGCTCAAGCGGGCCCAGTAACGTCTCCACTGTGAAACTTGTTGTTACTGTGTTTGGCATATAGACTACATCCCAGGTAGCTTGCCAGGCTTTGCCATGCGAGCGCGATGCTCTCGGTAGCTTGCCAAGCTCTCTGAGAGGGGCGGAGAATCGAACCTGGCTCGGCTGGGCTAGCTGCGCACAAGGCAAACGCCCTACCGCTGTGCTATGGTTTCAGCGCAATAACAGGAACATTATTCTATTAATTTATTTATTTTGGTTTTGGAGCTGCACCCAGTGATGCTCAAGGGTTACCACTGGCTCTGCACTCAGGAATTACTCCTGGAAGTGCTTGGGGACCATATGTGATGCCAGTGATTCGACTCAGGTTGGCTACATGCAAGACAAAGGCCTTCCCACTGCACTATTACTCCAGTCCAACAGGCACATCACTATATTTATTATATAGTTTATATCTATGTTTAGAGTATTGTTGGCTATGTAGTATACACACATATATACATATATGCAATCATGCATATAAACATATATATATACATATGTATACACAATACATATATACATACACACACACACACACATATATATATATATAGAGAGAGAGAGAGAGAGAGAGAGAGAGGCTGGAGTGATAGCACAGAGGGTATGGCCTTTGCCTTGCATGCGGCTGACCCAGGTTCAATTCCTCCATCCCTCTCAGAGAGCCCGGCAAGCTACCAAGATTATCCTGCCTGCACAGCAGATCCTGGAAAGCTCCCCTTGTCATATTCAATATGCTAAAAACAGTAGCAACAAGTCTCACATCACAATAGAGATGTTACTGGTGTCTGCTTGAGCAAATCAATGAACAATGGGAGGGCAGTGCTACAGCGCTATATATATATATATATATATATATATATATATATATATACACACACACACATGTGTGTGTGTGTGTGGACATGTATACACTCATATATAAGAGAATACATATAAGAGAATACTCAGGCACAAGAAATGTTAATTCTTAGCATAATACTTAACATGTTGTGGGAAATAGACTCATAAAGCAGTATTAGTAAGAAAATATACTGAGAATCACGGTCACGGTCCTCCCGTTGTTCATCGATTTGCTCGAGCGGGCCCAGTAACATCTCCATCGCGAGACTTCTTGTTACTGTGTTTGGCGTATTGAATACGTCACGGGGAGCTTGCCAGGCTCTGCCGTGCGGGCGAGATACTCTCGGGAGCTTGCCGGGCTCTCCGAGAGGGGCGGAGGTATCGAACTCGAATCGGCCATGTTGGCTGTGTGCAAGGCAAACGCCCTACCGCTATGCTATTGCTCCAGCCTATACTGAGAATATAATTTATTAGTTCCATGAATGCACAAGGAGTGATTAAAAATGGGAAGAAGTTAAGTCATGAAAGATAAGGTTTTCGAAAGTCAAAAGTTCTATCATAACAGAATGAAGGGATCATGAAGATATGACCCTTCAAAGAAATGGAACACATGCCTTGAATTTTCCTGATCCCTGGTACAAAATGTCCCTCTGAGCACTCTTGGCAGAGATCATGGTAGTCCCTGGCACCATCAGGCCTGAGGACCAAACCCTCAAGCCCAGCATTAGCCCTTAGGTCCCATATATTTATAGGAATATCTAAAAATGGAAAATAAGTAGAAAAGTAATTTAATAGAGAAAGAAAATGTCAACTAAGATTTCCCCTGCTATTGCATAGTCTGATTCTTAATTTATAGGCACAGTTGGACCTGTTCAGTTTCTTTCGGTCCTTCTCATATGTAACTTTATGTAGAATAAATTTTCTACAGTATATTAAATAATACTAAAACTGTAAGTTTTCTGTTGGTGAATTATAAACTCATTCACCATTATACAGTAATAGGTTTGTTCCATAGAAAAATCTACAGATTCTATCTACATCAAACACTGTGATGAGAGTCATGAGAGTCAGGTTTTACCTCAGTATACTTTTTATGTTTGTTAAGTTTGATTTTTTAATTGAAAGTATTTCATTAATACTGTCTTTCTCATGATTTCAACGCCTATAATCGCAAAAAGAAATCTAAGTATATATATGAAGAACAGAATTATTTTGTAAATCAAAATAATTTGAAATGGTAAATTAGCATCTCCCTAATAAGAGTATTCAATATGTTATTGTTTAGTTAGCCTTGTAATATGTGTGTGGGTGTGTGTGTGTTTATGTGTGTATGGCTAGAAGACTTGGGGAAGGTCCCTAGAACAATGGTGGAAGTAAACACTGGTAGTAAGTCTGATGCTTTAATTGTATATGCATGAAACGATTGTTAATAATATTGTAAACAGTATTATAAATCACAGTACCTCAATAAAATGGGTAAAAATATCATTGTTGAGTGGTAATAATTCAAATACTGATGTAAGAGCTATGTACACATACCAATTTACTGAGTTTTATATTCCCAATGTATACATTTACTGTCCAAAAGTCTTTGACTTGGTATTTTCCAGAATTTCCTTTTTTTAAGTAACGTTACTTAGGTTATTCTTTTGGAAGTCACTCCTGCCTTTGCTTGTGAGGATCCTTTGAGTGTGGGGTTCAAATCAAGAGCCTTACGCATCTAAAACATTTATTCTACCACTTAAGTCACACATTTTAGAATATTTGTACTTAAAATATCAAGTGTGAAATTGAGAGTTCTCTACTTGCACTTTGTTTTTGTCCCGATTTCTCCTAGTAGAAAAAGGAACTACTTTAATTATATAATCATATAATTCTTTCTTTAACTTGTGGTTCAAAATTTTTGTAATGTGAAAATATTATATGCAGATATTGATTTTAATGATGCATCATTGAAACATATCATGATCTAATGCAATAAAAAATACAATGAAAGGGCTGGAGAGAGAGACAGAAGGTAAGGCCTTGCAAGTGGATTATCTAGGATCCTTGCCACCCATATGGTCCCAAGTCCAAGCAGGAAGGATTCCTTAATCTCAAAGCTAGGAGTGATCCCTAAGCCCCACTGTGTTTGATCCTAAACAAATAAAAGAAAACTAGTAAACATAAAAACAAAGAAAAAAGTAAAATAAAAGTAATAGTAACTTAAATCATCTTTTATGGACCCTTTTCAGATGCAACATGACTTTTTTTTTAAAGTGAATGCTATACTCTTACTGACAAAACAAGCACACTTTAAAAACTGTAGGGTATCTTGAAGATGGAAAAGGAATTAGTGTCTCTTTTCTTGTTGACATAATTGATGGGTGATCTCACATCTACTTAATATCATCATGTCAATTTCATGTTATTGAGATCTACAAGCTACTGAGATGTTAGAAGAACAGTGGAAAACAAAGAAATGGCTGGAAAGGGGTACATGAAATTTAAATAAAAGCCAAGATGTCATTCTGTGGTGTTAGTGTGATCTGCAGTTTGATGTGCAGTGGTTGTTTCATTGTCTTATAGAGGAAAATTTGAATCAATTGTATTGTTTTTTTCTTACAAGCCAATTTCTGAACAATGAATTGAAAAATGCATTTAATGAAAAGTTTGAACTTCTGCATCTGAAGAAGGTAATTGATATAACACACAAAATGTATGTCAACATTTACCAACCACTTTGGGGATTGTAGTTGTCATACTCAGGATCTAATTGAAACTGAAGTATACAAATCTACCTTAAAAATGCCCACATGACCAGGGCCAGAGAGATAGTACATCAGGTAGGGTGCTTGCCCTGCACACAGTGCCTCTGGTTTTAATCCCCTGTACCCCATATGGTCCACCAAGTACCACCAGGAGTAATTTGAGTACAGAGTCAAGAGTAACCCCTCAGCATCACCTGGGTGTGACCCATAAACCAAAAAAAAAAAAAAGAAAGAAAGAAAAGAAAACATGCCTTCATGGCCTTTAGATAGTGCAATTAGTGACAGTATAATTTAGATAATATAAGTTTAAGATTACATAAAGACAATGATTTAATGGATGCATCATTATATAATTTATAAGTTTTCCACAAAACATGTTTTATTTCTCTTAATAGACTTCTAAATTAATATTGCTCACTCTTGATTTAATTTTTATTTAAAAACACAAAATATAAATATACAAATGTTAGTGCATTCACTTCAATAAGAGAAAGTTTGCACGGTTAAATAAACTCAATTTTCATTTCAATGTCATCAGATTCATCAAATAGAAAACCAGATAATTCCAACAATAGTTCTTTTTCCAATTAAGAGAATCAAAAGAGAGTTTTATCATTTTAATTGTGTCTGTAACGATGCAAAAGGTATGTGAGTGTATTTGAGGAGGATTGGGGCAAAGATCAAAAGAGATTGACAGTGACAGAGTGAGTGGACAAGCGAACAAGCACTGGTGGAGGGCTGGGTGTTTGATCATTCTGTGATTGTAACCCAAACATGAAAGCTTGTAACTATCTCATGGTGATTCAATAAAATTAAACAAATAAACAGACAAACAAAAGAAACTGTGGTACTGGAAACTTGTCAATTCCAAAAGCTCACAGTAGGCAGGCAGGGTGGAAAGTCAGAAAAGTGTTTCTGCTAGTGTTCAAAGCCATCAGTTGCACCACTGGCAGAATTCCTTCTTAGGAAGGTTCAGTCTTTGTTCCACTAAAACATTGAAATGATTGTATAAGACTTATTCACATTATGGAGGATAATCTACTGCCATAGATTTAAAATTAATCTCATTCAAAAATCATCTTCCGGAGCTGGAGAGATAGCACAGCGGGTAGGGCGTTTGCCTCACATGCGGTCAACCCGGGTTCGATTCCCAGCATCCCATATGGTCCCCTGAGCACAGCCAGGAGTAACTCCTGAGTGAAGAACCATGAGTAACCCCTGTGCATTGCCAGGTGTGACCCCAAAAAGCAAAAAAATAAACAACAAATAAAAATAAGAACAAAGAATCAAAGCTTCAAAAAAAAATCATCTTCCTATACCACTATCTATAGTACTGCTTTATCAAATATCTGAGAGCCATGTACATAAAATTAGTCATCACCACCTTCAAGATGAAAAGTATTATGTTTGCGAATGCCATTTTTTTCTGGTGAATTAGCAATTATTGAAGATAAAATGTGACACAGATTTTTTGCTTGGGATAAAAGTGTTATTACTAAATTAGTAAAAGTATGGACTAGAAAGTTGCTTGATTACATGAAGAAAACAATCCCATTCACAATTGTACGTCAGAAAATCAACTACCTAGGAATTAGTTTAACTAAGGAAGTAAAGGACCTGTACAAAGAAAATTACAAAACGCTGCTTCTTGAAATAAAAGAGGACACGAGGAAATGGAAAAATATCCCCTGTTCATGGATCGGGAGAATTAATATTGTCAAAATGGCAATTCTTCCCAAAGCACTGTACAAATTCAATGCAATCCCTATTAGGATACCCATGACATTCTTCAAAGAAATGGAGCAAACACTCCTGAAATTTATATGGAACAATAAGCCCCCTCGAATAGCTAAAGCAGTTCTTGGGAAAAAGAAAATGGGAGGAATTAACCTCCCGAACCTCAAACTCTACTACAAAGTAGTAATAATTAAAACAGCCTGGTTCTGGAAAAAAGGCAGAGCTGCAGACCTATGGAACAGGGTTGAATATACTGACATCTCCCCTCAAACATACGATCATCTAATCTTTGACAAATGCGAAGTGGATTAAGGAAAGCCTTTTTACAAATGGTGATGGCAAAACTGGACGAGCATGGCAAGCTACCTAGAGTATCTCCACTGCACAGCAAAGCCTGGCAAGATATCATATTTGATATGCCAAAACCAGTAACAAGTCTCACAATTTGTTGCAAGACATTACTGGTGCCCGCTCGAGCAAATTGATAAACAATAGGAGGACAGTGCTACAGTTCATTTCTACTTTGAAATGTGAAGACAACTTTTTGATAGTCATCAACTATCCATGAAAAGTGAATCTGCTTTTTAAAAACATATGCACCTGAGTGGAATGGAATGAGAAATCCTATCATTTTTTGCAGCATCTATATGAGAAAAACACTGTAATGATTTTCATGGAGAAAACTTCTCTTACAGAAATATTTGCTGAAGTCAAGGGAGATAACTAAAAGGTCTGAGGCGCGTGTTTTGCATATACTATTTTCTGAGATGGATCCTCAGCACCACATGCCTTTTGTTGTCCTCCCCCCAACCTGCCTCTACCTCCCACCCTCCAACCCCACTTCCATTGTTGTGGAGACTCTACTTGGCCAGGCACAAACAGGCCTGCACCACAATGAATCACCAGCAGAGGCTCACAATCATCGGACTCAGTCCACTGAGCCTAGTACTGCCAGAAACTGCCTGCTACACTTCCCCACATCTATACAAATAAGAGACGGTCACGGTCAAGGTCCTCCCGCTGTTCATCGATTTGCTCGAGCGGGCCCAGAAACATTGTGAGACTTGTTACTGTGTTTGGCATATAGAATATGTCACGGGTAGCTTGCCAGGCTTTGCTGTGCGGGCGAGACTCTCGGTAGCTTGCCGTGCTCTCCGAGAAGGGCGGAGGTCAAATAAGAGACATACCCCAAAATAAAGGCTAGAGGAGAGGAAGAGCAGAAACAGCAGATTTACAGAAAATAACAAATACAGAATTGAAACGTTTAATCTGAAACCTGGGCTGGAGTGATAGCACAGCGGGCAGGGAGTTTGCTTTGCACCTGGCCAATGCAGGTTCAATTCCTCCGTCCCTCTCGGAAAGCCGGGCAAGCTACCAAGAGTATCCCGCCCGCACGGCAGAGCCTGGCAAGCTCCCCATGGCGTATTTGATTTGTCAAAAACAGTATCAACAAGTCTCGCAATGGAGACGTTACTGGTGCCCACTCGAGCAAATCAATCAACAACGGGAGGACAGTGCTACCATGCTAATCTGAAAACTGTAAGAGAAAATATTTCCTATTTATTATATTTTTCTGCAATTAGGAAGGACTTTAAAATGTATACAAACTTCTCGTAGATAGATGGGTGTTCAACAGACTGAGTGCTTGCTTTCCATGCAGGAGACCCAAATGTGTTTGGGAAGCATGACAACAATCACCAGAGCAGGTAAAATATGTCCCTGCAGAGCTGTTTCTGCATAGCAACCTAGTCGAGAGTGTCTGGGCGCATTTTACAAGCCCCAGGTATCCAGCCTTGAGTCTCACCCAACTCCCAAAGAATTATCACCTAAGCTTAGTGAGTCATTCCTAACTGCAGCATCTAGCCCTAATTGGGACTGGGCCTGAGCAAAGCAGAGTTGAAACAGTAATTAATCAGTAATGCTAAACTTTATGTGATTGGACCATCCTCTTAAGCGGAGACCCTCTATAAAATATGTGTGCATTTGGCAATAAAGTGAACCGCCATCAGTCGTCTCTTCAAATGGTTTCTGCGCACGCCCGTCATCCTTCACCCCAGTTCTGCCCGAATCTGGTACACAGCTTGTCTGTGCAAGTTGGGGAAAAAATGTCCCCCAACATGTGTTAACTGGTACTGTCGGGTTCCCTGAGAAATTCTAGGAATGACCCAAGAACACAAAACCAAGAGTAAGTACTGAGCATCCTAAGCTATGATGACCCAAAAGAACACAAAATATTATTTTTTCAATTAAATATATCATGGAGTGAAAGAGATAATAACAGTGGGTAGAGCATTTGCCTTGATCACAGCTGATGGAAGATCAACCCCCACATTCACATATGATCCCCTTAGCCCACCAGGAGTAACCCCTGAGCACCACCAGGTGTGGTCCAAAAGCAAAAACAAAAACAAAATATCATGGCATGTAGAAGGGAACCAATCAAACGTGTCAATAATGTCAAAGTTTCTTAATTATAACATGCAGCTTTAAAGATTACTGTGTCCTTTGAAGATCTTATCTTTTTCATAAAAGCAATCTGAAAATATAATAATACAAACTAATATATTTCTTATGTACCAGCACCATGTTATGAAATTGATTCATGAGAACTAAATGAAAATATAAAGTATAAAAATGCATACCAAAGAAATCAAATCATTTATGCTATTATTCTATTATTGAGATAACCAATATTAAGGGTTTTGTATTTTACTTTAATAAAATGTATTTTATATTTTTGATTTTAGAAAAATATTTCTAAAATTTTTTATTGAACATAATGACAGGTCTACAAAGCAAATGACTCCAGTGCATTGGTCAATAAATAAATGTTCTGAGAATCACACAATTTAATTATTTTAATACTCTTGTCATTTTTACAAATGACCCTATTAGGTTGATAAATTGTATGACCACATATTGTGTGAAGAAATCAAACTCTGAATTGAAACTCATTAGTGAAGAGTGGAATAAGTGACAAAATGAGTAGTTTGCCTTTTTTTTTCAGGAAAAATAGTTAGGCTTTTTGCCTCAGGATTATTAACAGTAGCATACTATCTCCTGCTAATTCAGAAAATATTGCTAATTCGGGAAATATAAATGGCTGGAACTTAATTTCAAAATAAGCATAAGGAAATTCTTTTTTTTATAATTGAATCACCATGAGATTCACAGTTACAAAGTTGTTCATACTTGGGTTTCAGTCATAGTGTTCCAACACTCATTCCTCCAACAGTGCACATTTCCAACCACCAATGTCCCCAGTTTTCATCTTTGACTCTGTCTCTGTCTCTTTGTCTCCCTCCCTCCAACCCTCCCTTCCTCTCTCCCTATCTCTCTGTCTCTGTCTGTCTCTGTCTCTGTGTCTCTGTGTCTCTGTGTGTCTCTCTCTCTCTCCTCTCTCTCTCTCTCTCGCTCTCTCTCCAATACCAATAGAGAGGTTATCACGTTTGTTCCTTTACTTATTTTCAGCACACAATTTTTATCTAGTGTGATCATTTCCAACTACCTTTATCACATTTGTCCCTTCTCTCTCCCAACTGCCTTCTTCCCCAGCATTTGGGGCAGGCTTTAGAACCATGGACCAATCCTCCTACCCTTTGATACAGCCCCTGTCATGGCACATTACGAATATATTTATATCGAATAATTGCTCCCAAATGTTAAGAAAAGATACTATCACTTGCTTTGAGTGGTGTGCCTTCCTTTGGCAACTCCATAATTTACTTGCTACTATTAACTACTTTAGAAGTAAAAACAACCTGTTTAGTACTGAGTCCACTGGTCCAGGACCAGACTTTGAAACCCCAATCTGTACTCTCATCACACACTTTAGAAGCGACGATCAAAGTGAGTGGTGAGCACAAGGGGAACAGGGCCCTTTTGCAAAGAAAACCTTTTCAATGTCAGAAGGATATAGGATGGTAAACATAGTGTAAATCATAATATAAGAGGAAAATGTGTTTAGCTAAATAGCTTCATAAGCAATAACGCTCTAATTCATTTTGCAAGATTCCTAGACTTATCTGCCTTTGGAGAGCTACTTAGGTCTCGGAGTTCACATTTCTGTACAAAATGCTGTTCATTATTCAGGCACTATTTCATTGAGGTTTTCTTGATTGCCTACCTAGTCTAATCAGAACAGGAAAACCAACAAAATTTTCATGTGGGAAAAAGGAAACTCAAGACCAATTTTCTGTAAATTAGATTGCTAATTCCCACCAGATCTCTCTTACGCTGTGTTTTTAATCTTCTTTTTCTTCATCTTCTTCTTCTCAAAACTCAAGAGATCGTTGGCAAAAGCACACACACAAATGTAATGTATAATTATTGAATTATTTTTTAAAGTCATCATTCTCAGTTAACTTTTATACAAATTCCAGCATGTAGAACATCATCAAGCAAAGCCATTTCGATGTTTCACATTTGAACTCACCCAATTTCTACAGGCAGTTCCAGTTAAACTTGGATTGCATTCTTACTAGCACTTGCACAATTTAATTCTTTGTCAAATTGTACATTTCTGTTTACACTATTATTTTCTGAAATCTTATCTCCTCCCTAGTCTCATTTACTCAATATCTCTTGAGCTCCCTTTGAGCAATAATAATACACAGACCTGGATTTACCAAGCTTGAATATTCCATAAAGGATTGCAAGGATCCCATAGTTCATTGATTCTATTTTCTTTGAAGACACCTTTCAACCTAAATCGGGTTTTATTCTTCCTTTGCATAACTAAGAGATAATACTAACCCCATTATTATGATGAAAATTCATAATCATTGGGGAAATTTTACTTACACAGGTCTAAGTATAATATTCATTTTCATTTCCTACTTTCCCAGGAAACTTTCAAGTTATAGCAATTAAAAATGTCAATAAGATAAAGAGAAAAAATAATTCAAGGATTATGTTAATGGGATGGAAAGGTGATATCATAGTTTGGACTGTGACATGTTTAATAAATGTTTAAATCTATGTTTAACTAAACATAGTTAAACAAAGATTTATGATCTATTTAGCTTTTTATTTCCACGTATAACACATAATATTTGTTTAATGTTGGCTTACAGAATGATGCATGGTATTCAAACTTTGGTCATTAGATAAAATCCATTTTTCCTTTCCAAAGGTGTTTTTTATTGATATACTTTAATTTATAGGAGAATTGCTGATATTCTTGTCTACTAGCATCACTGCTATCTCATGCCCATCACCAGAGTATCAAGATTGCTCCATCATTGTTCCAAAACTCCTCCCTAACCCCTTAGCCTCAGGACTTGGAATTCCCATTTGGATGAGACGATTCCTTCCATTGGAAATTGTCTCATCCATTTCTTAACTAACTTATATATTGCAAATGAGAAAGGTCATTCCATATGTTTTTATCATTCTAAATATTTTTAATTTGCCATGATGGCTTAAATTGCATCTACATTTCAACAGCATAATTTCGTTTTTTCCTCATAGATGTTTTTATTATGTATTTTATTATTATGTTATAAATATTTATTTTTATTTTTTATATATATGTAGTTGCTTCTTTTCACTCATCTGTTGCTGAGCACATGAGATGTCTTCATACACTAGCCATTATAAACAATACTTCTATGAACATACAAGTACATACCTCCTTTCAAATTAATGTGCTGTGTTCTTGGGATAGATAAGTAGAAGTGAAATTGTAGTGTCATATGAAAGACGTATTGTAAACCTTTTGAGAAGACTAGAAATTATTTCCAAAGGTTAAAAGATAAGATTCCTAGCAGAGGTGAATGAGCATCCTCTGTCACTGTATTCCCACCAGTACTTAATCTTTTTTTATTTAATTTTTTGATATAGATTTTCACTGATATTTTGTAATAGCAGTTCATTGTTATTTTGAGTTGCATTTCTCTGACAATCAGCACTGCACTGTCCTCCCATTGTTCATTGATTTGCTCGAGCGGGCGCAACAAGTCTCCCATTGTGAGACTTGTTGTTACTGTGTTTGGCATATCGAATACATCCTGGGTAGCTTGCCAGGCAATCCGAGAGGGGTGGAGGAATCAAACCTGGCTCGACCAGGCTGGCCGCATGCAAGACAAATGCCCTACCACTGTAGAACCACTCCAGCCCTCTGATAATCACTGATGATAACCGAACACATTTTCACATGCCCGTTATCTATAAGTCTTTGAGAAACTGTCTATCACATAGGTCCATCATTACTTTTGTGTGTGGGGGTGGGGGGAGGGATGCACACCTAGCGATACTTAGGGTTTACTCCTAACTCTTCATTCAGGTATTGCCCCTTGGCGCTCAGGGAACCACATGAACTGCTGTAATCAAACTCAGATCAGTTGTGTGCAAGGCCAGCACCTTATCTGGAGTACTCTCTCTCCAGCCACCGTTTGTTTAAATGAGATTTCGTTGCTGCTGTTGTGGCTGAGCTTTAAAAGTTCTTTAAACATCTTGAGTATCAAACCTTTGAAAAATATCTGATGTCAAACTATTTTTCTCCTAATCAATAGAATATCTTACCTGAGGCTTCATTGCACTAGCAATAAGACAATTTTCAGTTGGATAGACTTCCAAATGATTATTTCTGCTTCCGCTTTCTTAGTCAATGGGGTGATGTCTTTGGACTCCTCTTCTTTCAATAATATGGAAACACTTGCCTATCATATAATCAAAGTATTTTAATGCAGGTTTAGTATCATTATATTCAATCTATTTTAAATTTTGTGTAGAGTTTGAGAGATATAATTTTACTTTAATTTTTAATCTATTTTTTATTTTATTTTTTAATTTTAAATTTAATATAAATATTGCCTCTCGGAGAGCCCAGCAAACTACTGAGAGTATTCTGCCTGCACAGCAGAGCCTGACAAGCTGCCTGTGGTGTATTCAATATGCCAAAAATAATAACAATAACAGGTCTCATACCCTGACCCTGAAAGAGCCTCTAATACTTTGGGAAAGACGAGTAAGGAAGGCTGCTAAAATCTCAGAGCTGGGACAAATGGAGATGTTACTGGTGCCCTCTCGAGTAAATCGATGAACAACAGGATGACAGTGATATGGTGATACAGTGATTTTAAATTTATTTTAATTCAAGTTTATTCAGCATTATTGTTGAAGAAGTTTCCTTGTTCTGCTTCATAGCTTGGACCATTTATGATACATCAATTAACTGTCCACCTGAGACGTAACTTCTGGGCTCTCAATTCTTCATCATTTTAAAAGTTTGTTTTTGATCCAGTACCACACAATTTCAATTACTATAGCTTTGTAGCACAGTTTAAATTCTGGGAATGCAATGATTCCCACCTTGTGTTTACTCAGAATTGCTTTGGCTATTCTGGGATTTCGTGTAAAAATTTATGTAAAATTTAGAAGTATTTTCTCTCTTTGCCTTCTCCTTCTCTTCTACCATGGTAATTTAGGTGGAAATTAATTGCATCTATCAATTATTTTGATGACTTTGATAATGATTTTTCCAATACATTAACAAGGGCTATGTTTCCATTTCCTTGTGCATTTCTTTATTTCTTTTTATAAAACATGATTCATATTTAGTAAAAACCATAAACCTAGCTTGTTTATGACTTTTATTAACTCTTTCATCTTCTTCATTAAACTGATTCTTATATATTCCTACACAACTTTAAATAAAATATATGTATTTTAATATCTTTTTCTTCTACATAGGTGTTTACATATTACAACACAAAATAGTTCTGTGATTTGATTTTGAAGTCTATATAGGTACTATATTACTGTATGTGTCTATTATTCTAAGGACTTTTGGTGTGGTGTTTAGGATTTTCTATTTTTAGAATCATGACATTTGCAAATAATGATAGTTCAAATTCTTCACCTTTTTTATTGAATCAGTGATATACACAGTTACAAAATTGTTCATAATAACATTGGGCTTCAGTCATACAATGTTCTAACACCCATATCTTCACTAGTGTACATTTCCCATCAGCAATGGTCCCAGTTTCCTATCTCATACCCTGATTCTTACCTCTATGGAAGGCACTCTCTCTCTCTCTCTCTCTCTCTCTCTCTCTCTCTCTCTCTCTCTCTCTCCCTCTCTTCCTCCCTCCCTCCCTTCCTCCCTCCCTCCCTTCCTCCCTCCCTCTCTCCCTCCCCACTTTTGGCCTTATGATTTGCCATGCAGGTAATGAAAGATTACCAGGTATATCGCTTTACCTTTTCAATACTCAGTTGCTTTCCAAAAATGATCATTTCCACATACAATTGTCATATTAATCCCTTTTCTAACCTAACTGCATTCTACCCCGCATATACTCTTGCAGCGAGTTCCCATACATTGACTAGTCCTCCACGCCCTTTTTTCTTCTGGCTTTGGATATTAGTTTCATAATACACACACACACACACACACACACACACACACACACATACACATACATACATATATATATATATCACAAATCAATTCAGTGATTCATCTGTCCTTCTCCATAGGATAACATTGGTTTGTTCTTTCTGGCTTGCCACAGAGAGATTAAGCTTATTGGATTGCACCCATTCACAGTGCTCCAGAGGCACTCCTATTCCTCTGTGTTTATCTGTAAACTCTTTCTTTGTGCTCTGCTTCCCCAACCTTTATCTCCTAATCAAACTCTGTTAACTTACAAATATTGCTTTTCTCTTCTCCTTATGTCCTTTGCATAGTTAATTCAGAGCAATGTCCTTTTTGTATAGACACAGGAAGACAGTCAATGCCATGCTTTTGTAACTTGGGAGTTAATTGATTCCGAATAATATTCACTCCTGGGCATCTGTTGTCTCGACTTAAGCTTCATTTGCCCTTACTTCCCAGCATCCCAAAAGCAGGGTCCCAATGAGGGACTGGATGGACTCAGAGAAAACTGTGAGCTACCCTGGCATCAAAATAGGCCAGACCGAAGTGCCATAATACTTAACTATGTTAAGAGCACGGTCATGGAAAATTCTGTCATGAAAAAAAGTAAGAACTAGATTAGGACCCTACTAGAGTTAGGAAAGATTTATCTAGCCTGAGCACTGTAGTTTGGGATCTATAGCAAAATGTCCCCAGGAGAGTCACCCTACAAGCTTATTGCATCTCTTACTATGGTCACACAAAATAACTAATATTAAGAAGTAAAATTAAGACGAATGTTTCAATGGTTATTGGACTAAGGAAAGGGGAAAAGCCCCTAGGTGGTATTTGACCTTGAGCAGATCTCCTGGCTGCAGGCTATCAGGAAGGGCTTTGGTATATTGATTGTGCCACCTGATCTAGTTGTACTTGCTACCCCCAGTGCCGGGAGGTTGGGGGAGAGGAGAGAGCAGGGCAGCGAGTTGGGTGTGAAGAGACGCACTAGATCAAGGAGGACAGGATGAGACTAGAATGAAGGACAGGGTAAGACTGGAATGGAGAGGTTAGTGAAACTGGAATAGGTGCATGGAGAGAAAGGAATAAATGGCAACTGATCACCAACCAACCTGGCCATTGTTTCCTCCTTTGTCCACCCATGGCACAGGCCATTCCAGATGAGGAAGTGCTGCGAGACCAATGAACACAGGCTGCGAAAGAGGCAGGATTGCTAGTTGTTTAGTGATTAAACAATTCTCCTTCTGATTCATTTCACTTACTTATGCTCTCAATGTCCATCCATTTATAGGCAAATTTTATGGCTTCATTCTTTTTAACGGCTGTGTAATATTCCCTTGTGTGTAAATCAGTATTCTGGATTGTTTCCAGATACTGACTATTGTGAATAGCGCTGCAATGAACAAAGAAGTACAGATAGCATTTCCTTTGTGTTTTTGGGCCCCTGGGATTTCTGCTGTGGGTTTTTGGGCCCCTGAGGTATTTACCCCAGAAGTGATATTGCTGAATCATATTTCTAGCTTTTTGAAGTGTGCTGGAAAAACTGGGCAGCTACGTGAAAAAAAAAAAAACTGACCTAAGACCTCTTTCTAACGCCAGGCACAAAATTCAGATCAAAATAGATTAAAGATCTCAATATCAGACCTGAATCCATAAGATGCATGTAGGAAATGTGGGCAGAACCTTCCCTGACATTGAAGCTAAAGGCATCTTCAATGGATGAAATACCACTGACCAAGCAAGTGGAAGCAAAGATAAACAAGTAGAATTGCATTAAGCTAAAAAGATTCTGTATCTCAGAAGAAACAGTGACCAAGATACAAAAATAGCCCACAGATTGGGAAAAATATTTACCCAATACCCATCTAATAATGGGTTACTATCCAAGATATATAAGGCACTGGTAGAACTTTAGAAGAAAAAAATTCACCCCATCAAAAAATGGGGAGAAGAAATGAAAACAAACTTTCTCAAAGAAATACAAATGGCAAAAAGAAACGTGAAAAATACTCTACATCTACAGGCCGAATGGCAGCAGAGGACCTGGGCTGTTCCTCCCCGGGTCCCCCACCACCCAGAAGACTGGCTGTCATCTCCAAAATTAGCCTCTGGGCCCCATGTTAGCACACAAACAGCCCTGGCCCATAGGCTCCCAACTGAATCCTAAAATGGATTAGTGCCATAAAGAGATGTCTCTAGAACCCAACCATTTACAATATAGAAATTTACATTTACAATTGCACCCACATGAGCTTTTGTGATACTCAAAATGAGCTATAAAAAATATTATCTAGTGTCTGCTCTGGCAGGGAGGCTTGAAAGTGGTGGGAAAATTGGAGCAAAATTAATGTCCCAAATTAGAGAGAGAACTGGGAAAATTCTCTGCCATAGAGGCAGGGGGAGGACTGCAATGTGTCTTCATGTGAGGCGGGGTGATACTTGGGACATTGGTGGTGGAGAATGTGCACTGGTGGGGCAATGGGTGTTTGATCATTGTATGGCTGAATCTCAAACATGAAAGCTTTGTAACTCTATCTCGCGGTGATACAATAAAAAAGTAATGTGGTGTTCATGCCCAATTCAATCAGCTCAATCAATGGCTGAACAAATAGCAGTACGCCTGCATTATTTAAAAAGAAAAAAGAAAAAGTACTCTACATCACTAATCATCAGGGAGATGCAAATCAAAAGAATGGTGAGCTATCATCTCACACCACAGAGACTGGCACGCATTCAAAAGAACAAGCACAATCAATGCTGGCATGGATCTGGGGAGAAAGGCCTCATCTTTATTATTGGTGGGAATGCCAACTGGTGATTTTTGTAATTCTTCACTAACTTTACTTGCCTATTTGTTTAGTCTAGGACTTTCAATACTATGTTTAACAATAACAGGGAAAGTGGGCATCTTGGGCAAAGAAATAATACAGTCAAGTAAGGTGCTTGTCAAGCATGTGATGATCCAGACTTGATTCCCCACACTGTACTGGTCCCTGAGCTTTGCTAGAAGTGATCCCTGAAGGCAATATCAGAAGTAAGCTTTGAATCCAGCTGCATGTGACCCAAAATCAAATAAAAAACATGAAGTGAAAAAATTAGGCTTCTTTTTTTGTCTTGTGTCCGATCTTAAGAGATGAATCTCTCAGTTTTTCCCACTCACCATAATGTTAGCTAGGAATAAGTTGTTTGTGCCCTTTCCAAAATTAAGAAAAGTTCCTTTCATTTCCATTTATTGAGAACTTCGTATTGTTGAATGCTTTATCTGCACCTGTAGAAGTGAATATATGTTTTTTTATCTTTCTTTTATTAATGTGATGCATTGTTTTAATTGATTTGAAAATATCAAGTTGCCCAACTTCTCTAGAATAAATCCCCCATAATTATTTCACATGTTTGATTCACTAAGATATTATTGAGGGTTTTTGTATTGAGGATATTTGTATGAAATGTTTTTTAGTGATAGCTGTGTGCTTTTGAAATTGATGTAATGTTGGACTCTCAGAAACTGGGAGGAGTACTGTTTTTTCTGATTTCTGCAATATCTTAAGAAAGGTGGGGAGTAGATCCTTTTTGAAGACCTAGAAGCAGTGAACACATATGTGCCTGGATTTTTTGTTCACAATTTTAACCCAGATTTTTCCCCCAAATTCAGTGTCAAATTATGTCAACTTCAAAAATAAAATACAATAGAAAAATCGCTATGTTTGGATTTTGAATTCTAAATTCAGTGTTAGAGTTTTCTTTGTTTTTATGTTTTAAGATCTGCTCTCATGTTCTTGTATTCATTTATCCATTAGCAAAATAAATAAGTAAAAATATCTAAGTGATTATCATGTGGATAGAACTGAGTTTTGCATTAGAATTAGAAGCATATGTAATATAAGTATTATATACATTGAAAACTAAAACTTTAAATTCTGCAGATAAAATATATGTCCCACTAGAGAGTCAGATAGTTTTGATAATGTTCAATTTTGATAATGTTCAATCTTAATGATATGTAGTCTCATAAGACCAAAACCATGAGTCTACTATTGTACATAAGCAAGTAACATCATTGCCCTAGAAGCCTTGTACTCCAAATTTGAGACAATATTACTGCAAGAATAGAACGTAGACATTGTTGAGTTAGGGCATTTGGGCCATATTCCACAACAATCTAATTACTTGCCTGATTCTCTATTGTGGCACAATCACGTCTTCCTGGCTTTACCTGGGTCAACAAGACTTGAATTTCTAGGAATTCGTAGGAATTTTTAGGAATGCCATGCTGATGTGCATTTTTATCCTCCAGATTGTGGCTGAGGTTCCAAATACTATCTATAAGATAACCATATCTTAATAAGCCATACTCTTGATTATCTCCAAATTGTTATGGCTGGCCTTGTAGCTGACCATTTATCCACATGGTTCTTTTAGAACAAGAATACAAAGAAGTTTAGACTTTAACTTCTTTGTGCTGGCTGAGTTCTAAAAGATTGATTCAGGGATAAATGTCTATGAACAAAGCACATAGGCAACCAAAATTCAATTTAGACTACTCTTGGTTAACTAACACCAATGTGAATCTAAAATTTGTTACCCAAACTACAAGATTCAAATGTCAAAATTAGGCTGTAGAATTTTATATAATTGGTCCCTGAAATGTTTTCAAATGATTCATATATATATTCATATATATATATATATATTCATACATATATGTACTTCTTCCCCCCAATTTCCTCTCTAGACACTTATTTTTAAATGCTCATTAATAACTTGGAGAATTTAGGAAGGATTTTTGTGTCAAAGAAAGTGTTTTAAGTGCTTTACCTATATTAACTTGATCTTCAGAGTCCTTTGATGATCGCATTCTACCCTTTCTGTAGGAAATCTGCAGGGTGATTGAGTAACCACTTTTGGAAATAAAACTTGTAAGTTACAGAGCCATGTAATTCCAGGTATCATGACACCTGAGAAAATGCCATTTTTTTAATGTTAAAGTTTCTTTGTTAAGCCTAGGGTCATTAGGCAGCAAAAATCTTGATCATTATGTCATTTCATTGAGGATATGTTTTCCTAAAAATAATAGAATATACCTAAAAAATTTTCCAATGTTTAAATTCACATAAACAACGAATCTACTGCCCAAATACCAAGAAGTTTATCTTTGACAAGCATTTGGTACCTTGATATGTCTCTCATACTTTTATGGCATCATTCAAAGATTAATTTGAACTTAATTTGAAGCAGTGAGAGAATATATAAGGAAAAAATAGATGCTTGAGTTACTTGGCCAATGAATATGTGTGAAATAAGATAAATGAGAAGACTCTAAAGACAGAGAAAACTTATGTGGTCTAAACTCTTCTGGGGGGGTGTTGACTGACTTCTACCTTATCAAATAATGCTAATAATATGTTAACTCCTCAAAATATTATTGTGTAACAAAATTCAGGTTCATTGCCACTAGTGTTTATATGACTTAACACATATGTTTCAACTCATGGAATAATTCTCATGTAATTTATGGACACATGTTAACTCAAATACAATCTTATCTTCCATAGGAAATTTATACCTCATTTACCATGATTCTTCCCCAATTTGACATTTATAAAAGCACTTAATTTAAAGGTAATGGAAAAGTGAGCAGCACCTCGTTCTTTGCAGACTCCCCTATAGTTAATAATATTGTGATGCAAATCTCCTGGAGATTTTCAAATGCCAGGTCAAGCATGACTAGGCATCAAAGATTATAAATCTTTGGAGGAATTCTATATTAACATGGAAGAACTGAAGTTATTCATATTACTTTAACATTCCAGAACATTTATCTGACTTTCTTTTTAAAAAATTGTTCTTTGAAAGGAAAGATGAATAGGAGTATGTCACTTTGGCAGAATTTTCCAGAAACTATATTCTGCAACTACTGCATTTATCTGAAACTGTATTTTATTTTAAAGGTCGTAGCTGTATAATTCTGACTTTAGCAAACAGAAATATTTTTCAAAAATGTAGGCTAATTTTATTGTTCACCTTTAAATATTCATTTCATATTTGATAAGCTAAGAATTTGAAATTCAAATTGCTGCCTTTCTCTTTGTTCTTCGCAAAATCATCTAAGAGTAAGAGTTGCGGTACATTTATAACAAAATACAAATAAATTTCGTAATTCAGCAAGAACTAATTAAGATTGTCTTTAAGCATGTACTTACAGGTGAGTAAATGTAAATTCTAGTTGCATAACTCAGATTCTTTATGAGTTATTTTAAGGAAATTATTCATATACTGAGTCATTGTTCAGAAAGCTGAAAAAGACGTTAAAGTTCACCTCCTACAATACCTTCATCTTAGTCACGAGGTCTAGAGACTTTAATCGGCAAGTACAAGGTCACTTTCTGCTAAGTTAGAAATCTCCTTAAGGGCTACTGCTTCCAAGTCTTTTGCATTTAACCAGAACTATGTGCACGAGCCATACTACATGTAGAATAAGTCTTTCTAGTATTCTAAATGTGTTGACTAGATGAGGTACCTTGACTCAATTCTAAGAACAGAGATTGCAGATGACATTGGATACCTGCGTGGTCACTGATTTTCAGTAAGAGAGTATTCCCATGAAGCTCTCTTTCCTGCAGATCTTTGAAGACTTTTTTTTTCTTTAAGAATGTATCCTTTTTAGGGTTGGATAGTCTAGTGGGTAGAGCATTTACACATGGCCAACCTGAGTTCTACGCCAGGCACCCATATGGTCACCCAAGCACCTCCAGAAGTGATCACTCAGCAGAATTCCAGGAGTAAGACCTGAACACTCCCAGATGCGCCTCCTACCAATGAAAAATATATAATTTTCTCCAACTTCCACATTCTTGTGTTAATATTAAGAAAATTTCATAAAATATCTTAGCTCAAATGTCTATTTATAGGAGAGAGTGGTGAGGCAGAAAATAATATATGATATTTCAATATCTTTGTTCCTATATCAATTTAGGACTGTAGTAACAAAGTATCATAAAATATTTAACTTAAAACACAAGACATATATTCTCACAGCTCTGTAGAATATAAGTAATAAATTTGAAGTGCTGGAGGAATGCTTCCTAAGGGGGACTCTGTTCTATATTTCTTTCCTAGTTTCTGGTAGATGATAGCAATACCTGATATTACTTGGCTTAATCTCTTAATTCCTCCCTCTGCTTTCATCTCATCTTTTCTTCTCTGTGTAGATGTGTCAGTTTGTCCCCAACTTTCCTTTTTATACTACCAGTCATTGCATTTAAGGCCCATCTTAACCCAGTTGAACCTCATCTTTATTTATTTACATCTGAAAAACTCCTATTTTAATATAGGTTATGTTCTAATTAGAGAAAAAGAGGGTCAGAACTTTAATATACTTTTACTAGGATAGATTGCAGATCATAAGTAGATTATATTTAATGAAAGAGCACTGCCACAGAAAACGATGGGCAATAGACTCTTGAACGATTGTTTTCTGAACCAATCACAGATATTCGAACTACTTGGAAAAATAAAACTAAGAGTTGCATATCATACCAAATCCTGGTTTAGTGTGGGGATTTTCTAAAGTTGAAAATGATGTACCATACCTGATTCATGTATGACTAGTGAAGGATTAAAGCAAGATTTCTAATTAGAAGGTCCTACCATCTTCTGAATATAATGTATTTGGACATTTACTTTTGAATTTTGAGTTTTAAAGGTTAATTGACTGGGAATTTTTAGCAACCTAGAGACTCTTCTTATAGCCACTAATCTTAAATCTTACTGTGATTCTGAGACCATCCCGCTAACACAAGCACTGCTTAGAAATGTCCCAAAATGTATGGTACAGATGTTGTCAACGTCTGTTCACATAGTAGAAAATATAATAATTCTAGTGAACAAGAGGAGCCATGAACACAAGATAAACAAAGTACAAGCTATGGGATAGAACTTAAAAATAAAAAGATATTGAACCCATCTTCATAGGTCTGTTATAAATGCATTGATATTTTTTATTTTTTATGATATATACAATTGAATATGACAAATGAACTTCCTTAAAGGAACAAGTTGGAACCTATTGATCATAATACAATTTAGAGCAGCTCATGTAATATCTTGACCATACCAGAGGTTTAAAGATTACCTTCAGTATAAATTGATGAAAAAGTTTTAAATATAAAATTAATGATACGTGAATAAATATGTGCATGAATTTAATAAACAAAAACAAACAAGTTTTCCCAATTTTTACTTGCTAATACATCACTTGATCACTTGATCCCCCGTTATTCATCGATTTACTCGAGCGGGTGCCAGTAACGTCTCCATTCATCCCTGTTGCATGCTAGCATAGCCCAATGGCATCTGTTCATACTTAAGAACATGCAGAGCCTCAAACCGATCATTCAGGGTCTTGACGAAGAAGTCTGACCACCTTGTAGGTGGGCATCCACGCGATCTTTTGACGTCCTGTGGAATCCAGCCAGTAATGGCTCTAGTCCAGCGGCTGTCTGTAAACCTCATTACGTGTCCAGCCCATCTGATTTTTGATGCCTTGGCAAATGAGACAGCGTCCCTGATTCTTGAGCGTTGATGGAGATCAGAACATATCATCAAGCAATCACTTACTGTGTAGGTCTCACATACCATGGATATAGAAATTTTCTCAAAATTAATAACTTATTATTTGGCAAAAATTAACATGTTGAATAAAATTATAACTTGTCTTCTCATGATGTGCTACTCTTGAACTATGTTCAAAAGTTAAACTTACTTTTATCTTATAAATTTTAATTATACAGAAAAGAAAAATGCATTGAAAATCTTTTATATATAAGTTGACAGGCTGGATTCATTTTGCAATGTATAAAGAATTCAAATAATATCACAAATTACTAATATGTTAGTATTTTAAGTTATCAATCTAAATTATGACTAAGTAGAGATGATAGCTCAACACATAATAGGTCAAAATTCCTAATTATTTGTTGTTCAATTGCAGTTATTAATATGTATATTTGCTTCTAAAATGTCCTAACATTACTTGCAGCTTAAAATAGAATACCTGCAAAATGGTCATATTCTGGAAGGATCTGTTCTCCTCTATGTGTGCATCAAGGTGAAGCAGATGAGTATATTCAGACAAGAAATTTGGATATAATTTCTTGTAGTTGTAACACAAAGTTTTTTACTGTAGTTTTATTTTCTACTGAGCATGCTGTATTATTCAAATGCAAAGAAATAATTTTCCCTGGACAAGCATGAGGAGGAAATGATAAACCTTCTTTTATAGGCAGGAACTTACAGTTGAATATATGGAAATATAAAGTCGGCCCTGGAAATAATTGACACTGACTAACACCTTGTTTTTTGAGTCTCCAGAAAATTCAAGAATAAAAGTTTCCTAACGTGTTTTTATTTTTTGTTTCAAGAAATTTACATCTGGAAAAAAATAACAACCACCAATAATTATCTAAAAAGTAAGGGGATGGGTCAAAGAGAGTTATCATTTGACTTGCATATGGCTGACCCGGGCTCAGTCTTTGGCATCACATATGTCTGCTGAACAACTCTAGGAATGATCTCAGAGCATAGAATCACCAGCAAGCCCTGAACACAACCTGTTATGATTCAAAAACATATATGTTTATATGTGTACTCATATTTTATATATATATACATGTTTTTGTTGTATACACATACATGCATCATTTTTCTGTGACTCACACATATATGTGTGTATGTATATATTAATAATGATATTTAGATATGGCTAAATGGAGACTGGCATTCATATTAAATGTTTTTTTTATTTGAAATTAAATCACTTTCAGGTCACTCATTGCAGAGTTTAAAGGTGAGACAACGTGGGGCCCAAACACAAGGCAGTTATTAAAGTGTTTACCTTTAACATAGCCACTGAACATCACAGGAGTGATCCCTGAGCACAGAGCCAGGAGTAAGCCCTGAGCACTCTAGGATGTGACCCCCATTTTTTTTTTTGGTGACAATCGACAAGTTTCATGCTTATTTTTAAATGTCTGTTAATGAGTAACCACATAAGAGAGAAAACTCAAGAAGTAGAAAAAGAATTTTTCTTTAAATTCTAAATTCTAACATAGCTTTGTTGTGATGGCCAGGGGCTGCGTGTTTGGCTGTGGTGCTTATTTGCAGTCACTCTTGCGTTTGTGGTGCTGGTGCATGTGTTTGCTGGAGACACATTCATTTTGTTGTGTGACTCACTCACGATCTGGTTGTCTTGCTCATCAGGGACTGACTCTGGGGCAATCACAAAGCACACTTTGGGGAGAATTGCACTTCTGCCAGAGGTGCTCACTTTTAGTCCTTGTGCTCTTACACAACTGATTGTGCTCCAGAGTTCACAGATTTTGACATCTGGGAGATGGTTCTATGCAGGTGACCAGTACTGAGGCTCAAAACTTCTTTTTCTCCCTCTCTCCCTCCCTCCCTCCCTCTCTCTTTCTCCCTTTCTCCCTCTCCTTCCCTCCTTCTCCCCCTCTTTCCCCTACCCCTTATCACCTCCCCAGTCTGCTCTGTCACTCTGTCTCTCTCTGTCTCTCTCTCTCACTCTCTTTTCTCCACACACACAGCCATCTCCTAAATTCCCTAATAAATGTTTTACTGTATCTTTTATACTTCAAAAGGCGTAAATCTAGGTTTATGAAGAATTACTAGAAAATAGAACCTATCCATTAATCTTTGGGTTAATGGTATGGCAGAATCACCTATTAGCAACTTTATAGGTGCTTCACATCCTTGACAGACCCAGACTTATGATTTTTCATATGTAGCCTCGTTTTCCAAATTTTTCACCAAGATGCTCAGGCAAAATGAAACTTTTCAAATTTTTTAACTTATCTGTTTCTGTAAGTTTTGTTTTTTCTTAACCTGATTTGAATGAAGGCATATGTATTCCTAAATCATTAATAAATTTGCATTTGAAGGATATTGTTCTTTATTCAAAGTGATAATAGAATCAGTACTAAGACAGCTTATTGGCATTTATTCTCTGTGATAATTGCCTTATTTGCGAAATATTCTTATCACGACATATTGAATTTTGCTCGAGCGGGCCCAGTAACGTCTCCATTGTGAGCCTTCTTGTTACTGTGTTTGGCATATTGAATACTCTCGGTTGCTTGCCAGGCTCTCCGAGAGGGGCGGAGGAATTGAACCCGGCTCAGCCGGGCTGGCTGCTTGCAAGGCAAACGCCCTACCAATGAGCTATCAGCGGGCTTGGGCTGGAGTGATAGCACATTGGTAGGGCGTTTGCCTTGCTCACAGCCAGCCCGGCCGAGCCGGGTTCAATTCCTCCGCCCCTCTCGGAGAGCCTGGCAAGCAACCGAGAGTATTCAATATGCCAAACACAGTAACAAGAAGGCTCACAATGGAGACATTACTGGGCCCGCTTGAGCAAATCGATGAACAACGGGAGGACAGACAGACAGAATGAACCATAGAGATAAATGTCAAAAACCACAGAATCAGCAAATCTTATCATGAGGCAAAACCTGCATTATCAACATTCAGTTAAACTTGGGCACCACGTCTCCCTTTGAAGGGTATAGGAGCTATAGACTGCAGATATTCACAATGAGGTAGTTCACATTCATTATATTATTGAGATGCAGTTTATTTGAACTTTTTTTTGCTTTTACCTCCTCCTCTTTCGGACTTTTATTATTCTCAGCTTCTTCATTTCATTTCTCTTCTATACAACTACATGATGCCTTTCTCCCTTTCCAGTCAATAGAGCTTGTTCAAAAAAAATGAAAGAAAGAATGAAAGAAAGAAAGGAAAGAAAGAAAGAAAGAAAGAAAGAAAGAAAGAAAGAAAGAAAGAAAGGGAGGGAGGGAGGGAGGAAGGGAGGGAGGGAGGAAGGAATGGAGGGATGAAGGAGAGAGGAGGAGAGAAAGAAAGAAAGAAGGAAGGAAGGAAGGAAGGAAGGAAGGAAGGAAGGAAGGAAGGAAAGAAAGAAAGAAAGGAAGGAGGGAGGGAGGGAGAAAGGGAGGGAGGAAGGGAGGATGGGAGGAAGGAGAGAGGAGAAGGAGAGAAAGAAAGACAGAAATTTTCTGCCTAAAAAAATTAACAGCAGATATATGTCAACTATCAGAAATAAAACATGAATTTTCTAGACCTTCAGACCAAATCTTAAAACTTTCAGATAATTAGACAAAGATTTTGCAATAGAGAAAAATTTTGACTACTCAATGAATTTAAATGATGAGAAAGCTTGTTAAATTTTTGTCACTTTTAGGGAAATTTCAAAACACATAAATACCATTAAATCTCCATATGTATTCCTTCAAAGAGAGCGTAGCATCTGTATCTACACATCTGAGTGAGGCCCAAAAAATCTTTAAGATCATATATTTAATCATCAATACTATGAAATTTGACAGCAAGTCAGATGTTTCTGACCACCCAATTTTAACAAGCTCCTATTCTTGGCAGAATTATATCCCATTCTCAACAGAGTCCGAAATAATGAAATTACTTGTTAAAAATAATGAGATGTGTTTGTAATGAGTTATGATCTGTAGATTCTGTCTATGTAAGATCTTTTCAATGAAAAAAAATAATTAAATATTATGAAGGCCTTAACTTTGCAATATTTTGTAAACGGTATCCACAAACTCATCCTTAATTATAAAATTAATTATTAAAACTAACAATAATCTTAGCAAAATAAATCGATAATAAATGAAATTAGATTTAATAATAAAATCAATCCAAGGGGAAAAGATAAATAAATTACAAAAGATATTATATGTATTTTGCTTAATCATTATCATAACATTTTGTAAAGAATGTATCCTAACAGAAAATAGGAACACTAGTCAGTGAAGAGTTAATCTCATTTTTCAACCCATCAGACACTTGCACTCCTCAGACTTCTAAACACACTATTTTTTTGCCTTAACTGCCTCTTTCATGCTGTGAAAATGGAACATAATTTTTACTCGAAGCCATACAGAAGTTTAGCAAGCAATTTCTTTAAACACCACACATTTTTTAAGGGCAAGTGTTGGAGAGCAGTAACTAACTTTCCTCTTATTTCCAACAGTATTGATTGCCTAAGGCATTTAGCATCTTATTCTTTGTTTGAACCTTTGACTTTCTGACTGATTAATAGGAAGAAATATCACTCTGCTAATAATAATTATCAAAATAATAACACTGTGTAAGTGCTTATTATGCTATATACTTGTCATGCTATTGTCTCATTCAGTCTTTACCCTGTGAGTTAAGTTCATAATTATTTTTATCTTTCCTATTTTTGAGGTTGAGTAATATTACATTATCAAACATTTAGCAAATTAAAGTATAATGATAAAATAGAAACAGTTATGAATAAAGAACCAAAATTAATAATTTTGTAATTCCACATCCATCTTTAGGAAATACATCTCAAAATAATATTTCCTCTATTTACAGTACTTTAGCTCTGATGGGTTTAGTGTCCCATATTATCATCTCAGTCAAGTGTACTCTTTTCAACTACACCTATCTTTAGTACCATTGACCATATAGGTTATAGACTTGGCTATAGACGAAACTCTCAATTGCAATGTGTATTTTCTGTTTTAAAATTCTGCTGTAACACAAGGAAGAATAGATGATTTCTTGCTTATACTATCTATAGTTTGGGAGTTTTGCCTTTAATGATTAAATATTCGAGGCTTTCCTTGATTCACAGAATTTTACTACTCTTTGCTTCTATTTCTATTTTTAAGTTATTCAAAGTCATTCTCATTACAAATGATCCAAGGCTTGGAATTTAATGACAATAAAAGTCAAATTTTATATAATTTGGATGAGTCATTTAAAATCAGGTGACTCATCCATAATCTAGTTAGGCTGTTTATCTCTATGGGAACTAAGTTACAGTACAAAAATTATGACTTTTATCAAGACAGCTTACTTGTATGTATAAAACAGGAAATTCATTGTGTTTATAGTTACAGACTGTAAAAGCCACAAAAGAAGTAGTTTTTTATTACTTTGTAGATAATATTTGAGAAATCAAAATGAAACATTCTACTGGTAAGATTGAGCATCAATGATAAAAGTATACTAACACTAAAACAGAAAAAAATTCATGGATAGCAGAACCTACTCTCAGGATCAATGAAGCAGAGAATCTCTCCCTATATTCATCAATTTCTTCTAGATGTGATTTTGAGTACATTGCGGCTGGAAATGATAATTCTTCCCACGCTGAATAAAAACTCTAAAATCAGAGGGTTTAGAGAATTAGTAGATATTGTTTAGAATCTTTAAATAATTTAATCCATTAAAGTAAGCAATTTATCTAAGGTGAGTGTATGACTCCAATTCTATCTTTTGTAATTTTTGCCAGGAGAAGATGATATGCAAAATGCATTTGAGAATATTGTTAAAACTGTTATAATGTTATAGGAGAAGAATATGTTATAGAATATTCTAAATATGTTATCAAATATTGTTAGGTCTGGTTCATGAATTAGCAGCATGAATATTGCACAAACTTGTTTAGAAATACAAATTAATTGGCTCAATCCCACGTTTCCCAATCAGAAACTAAAAGTATCCCCAAGAAGTGATGCTTTTACAAATACTCCAAATGATTTTGTTGAGTGAAAACGTTTAGGTAGGTAACTGAAAAATCTCTTGCCATCCACTCAAAGTTCTAAAGAAGATATACAAGTGAATAAATTATGGTCCTTGGGGTAGTAAACATTTACTTCAAGATCCTTAAATATATACACAGATCCAAATTTGACACTTACATTCAGATCATTTAATGCTACTCAAGAATTGAGTAAAAGCAAGCATTCATGATAGTGCAAGTGCCCAAGAATAAATAGGGGAAATTCTTATTAAAACTGAGTAGAAAAATTATAATAGAAACAGGAAAAAGATGTCCATGACATGGCATAATAGAAGGTAAGAGGACATTAAGATGAGTAGGTTAATTTAGTAGAGGAGAGATTGAAAAATAATTGGCAGGTAGTAAAACTATAAAATATCTTAAATGTTACTCTAAGTCATCCAGGTATTTCTGAAAAGTGTCATAAAATGAGTTGCAGTTATCTAGACAAAGGAACGGAAAGGGACAGAGAAATTGCCACTCACTGAAAGGAGCTGGTACAAAAACCCAGAGGCAGGAAAAACCAGGGCATCTTCAATAGAATCTCAAATCAGAGACCCATGAGGCAGTCACTTAGGATTCAGGTTTGAGAGCTCATCTGTAAGGATGATGTGAAGCTGATTTTACAGAGGACAGATTGATAGGATTTGTGACCTTGAAATTCCAATTTAATTCTAAGAAACTCCCTTCCTGATTATACCTAATAGAGTTCTCCCAACTCTTAAAGCCTTCTTTATTTTTCATCCACAGTTCTAATTCCTTTCTCCTCATAAAAAACTAATAGGATGCTCTGAATAACTAAAAAGTCTAGAAATACAATGATATAAAAATTGTAGAGTTTGCCGATGAAATGCAGTGTTGGAAAACAAAATTAGTAAAGGGTGTGTGGAATATTTTATTTGCAACATTCACTTCCCTTTTGGGGGACTACCAGTTACAATTGCATCTTGAAATAGTACCCAGTGACATAAAAACTGTAGAGACAAAACGAAAGCAGTGATATTTAATGGGTTTTTATCCACAGCTATTTTTTTCCAATTTTATGTAAAAGAATCTCATTTTCTTGACTGTAGTGCTGACACTGTATCTTGTATAACAAACTCTTTTTTCCTGGAACCCAAACAGAAACCCTAAGCTTGTTCTTAGGACACAAAGTCCTAAGCATGAGGCTTAGGACTGCCTCTAAGATGCCTTATTTCCCCCATCATGGAGATGGACTGGGCCCAGGTACCCAAAGGGTACAAGACTGCAGGACAGAACTTAGTAATTCATTCACAGTTTCTGCGAATCATATATCAAAAATATATCTTTTACCTACATTTTTTAAAAGTAGTAGAGTGAAGCAAAATTTTGCTTTCAGATATTGTAACACCCTATAAATCTATATCAATTTAAACAGAGTGATACTGTTAAGATATACTCTAATAAACACAGGAGAAGAAATAGAGAAACAGAATCCGATATGAGTAATTCATACCTGCAAGGATATCACCTAAACATCGCTATAGGAAACTAATTTAGTGAAAAAGAAAAAATAAGAGATTTTATAAGTAATGTAGGACAAACCCACTATTTGAGAAACATTAAGGTTTTTACCTTAAACTCAGATATAATTTAAAAATATTTCTATCGTAAGTTCCGGACTGTCATTACCAAATAATAATTGGCTCATGAGTTGAAATGCACAGCAGAAATTTTTCTTTTTTGTGGAGAACATAACTATTCGGCCACACTTAGAGGAAATTACCAGTGTAGGGAGTATCCCCAAATAATGGCTCTGGCATTTTCTGCAATCTCAGTGAGTTTCACTTTGCTCTGGAACAGCTGGAGAGTTATGAATACAAAGATATGCTGATCGCAAGTCAAGGAACCTAAAGAAAATCTAAATTAAACACTTTCAGTTTCTGCTCATTCCAAGAGACAGCCAGGAGGAATAGTCCCCTGGAGGCAGAGAAGGGGGTACCAGAGAAAAGTAAAAGGACAGACACCTGGAACCATTCCATAAGTTTCCCGTAAACTTTGTTCTTTTTCATGGCTGCCTTTGCTGGTTTGAAAATATGTTCAGTTTGCAATCCTCAGGATATTATTATTATTGTTAGTCAATAACCAAAGTTAATTGAAAGATGATATCATGCCAAAACACACCATGTAGCAGAAAGTGAATCAAGCTTGCAGTTCAGTGTGTGAACTGCTACTAATTGGCCAGAGACCCCAGGCAACATTCTCTGCATTGAATCTCAGTTTTATCCTTGATAAAACGAGGATACATGACACTTAAAACTTCTTTCTGGAAAGGTACACAATCCCAAGGAGTTTTAGTTTTTCCAATTTACATTGCAGTATACTGTGACTTACAGTAGTGTTAGTTAGGGCTTCCTCATAGATCATTTCAACACCACACTCTCCATTAGTGTTTTCTCCCCTCTGCCAATACACCAAATACCACTCATCCCCCATCCCCCTCCCAATCTATTCCTCCCTCCTCTCCACAAGTTATTCACTTCTGTGAGACCGCTCTCAGGTTCACTTGCCTTTGCTCTCTTGCTGTGTACCTTTCTCTGTTACACATGAGAAAGATCATTATGTGTCTACCCCTTTTCTTCTGACTGACTTCACTCAGCATGCTCTCCTCTAGTTTCATCCAAGTAGTGACAAACTTCATATTTTCTTACAGCTGCATAGTATCCCATTATGTAGAATTTCCAGAACTCTTGGTCCATTCATATGTAGTTGGACATTTGGGTTGTTTCCCTGTCCTGTACTGCAATGAATTTAGGTGAATACGGGTCCTTTACAATAGCCAATTTTGTAAAGTGTGCAAAAGAACACTTAAGAACAAGGCAAAACAAAACAAAGCAAACAGGTCTCATATTTCCTTTCAACCAGTTCAGATGCTATCTTATTTTATATATTTAAATGTGCCTATACAATTGAATTTTACATAATGGTATTCTACCAAAATAGATTAGTAAGTTCTAGAGGGAAAATAGTTCCTTATATCATTAACATTGACATTTTTGTCCAAAAAAATTTCTCAAAAAAAGTCAACAAAATACACAGACACAGACACAGACAATAGACACCCCCTCCACATACACACACACACACACGCATACACACACACACACACACACACACACACACACACACGCACACACACAAACCACTCTGGATTCCTTAAGTCTCCAGGCAATCAAAGTTTAGCTCCATATAACAAATGGAAACTCCATTGGGGATACAAAAAGAGCATTCAAATGTCAAACAGATTTATGA
This sequence comes from Sorex fumeus, assembly GCF_029834395.1. NCBI lineage: Eukaryota > Metazoa > Chordata > Mammalia > Eulipotyphla > Soricidae > Sorex > Sorex fumeus. The sequence continues at coordinate 35,366,060 of NW_026606092.1, read as the reverse complement.
AAGAGTTCACCGCTAAGAATGCTGTGAAATTACACACACATATGTTTTAACTGTATATATATATACATACATACATACACACAGACATGCACATACATTATATATATAACATATATATAAAACCTATCATTATATCCTCGTTCACATCTCTTTTGGAAAGAAACATGGAACAAATAATATGGGGGGGGGGAGAGAAAATGCGATCTTTGTACCTATAGGTTTTTTCTTAGATATTCTAAATTATAGTTGAATAGAAATGGATAAGCAGAAGGGATAAGCATAAGCAGCAATGGAAATTTCCAAAATTCTGTACATATACAATCTTCCTTTAAATACCTCACTAGTAAGAAAAGGCAGGTGAAATATCTCTCTTAATTTGTGTACTCTTGTTATGTTGATTCTTGCTTCTGTTCTGTCTTCCTTTTTGCTTAATGTTTTCTTTATTTACCTCACTTATGCCAAAGGAAGGAAGGGTAAGAAACCAGAGTGATATGTTTAGAGGGTCTTGTGACAATAAGAGTTTGCTCAAATTCCACTGATCAGATGGTTGTCTTCCTAATGAAACAGACTGGAAAGGACAAAAACAAAAATAAATTGAGCCAGAGGGGACAAAGCATACCTAATATAAATCAAACCTAAATTAATAGGAAGTGTACACCCAATTACATCCAAACTTCCTACAACCACCAAGCCATTCACCCACATGCCAATTATTCCAAGGAACTTGGAAGGAACTATCTCGCACATTGGCAGACACTGGATTAAAGCGATGTGTTCGAAAATTCAAATATACACATTAATCTGAAATATATAAATATATACATTTATCTTTAGAGAAAAATACCAATTTAGAACATCTTATATTCATCTTATGAGAGAAGTGTGATATGCCGTCAGTTTTAGTGACATATTGTATGAGAATGTAGTGATGAGATTTCCATGAAAAAGTTTTCAAAAACACATGTCCTATCACTTCAAATCATCTTTAGCCACTTGTTTTGTGGATAAGGATATTTCATTTTCCTGGAGTTTAATTCTTGACACTTACATTCACTGTGGTAAAGGGATAGCAAGTAGCACTGTAGCACTGTCCTCCCATTGTTCATCGATTTGCTCGAGCGGGCCCAGTAACGTCTCCGTTGTGGGACTTGTTGTTTCTGTGTTTGGCATATCAAATACATCACAGGGAGCTTGCCAGGCTTTGCCGTGCGGGCAAATTACTCTTGGTAGCGTGCTAGGCTCTCCAAGAGGAGTGGAGGAAACAAACCTGGCTACGTATACTATATAAGGAAGATAAAATAATGAAGATTCAAGATTTTTAACCTCAAATCATTCAATTTATAATCATCCAGTTGAAAGAAAAGCATAATTTATTCTGTCCATTCAAAATCATATTAGTCCACCTAGAGCTAAGGTGATTGTCCTGGATTTCTCCTTCACATCACTCCTCACACAAAATAGTTGCTGGATGACTTTATTTATAGAGTTTGTATCTCATTTTTACTCCTGTATGCCAAGAGTTCAGCATATATTAGGAATTTTAATTGCATTTGTAGTGATTGAAATGGCCAAGGTAATATAATAAAGAGGGGCCTTTCTATTTTTAATGTCTTATATAATGAAGAAACAGAAAATAAAGATTGTTTCCTTGTTTATTGAAGCGATCAAAATTAATCACATGTTCTTTACTTCAGAGTTACCATTGTTAACCCAAATTAGAAAGCACATTTGAGTTACTAATTGTTGACAATAAATATTTTAATCATTAAGAAACATAGAAAGGCCAGAGTGATAATACAGAAGATAGAGCATTTGCCTTGCACAAGATTGGTCAGGAATCCATCCCTGGAATTCTACAAGGTCCCCTGAGTACCAATAGAAGTAATGCTCAGAGGCAACTTGGGCATGACTGAGTATGGCCAACAAACCAAAATTAAACCAAAAACCCGTCCACATTGCTCTTGGGAAGTACTTGTTTCAGAGCTGTATACCAGAGACTAACATGGCTGAGTCAACAGTGATTTGCTGACATCTGAACAGCAATAAGAATTAATCATCATTCCGGTTTGAAAAAAACTTGAGATTCTATGTAATGAGGTGTACCAAGCAGGAGAGAAGATGCTACTTTAATAGTAGTTTAGAAGTTTAGAAAGGCCCATATTTTAGTGTTTGTGTGTGTCTGTGTGTGTGTGTGTGTGTGTGTGTGTATAAAACTCAAACCATTTGTAGGCATGATAACAAAGTATGATAGAACATATCTTCCTAATACTTATATATATAGGGATTATACTAAAGAAATTCACTTTTAAAAACTGGATTTTGTTAGTAAAAATTAAGCATTGTAGCACTGTCACACTGTCCTCTCATTGTTTATCAGTTTGCTCAAGCGTGCACCAGTAATGTCTCCATTGTGAGACTTGTTGGTACTGTTTTTGGCATATCAAATATGCCAAGCTCTGCCATGCGGGCAGGATACTCTTGGTAGCTTGTCGGGCTCTCTGAGAGGGATGGAGGAATCGAACTCAGGTTGGCTGTGTGCAAGGCAAACACCCTACCTGCTATGCTATCATTCCAGCCCCCAAAATTAAGCAAAATAGTAAAAAGGATAAAATATACATATTTCAAAAAAGAGAGGGATAAAACAGAATACAGATAGAAATAATCTAAGGCAGATTATTTTACTATTACTAAGTACCAGAGAAGCCATCACTGGTTGTCTAACTAGTTACTCATATTCAGATTACTAATATTGTCTGAGAAAAATCACAGAGAGTTGAAAGAAATGCAATCAAGAAAGAAGAATGCATGCCGGTGAATTTCCAGACTGGTGTCAGAGTACTTGTGAAGACTTAAACAGAAGATAAAGTGTAAGTGCATATGGGCTAAACTTTGGGTCATAAATAAAAAGCTTATCAGCATCCTGCATTCTTGAGAGAGTCTCTAGAAATGGTAGCAGCCTGCCCTTTCTTACACTATCAGAGATTGTAACAAGGTGAAAAAGTGTGCAACTACACTGTCCCTTTTGTTCTACCAGGTGCCACTGCTTTAGGATAGAGAGGCTGCTTTTTGTTTTGTTTTGTTTTTTAAATCAATTAAGGACTAAGGCAGCTTGTCTCTTCGAGTGCCCTCTTGGCCTTGGATACTATGAAAATGTTTAGAAGACCTAACAAAGACCTTGTCACTAGGAAATGACAACTGAAGTTGTCAGAATAGCAGGTGACAGATGTAATAGTAGCATGGTTAAGAGTGGGTCTCTTTTCCTGTGAGTTTCACTTGTCTTTGGAGCAGCTTTTATCCCCCTCCTGTGATATTTTTCATTTTCCTGTGAGTTTCACGTATTCAATAAGAGCAGTTTGTTGGAAGATGAATGATGTTAGATTACTTTTTTGAGTTTAATGTAGAGTTCCTTCTGTTTTCACAAACTCAATACTTATCTAGGAGCAAGTATACAAACCAATGTGACGCTACCAGGAACCACTGGATATATTGAGGACACTTTGAGAAAGAAAAATAAAGGGGATAAGAAAGCATCACTAGTTCTTAGTTTTTTTTCATCGATGATATAAGTATTCTGTTTAGAATTAGTAGACACTCTGTTTAGAATCTGAATTCTATTTCCAAGTATATCAGCAATAAGGGCTGCAATTATGTCAAGCAAGTGTTTGGTTAAGAGCTACACTGGAAATAAGAGAGGGTTTTTTGTAGGCTAGGAGGAACTCCTGATGGCAACGTTTTCATTTCCTCACTGTGCTCCCTGGCGATTTGTTCCTGCTGCTCTGTGGCAGCTATTTATTTTACTGCAGTTTCCATAGCTGCTGAAAAGCTTTCAGCTCCAGGGTAAGTGCAGTATCTTATTCACTGTATGCACAACGTCTGTTAGGAACAATGTGGGTACCTTGTAACTGCCTAATGATATAAAAAAAGGATATGTTTGAAAATATAATCTGACTTCTTTCTTGGTTTATATTTAATTCTGTTAACTTATGCAAGACATTGCAGTCTAGATAAAAGAATTGAAGCTTTTAAATCAGTTTCTGGATTCAAACTTCGGTTCCTTCAAAAGTCTTTACATGAGAAACTTGAGAAAATCACTTAATTTCTTTGATCTTGAACTCTTGGAAGGGTTCTACCTATGCTCATTTTCTTTCTATAATCACATATACATAATTTTTGGAAAAACATCTTTAGTATTAAAGAGCTCAGTACACCAAAGAAAACTAGAGCATCACAATAAACACAATTTAGAATTATGATTATTTCTTGCACACCCAAATATTGCCCTCATTAGACAATATGGCAAAACTTTCAACTATAAAAATGTTTCAGTTTTGGTTGAAAGTCTCTATGTGAAGTTTAGTAAGGCAAAGGATGAATATGATTCCAAATCCAGACAAGTTATATTTAGTCATGATCAGAAAGCTAATGTTATAGAATGATGCATTGGTGATTGCTAAAAAGTGAAACATTTATCCAAAGCTTTGAAGGCCAAGAAAGCAGTACGGAAAGACTCCCAGAGCCACAAAGAGAAGTAAATCTACATGTCATCCCCTTCAATCCAAAACTCTGTGACTGAGAAGGAAGCCCAGATATCTTGGGAAGAGTGCTCCCAAGAGAAACAAGCTTGACCATGATGCCATCATCAAGTTCCCTCTGACTACTGAGTCACCCGTGAGGAAGATAGAAGATAACAATACATTTGTGTTCATTGCGGATGAAGGCCAATAAGCACCAGGATAAACAGGCCATGAAGAAGCTCTATGACATTGATGTGGCCAAGGTCACCACCCTGATTAACCCGGAGGAAAAGAATAAGGCATATGTTGACTGTTTCCTGCCCATGATGCATTGGATGTTGCCAATTCAATTGGGATTATCTAAGGAGTTCAAATGCTTAATCCTAAATACAATTTATTTCACCATAAAAAACTTTTTAAAAAGCAAAATACTTATACTTTTCTCATTCTAAAAATAAGAAAATATGCCCGCATGATTTTTCATACCTCTGAGTGATGAAATTGATTTTGTCCTTTAGAACCATCATAACTTAATTATAACTATAAGCAGTAGCAAAATAGAAAGTAAAACATAATTTTATTCATTATAATGTTTACTTTTTTATCCATTCCTTTTTAATCATTTGCTTCATTGAGCACTTACATGGTTAATTTCTTTGAATCATTCTAACTTCTGAGTTGCGGCATTTGGGGGGACTTTATAAAAACCCTCATTAAAGAACAGTAATCAGTATAAAATGACGTAAGTTGTGCCCAGAAATCTTTATGAAACAGTAAAATGGCGTGGACTTTAAGTTAAAAAGCAAGACCTGGGAATGTTTTAAATCTTAGAATAATATTTCTTAAACTACTTTCAAATAGTGCTCACTTTGGCAGCATTCAATGGGTCATTTCATCTGCTATTAGTGTAAGGGCACCTCCTTTGGAGGTGGTCTCCATGTGTATACCATTACTGACTTCTTTACTGAGAAATCCCATAAGATAAAGCTCTTCATTGTCTCACACAGCTGGAAGAATACTGCTGGCCATGAATATGGAAAGCAGTGCCAAGAACAAAGTGACCTATCAGAGAGCAAAAGAAAAGTCTGAGTGGAAACGTGATTGAGAAATGAATAGACTATAGTAACTGGATAGCAATGTAATATGGATGAAAGAATGGAAAAGATTAATTTTACCAGAACTACTAGGGAAGAATGTAAGGAAAACTGATGCCTTCAGCAGGCCACTATTTTGTAAATTTATTATTAGATAATGTTGAATTTATTGTTAAATAATATTAATAATAACTCTCTTCTAGGATTGTTCTAAGAATTAACTGAACTGACTTATGTGAAATGCAATGTGTGCTTACAATAACATTTAATTTTTCATCTCACCTTTTAGACAGACAGGAAATTAAAGTCAGAGATCGCAAGAAGCTTTGAAAGAGCTGTGTTAAGGGCCAAATAATTCTTCTAGCTGTGCCCTCTATAATATTTGGTTATATGGACTTTATTGAGAGAGCGAGGTTTCTTTCTCTTCCCTCATTTCAAACTGTTTGACTTGAAACTCTGTCTTTTGTTTCCATAAATTTTCCTTAGTATGCAATAAGGAAAGTTACTATATACCTCATGGTATTTAATAATCTATGGGAAAAATAATTTGAAGCTGGTGCCTCTTTATGATCTATATGAATAGCACAGCGGTAGGGCATTCGCCTTACAAGCGGCCAACATGGCCGACCCGAGTTCAATTCCTCCGCCCCTCTCGGAGAGCCTGGCAAGCTACCGAGAGTATTCGATATGCCAGACACAGTAACAACAAAGTCTCCAATGGAGACGTTACTGGGCCCGCTCGAGCAAATCGATCTATACGATAATAGAAGTAAATTTAGGCTGGGACTAAATCTCCATGTCCATGATGTCATGAAGCAAGAGGTCATCTGGAAGGTGAAGGTAAGAGGAAGACAGATTGGGGACCCCAGTGAATAGTGGTCACAATCAGACGTTCTTTGGGTTTTGGTTGAGAGTAATTGCCTAATTAAGTCTCTGTGAGTTGTCCTAATTTCTCCATAGTGTACACAAACTAAAAACTTCTATATACTTAAAGATGAAAATCTTTTGAGCCATAGAATATAGTGGTAAAAATAATGGATCAGCAAGGCATCTAATAAGATGGGCAAAGATGAGATGTTAAAACAGGGAAGACATTTCAAGGCATTACACTCTACTATATGGAATGAGGCTTGATCTCGAACGAGCTTCCCAATCAGCTTCCCAAGATCTTCTAAAATATATTCCAATAATTGGGCCGAACATCCACCTGCACTGTTGTCAGTTGTTTCCAGGTCTTCACCTGTCATCAGAGAATCTTTAATTAGGAAATTATTTGTCCTTCACTTCCTTACAAATCATGCAAGATCACACACAATTTGCTAAACACAGAAATAGTGAAGAATTCAAGTTAAATTCTACAGAATCTAAGGTTCTAATAACTACACAATAGATATATTTTTCCCTTCTCTCTTTTGTTCTCAGTTTTTTTTCCAATGTGCCTTTAGAAACCAAAAAAGAACAGGATTGCTAAAAACATTTGGAATGTTAGAAAGACTGAAACATAGAACCGCCAATAATACTTCTATTCCAGATGCTGATTTCAATTCATTAATTCCAGGAACGTAGATTATACAGATGTTGAATTATAATTCTGAATGCCTAAAGTGTGAACCAATGTTACCTCAGTAAAAGTATATTGATAATTTTTGCCTTCACACACAAATGATCCAGCAAAGTATCTGAATTCAATATTTTCTTTTGTATTTGTTGGGTTATGGTTAATATAACTAGAATTGAGAGAAGGAAAATATTATGTTTTCAAACCAGAACTGACATTCACAGACTGCCAAGTGAGTGTGGTCATGGTTGCTATGTCTAGTCCTTTCATGAAATAAGGGCATTTATTCTTTTCATTGTGCTAGCTTCTTTACTGATGATGCAAAAATAGGTGTGTATAATACTGGTGCTAAGTATTATTCAAGGTACTGATACTAATAATACTGGTGCTAAGTATTATCAAGGTACTGATACTAAACTTGCCTAATACTTTTGAATAGTCTAAATATATTCTATTTTTCAAAGCTACTTCCAAAAAAATAAATAAGTGTGAGTTTTGTTTAAAATTATGTTTGTTGTCTTCACACCCTACTGAGGTCACAAGTTGTTCCCCATGAGTGGCTCTCTGGCCTGGCCATGACTCCAGAGGCACAAGGACTTAATGCAGAGCCCGGCAGCTTGTGGCAGAAAAATGAATGGACTATGCGTTAATCCACAGTACCATGCCTCCCTGGGAGGGAAGGGGTGTCCCTCCCTTCTGCCTTTTCCCTGGCAGCAAGATGAAGGCAGCCTTGGAGCTTATAGAAAAGCCAGGTATGAGCTGGCGGTGACGGGGCAACTACAGCCTCATGGGAAGGGGGGCGTTCCCGGCTCGTCCTTCACACCCTACCGAAGTCACGAGTTGCCCTCCAAGAGCGGCTTTCTGGCCTGGCCATGGCTGCAGAGCCACAGAAACCAATCTCGTAATTATCTGGCTCACGGCAGAAATTCCTCCAGACTTAATAAGCAAAATATCAGAAATCCAAAATCGCGTGGCCACTGTTCATATGGTTCTCATAACCAGCTGTAGAAAACAAATTATTTCACAATGCCTTTGCAGCAGTTCTTATTGTTGGGTTTAAACTCTAAACAATAATGGTGCATCTTTTGTCAAAATAATGAATGTAATCAAAGTAGATAAGAGAGTTAAGTAGAATTCATCTTCCTCACAGGCGTTGGGAGGGGTGGGAGGGGGGTATATTGGGGTTCTTGGTGGTGAAAAATAAGTACTGGTGAAGGGAAAGGTGTTTGATCATTGCATGACCGAGACTTAAACCTGAAAGCTTTGTAACTTTTGCCACAGTGATTCAATAAATAAATACACATATAAAAAGAAATAATAACAGAAAAATAAAAAATAAAATTATGTTGGTTGAATATATATCATTGAAATGCTTTATAGACTATAAACCTTTAATTATACAGATATCTAATATTTTTTTCTATGAAGTTGAAGCGCCTATAAAACTCATTCTGTGAACCACAATACTGAGGCACAGGGATTATTTCAAGAAAAAACATATGTGCAGCTGGTTGAGCTATGAAATGAACTGGTAGCAGTATTCAATTTAAATATTTGGGAGGGACTGGAGACATAGCACAGCAGGTAGGGCATTTGCCTTGCACGCTGCTGACCAGGGTTCGATTCCCAGCAACACATATGGTCCCCGTGAGCACCACCGGGAGTAACTCCTGAGTGCAGAGCCAGGAGTAACCCCCTTGCATCGCCGGGTGTGACCCCCAAAAGCAAAATAAATAAATAAATAAATAAATAAAATATTTGGGAAATTTTACCAAAAGCAGTACTTATTCAGACCTAGGTTCTTAGGAAATGCTTTCTAAATAATGAACTATTGAATTCATCATTTCAAAGAAAATGAGTGACAGTTATTAGGTAAAAATTCAAATTCTGAAAAGTATGTATCTGCACCTAGATACTGACAGCTTCCCAGTAACTGATTGGTCTTTTGATAAGAATAATGTGATATTACAAATAAAATTATCTTATATTTCATTGTTAAACATGTCAGTATTTTGTTTATCTATATAAACCAGTAGACTAATAATTTTCAAATGACCAATGTATCAATATTACACAACCATTACAAATAATGTATAAAAAATAAAAGACCCTGTTCAAAGTGTAATGATTTTTAAACACCTTGATTTCCTTTTCAATGCCACACTACAATTTCTCTTTCAGAAATATGTTACTTGAGTAATTTGTGTACTGCTATAGAGAATATCCACAGTTTTCTGAAGACCTTATAAAATTAAAGTCTCATTTTCCAACAACATACTTTGTATGTTTGACATACAAAAAAAAACCTAGTTTGTATTTTTTTGATCAAGTAAAATAATATAATGCATTTAATGCTAAGAAAGATAACAAAAACTGGATACCTTCTATGGAGGTGTGACTCAAAAATGGATTATAGAAATGTTTAATATTGGCCAAAAATGTATTATACTCTCGCTTCTTAGTATTTTGAGAAATATAATTGTAACTTACAGAAAAATGCTACAGGAAAGTGCTTTCATTGTTATTAAAATAAATTATTGAGAGGGGTTCAGCAGGGTGATAACATTTCACCGAAACTCTTCAGTCCCACCCTTGAGAATGTCATGCAATTACCGGAATAGGAAGGAATGGAAGTGAAGATAGACAGTTGGCAACTACACCACCTCCGCTTCACTGATGACATCGTTCTTATAACACCAAACATCAGCCAAGTGGCACAAATGCTGGCCGACTTCAACCGTGAGTGTGGAAAGGTTAAACTACAGCTGAATTTCACAAACAATGTTTATGAGAAATGGTCTCGTTCCTGACATCCCATTCACTCTCAATGGAATGAACATCTCTGAATGCAACAGTGATGTGTACCTAGGTCGAGAAGTCAACATGATGAATGACCTGGCACCTGAGTTGTACAGGAAGAGAGCGGCTTGAAATACCTTCAAGAATGTCAAAGAAATACTTAAGACGATGAAGAACCTCTGGTTCCTGGCACATCTCTTCGATTCCACTGTCCTGCATTAACATATGCCTCAGAGACCTGGGACCGACAAAAACAGGATGAGAATGCTATTCGGGTCTCCCAAAGAGGAATCGAAAGAGCTATGCTTGGAGTATCACGCTTCACTCAAATGAGAGAAAGAATCCAGAGTTCTGACCTCCGCTGATGGTCAAGAATCTGGGACACTGTCTCATTTGTCAAGGCATCAAAAATCAGATGGGCTGGACACATAATGAGATTTGGAGATGACCACTGGACTAGAGCCATTACCAACTGGATTCCACGAGACGTCAAAAGATCGTGTGGCCACCCACCTACGAGATGGTCGGACTTCTTTGGCAAGACCCTGAACAATCGACTTGAGGCTCTTCATGTTCCTAGATAGAGAAGACGCCATTGGGCTACGCTAGCACGTGGAAGGGATGAATGGAAACGTAACTGGCACCCACTCAAGCAAATTGATGAGTATCGGCATGTCAAGTGATCAAGTGATTGACTATATACATTATTATTTTGGGAGGGACACACTCAATGGTGCTCAGAACTTACTCTGGACTCTGTGTCCAGGAATCACTCCTGAATGTGCTCAGGGAACAACCTGGAGTATCGGGGATCAAACCTGGGTTGGTTATATGAAAGACAAGTGGCCTACACACTCTATTATCCTTCTACACCATGAATATACGTTTTAACTTTAAGCATCAACTCTCCAGAAGTTTCAGTAGATATAAGCCCATATGAATAAAAGTTCTTTGAAATTGTACATAATTTTTAAGAGTGTAAAGAAATCTTCAGATCAAAAAGTTTGAAATACGCTGACTTTGTGCAAGTCAATGTGTTCAATCTACCATTGTAAAGTTCAGCAAAATAACAAACTCTCTGAAGCAGAGGCCAAGAGAGAAAAAAAAAACTATTGAATGACCTTTGTCTTAGATAAGCACTATTCTCACACAGCTTCATATAAATTATGCAAGTAAATGCAGTATTTTCAATATGTCTCATTCTGTGAAACAATGATTTCCATCAAGATAGTTGTCATAATTTCCATTCATGCAATATTTTTGATAACAATATCCAATTAGCACATTCATTTTATGTCCACTGCATTAATTTTATGTTAAAAGAAATCCAATAGTGCTCAATTACATTGCCTTCAAATTAAATTAGCATTACATGAATTTAATGGGTATCTTAATTAGACCATGCTATTAGAAGGATCTTATACAAATTAAATTCCACCTCTGCATGGTTCAACCGTCTTTGTTAAACACAGGATGAAAATTCTTTAAAACACAGAGAGCATAAGAGTATACTGAATTGCAAACAGAAGAGTAAAATAATGAGAACATAAGAACAAGTATAAGCAACAATTACTTCATCCATAAATTTACTTATTGCTTCTAAAATCCTTCTAATTGCAGTTGAATATCTTTTCCACTAAAATACTAAATCTTTGTTTTAAAAAATGATGCTACATTGGTATAACCCCTGACATAAGTTTAACCTTTGTGAAATTATAAATTATCAGGTCTGATCTTGTCTGATTTTGACCCACCAATTCAATTTTCCAATTCTTATTAAATTTTAATTTTGTTGAATAGGACTGATATGCAATCATATCACAAAATATATAAACGACAATTCAATAGTAAAATATTTTTGCTACTCCTCTGATAATAACGGGCAACATACATGAAATAAGTACTATGCTATGCACTAGAAATCTGCTAGTTTTATGAATATTCTTTGATCCTTATTAATTTTTTGAAAAATAGTAACTATCATAAAACATTTATAACAGAGAAAACAAGGAAGCCCAAAAGTTAAGGAACTTTCCCTATATCACACTAATATAAAACAAAAACAAACAAACAAAAAACAATTCTGCTTATTTCAGAGTATGATTTGCTTTTGTTGTTTTGCTGCATGCTTTACTAAAAACTTTTTGAGACAGTGGAGTTCTCTGTCAGTCCAGGCATACTGCCTTATTTGGATTCTTTCTACAAACAAAATGCTTGGTTGAAGAATTTTTCTGGTTGGAGAAAGACAAATACTGGATGATCTCACTCCTATGTGGAATAAAGAAACAAGTCAAGGGCCACTGAAAACAAACTCCTAGTTACTCCCAACACAACTGAGGAATTCAATTAAGTGTGGTTAAGTGTGAAATGAGGGAGGAAGGCATGAAGGGACTTGGAAGATTGGCACACATAAAATGAAAACAACCACTGCTGGGGTGGGCGTCAGGGTCAGGGTCAGGGGAGGAACCCTTATCCACTGCTGGTGGTAGAGATGATTGGTCTAGCCTTTTGAAAGCCAATATGAACACCTCTCAAAAAACTAGTAATTAAGCTTCCATATGACTTCACAATTTCACTTCTGAAATCTTAACCCAAGGGTCCAAAAACTCTATTCAGAAAAGGTATTTGGGAGCTGGAGAAATAGTAGAGTTTATATGGAGTTTGTCTCATGCCTACAACACTGGTTCAATACTCAGCACCACATCTTGTTACCTCTGCCAAGAGAGACCCATGAGTGCAAAGCCAGGAGGAAGTCCTGAATACAGCCTGGTATGGCCCAAACACCCCTACAACTTCTTCACCCTGTCATTCACTGTCACTGTCACTCCTGTTCATTGATTTGCTCGAGTGGGCCCAGTAACATTGTGAGACTTGCTACTGTGTTTGGTATATTGAATATGTCACGGGTAGTTTGCCAGGCTCTACCGTGCAGGAGAGATACTCTTGGTAGCTTGCTGGGCTCTCCGAGAGGGGTGGAGAAATTGAACTCGGGTTGGCCATGTCGACAGCATGCAAGACTACCCACTGTGCTATCTCTCCAGCCCTGTCATTAGACATGGTTTTATGTGGATTCTGGCATAAACTGGCTACCCTTGATCTGTTTTTAATTGGTTTGACTTTTTTTGTATAGTGTGAGATATGGATCAAGTCTCCAACACTGAAAACAATGTTGTATTATTTTAAGTAATATTATTTTTAATAATAGGCCCATATAAAGGTAAATGTAAAGGCCCTCCCATTGATCGTCGATTTGCTCGAGCGGGCCCAGTAACGTCTCCATTGGAGACTTTGTTGTTACTGTGTCTGGCATATCGAATACTCTCGGTAGCTTGCCGGGCTCTCCGAGAGGGGCGGAGGAATCGAACTCGGGTCGGCCATGTTGGCCGCTTGGAAGGCGAACGCCCTACCCGCTGTGCTATCGCTCCAGCCCTATATATTTTCAAATTTTGCATCCTATTGTTATTGGGATAACAATTACCCATTTTTAACAATAAGTCCATTTTTAAATTGGCTAGCATATTTTTGAGAGTTAACTAACTCTTTATAAAGTTGAATTCCATGGGCTCCCACAAATGGCCTATGTGAGGCAGAGAGGAAAGAGACAGTCACTTTCTCCGGATCCACCTCTGCCACCCTGGGAACGATTTGGAGGGCTAGGACTAATAAAGTCTGCAGATGAGATCCTGTGCCACATGAGCAAGAGCCCTACCAGTCCCATTAGGTGGCCGTCAAGCCACTTGATCTTCTTGGTAGCTCTGCACTGTAGCACTGTCCTCCCATTGTTCATAGAGTTGCTCGAGCAGGCACCAGTAATGTCTCCATTGTGAGACTTGTTGATACTGTTTTTGACAAATCAAACACGCCATGAGGAGCTTGCCAGTCTCTGCCATGCGGGCAAGATACTCTTGGTAGCTTGCTGGCTCTCTGACAGGGACAGAGGAATAGAACCCAGGTCAGCCCCATGCAAGGCAAATGTCCTACCGGCTGTTCTATCGCTCCAGCTCAATCTTGTTATGGGGATTAATACCCACCATCTGATTTCTTGGGGTACTGTGGACTCAGGCTGGATTGAGGAATTGTTCTTGGCAGGAAAAGAAAGCCAGTCCTAGACACCGTACCCAGGCTTTACAGTTGTCTGTCCTTCACACAGAAAAGAATTTCAGGCATAGAGGTGTAGTAGTAAAAACAGATTTCATTTGGAGATTTTGGGGAAAGGGAAGGAGGGAGAGAAAAGTGAGAGAGAGTAACATGCTCAATACAGAACATAGTTTTCTCCAAAGATATAAGGAACCCTACAACATATCTTAGGCGCAGAGATGCGTGCAACACATGTGCTTGGGCACCACATGTGTGGGCACAAGCAGCACATGGACTCCAGCAGCATATGTAGACACTTCCTTTTTTCAAAGTGGCTTTTATAGGTGTTTTTCCAAGCTTACCCATGTGGGGCTACTAGCTATTTAAGATTCTGTTACTAGGGTGGTTGCCAAAAGGGTAGAGCTGGGAATGGTCGATAGTACTCTCAGAAAGTTCTTTCCTTGACCTTTGCTCTTGCTGAAGTTTCTCTTGGAGAGAGGTCCAGCCTTCCTGGATTTGGTGGCACCAGGAGAGGTAAAGACTTTCAGGTCTTAGTTTCTGTGTCTGCAAGGTGGGCTTTTTGCAGCCTTGGCACTATTGGTATTATTACTTCCTAGTAATTTCATTGCCATGGTGGGGCAAGGGGAGGCTTCCCTATTTACTTGCCTATATCAACGTCATTTTAAAAATGTATAATCAACTTTTATTCAAGTCTACTGTCACTTTGCTTTAGAATGACTTCAAACGTTTTTATGTAATTAATTAAACTCACTTAGTCATTGACAAGGTGTTACATAAATCACGAAGGCGGCAAGGTAGGCCGATAATCAACCGTGTAAGAAAAAAGTGGTTTCTAAGAGAAAAAATAGCACTATCTATCTTAGACTCTAAATCTTCTATCTCATAAATGAGGATAAATGAACTCAGTCTGTTAAATTTTAAGCTATAGGTCTCAGATTACATAGTCTCCTGCTACCAGAATCAGGATGAAGAATTTTTGTTATTTTCTTTGCATTAGTTAGTTGTAGAAAAATTTGCCTGCAAACATAATATCTGAGAAGCTGCATAAAGCAACCTATGGGAGGAGGTAGCATTTGCGTGTCCATCCATCTTGTGAATAATGATAGATTTGTAAATCATTATCCCAAATAAACTCTTAGGTTTCCTCTGAGCTGTTTGTCTTAGGAATCTTAGAAAAAGTGAAACACAGCACTAGCATTAAAAACAGGGAAATTATATCTCATATCTGCATATTTGTGAGCTGGTCCATTATATATCAATCCAGGATTAACAAAAGGTAACTCCCTTAAAGGATAATGAGCAGACTCACAAATAAATCTTGTAAGAAAGCCACAAGCTGCAGAAAGGTCCCCATACTCCACACCAGGCTGAATTTATGTGGGGCACCTTGGAAGGGTGAGCCCAGAATTTGCCTAAAGAGAGTCCGAGGAAGCCCAAGACCTCCGGAACCCAATCATCACCATGCTCACAGCCAATCTCCACTGGTTCCAAATAAGCCCTTCAAACATGAGCATGAATCTGCTAAAAAGAACTCAGGTATGTGGTTTGTGTGACCAAAATCTCCAAGTTTACATGGAGTCAGGAATTGGCAACCTGAAACCATCTCTCTGTGCTTCCATATACCTGGCAGTCACACCTATGAACTGCTCTGACACCATATAAGCTCATTAATGGCCATGGAAAAGAGATTCACTGATCTCAGAAGAGAGCAACATGCTAAAGAGATGCCTTTGGAACCCAAAGTCAACAACCAGTTAAAAATTTAACTCCAAATTTATCACCCTATTCAAAATTTTTTAATTCCTGGACATCTCATACTCTATGCCACTGATATACCAAGAGTAACACACCACATTTAATGGGACATAAAGTAGAAGGCAACACATTTTGATCAAAAAAACTATAATATATATATATAAATATACACACAAATACATATATTAGCATACAAGTCTCGACCTAAAACATGTTTGAAATCTCTTACAAGGGCTTAATGGCCCCAATGTGAGATACAACCACTTTCACACACTTTCTTCTAAGAAAACCTTTTTGAATCATTTTTAGCAGATTATTCATACTAAGAAATATGAAATAAATTAGGAACTGCCTTTGGGGCAGGCTTGGATGGTGATGGCAAAATTCAAAATAATGGTAGTGGAAAAGTATAATGGTTATGGGATTGGTTTGGGAAGATTGATCGTAATAAATTATTGTGAACAATTTAAAGAAAATTTAATTTTTTAAACAAGGATAATGTGCTTCCCAGGCTTTCAGAATTAGTCAAACAGTCTTAATTGATCTGTCAACACATCTCAAAATCTATTTTCTTGTTCTTTAATATTTCCCCTGGAACTCAGACGGTTAAGAAGACAGTACGTAGATTACATCAAGAGAGACTTCACTTGGATTGGAGAGCTTAAGATGAGAGCAGGATGTCAGTAAAAAAAAAAATCACATTATAAAGAAATAGTTCAATGATTATGATTTGAAAATAAAATATTTCTTTTAAATACTTTGTTTATTGGATTTTTAATGTTGGGATTTATATATTAAGAAAAAAAATATTTATGTAATATTTCAAAATAATAATGACACAATTTGGGATGCTTATCAAGAAGCGCAATTACTGGATGATGTAGGAGTTTAATTCTTACATTTTTGAGCTACCATCCTACTATTTTCCATGTTAGCTGACCCAGACAATATTCCTACAAGCAGTTAATGAGGCTTCCTCTTTACCACACTATCACCAACACAGATCGTTTCTTTTCTTTTTAATATATGTCATTCTCAAGGGTGTGAGATGGTATCCTACTTCCACTTTTATTTCAGTATCCCTTATAAGGGAGCACTTTTGGAGGGCCTGTTTTGGTGCCACACCCTGTGGTTCTCAGGGAACACACCTGATGGACTTGGGGTACCACATGGGGTGCCAGGAATTGAACATTAATCTGCTGTGTGCAAGACAAACACCTTTCCCACTGTACTTTTTTCAAGCCCTAATGGAAAACACCTTTATTTATGTACCCACTGGCCATCCAACTGTCTTCTGAATTATATGTTAATTTACTCTTCTCATTTTTGGTATGGTTATTGAATGTTTTATTGTTGATATGAGTAAATGTGTTATATGTCTTAGGTATTAACCACCCTCACCTCAGAACACAAAAACATCTATTTAAGAAAGCATATGGACCCCTCTGTTCCATAACTATATGTGATATTTAGTGAAATAGAATCTGGAATCAGGCCAAATATCCAACAAGTGAGTGAATAAGAAAGTTGTGAGATATATATATATATATATATATATATATATAATGGAACACCGTGAAACTATATATATATATATATATATATATATATATATATATACACACACACACACACACATAATGGAACACAGCTAAAAAAGAATGATAAAATCATGCAATTGCTGAAACTTAGATGGAACTGGAGTTTATACTATTAGGAGAAGTAGGTCAGAAAAGAGAAGAACAAATATAGATGGTCTCACTATTATGTGGTATACATAATAACTGCACTGTAGTACTGGCCTCCCATGGTTCATCAATTTGCTCTAGGGACCAGTAACGTCTGCATTGTGAGCTTGTTGTTACTGTCTTTGCATATCAAAAACATCATGGCTTTGCCATGCAGGTGAGATACTCTTGGTAGCTTGCCAGGCTCTCCTAGAGGGGTGGAGAAATAGAACCCGGGTTCGCTGGGTGGGCTGTGTTTAAGGCAAACACCCTACCTGCTGTGTTATCACTCTATCCCACATAATAACATGACAAGCATAAACATATATATACATATATATGTATATATGCATACATATATGTGTGTGTGTGTGTATATATATATATATATATATATATATACTGCTAGAGTCAACTATGCTTAATCACAGAAGCCAAACAATAATTAAACTTAAAAATCTTTGTTTCAGCCAGAAAGATTAGTATATCAGGTTCAGTCCTTGCCTGCATATAGATGACCAAGGTTCAATCCCTATAATCTGATATGGTAACTCAAGACCCCCAGGACTGATCCCTGAACACAGAGCACAGCCAGGTGTGGCCCAGAAAATAAAAGGTAAAAGGTAAAGGCCCTCCCGTTGATCATCGATTTGCTCGAGCCGGCCCAATAACGTCTTCATTGGAGACTTAGTTGTTACTGTGTTTGGCATATCGAATACATCACGGGTGGCTTGCCAGGCTCTGCCGTGTGGGCGAGATACCCAGAAAATAAATTAAAAAAAAATGTGTTCGTTAAGGAGGTATTGAGGGATGGGGACATGTGGAAAGGAACCTCAGGCCAATGGTGGAAGGATGATGACATTGGTGATGGGATTGGTTCTGACACATCACAGTCCTCCCGTTGTTCATCGATTTGCTTGAGCAGGCCCAGTAACGTCTCCATTGTGACACTTGTTACTGTATTTGGCATATCAAATACGTCAGGGGTAGCTTGCCAGGCTTTGCCCTGCAGGCGAGATACTCTGGTAGCTTGCTGGGCTCCCCGAGAGGGGCGGAGGAATTGAACTCAGGTTGGCCATGTTGGCTGCGTGCAAGGCAAATGCCCTACCTCTGTGCTGACACATCACGTGTTTGAAATTTTATTATTGACTGCTCTGTAAATAATGGTGCCTAAATTAAGAGGATTTTTTAAAAATTTTTAATTCTTCTGGCTATTAAACATGTTTCATGCCTCAATAATTAAGGCCCCATTCATTTAAATCTCCCAAGGGATTATTATTGATAAAACGTTTATCCTGTCAAAATACACATGTTTACTCCAAAATATACACACCTATTTCTATTTGATTAAAAAAAAAGCCTACTCAGATTGGAGTCCAGCATCTTCCATCCAGATCCTCCAAATTCCAGCAGGCGGGGGTCACACCCACCACCTGGCCCCCTGGCGCCGTGTAATCCCATCAGTGGCCAAGACTCAGAGACTATAAAATCCAGATCCCGGAACCGCGCAGCCGCATTCGCGGCCACACGACATCTTATCAAAACTTTTTTTTATGACATCTTATTATCTCATTCCTACTTTGGACAAACTTGCAGGCTATCGAATGTAGCCTGCCCACAGGGCAGAGTCTGGCAAACTCCCCGTGGCCTACCAAATATGCCAAATACCAGTAACAATGATGGGTCTCATTCTCCTAAAGAGCCGTGAATATAATCTCAGGGCTAGGAAGAAAGAGACATTACTGGGGCCTGCTCGAGGCAATCGACGATTAACAGGATGATGAAACGAAATGAAATGAAAAAAAAAAGCAGTAGGAATTAAATATATGATACCTTAAAACATTGCTTTTAGAAAATTAACCAGTCTCATCAGATTTTAAATGGTACTTATTGTATCTGTTTCAGGTCAAGTAAAAAGCATTAATGTCATGTCTCACATAACATTATATGACCCATCAATGCCTGTCTGGATTTAAATGAGAGCCAAAAACTAACAAATACATGTATTTGATCAGGGTTTGATCTTGGCACTCTTCATGGTCCCCTGAGCAGTACCAGGCTAGGAGCAATCCTGAGCACAACCGGGTGTGTCCCCAAACCAAAATAAATAAATAAATAGCACAGCCACAGCTATAGGGCATTTGCCTTGCAGGCAGCCAACATGGCCGACCCGAGTTCGATTCCTCCGCCCCTCTTGGAGAGCCCAGCAAGCTACCGAGAGTATCTCGCCTGCACGGCAGAGCCTGGCAAGCTCCCCGTGATGTATTCGATATGCCAAACACAGTAACAACAAGTTTCATGATGGAGACATTACTGGGCCCGCTCGAGCAAATCGGTGAACAACAGGAGGACCATGACCGTGACTGTGAAATTAAAGTATTAAATAATAAAAATATCACTCGCTTTTGCTGCATGGCTAAGAAATGCTTAGGTTTTTTTTTTAAGCATCAAATATGCGTTGCAATTATTATGGTAACAAAAATTAGAAATGACCTTAAGATAGCATAGCATGTAATAAAGATAAGATCAAACTGCTATATGAAACAAGATGCATACCATTAAAGTGATAAGGAAGAATGTACTAAAGTATGTAGAATATTTCTGCATGCCAAATAAAACTGCCTGGTAGCAATCAGTAGGCAATGCCTTAATAGCAACTCTGTAAAACATACATAAAATAATCCAAAATATGAGACTGTGACATATTTTAGTTTAACTCCTAGAAATTTCATATTGGTAATTAGTGTATTTTTTAAAAAAACGATATTGAAGTGGGCTGTTTCATAAGTGTATTCACATTACTAATCTCTTAGTATTCTGTTACAGTCAAATTGCTTCTTTCCTAGTAAGACCCTATTTTAAAATGGTGACACTTAGGGTATTTTTTTCTGAAAATGGAAATAAAACATTTGAAACCAAAATCTATTCCCAAACTTTTCCTGGTGAAAGAAGGGACCTCAAGTAGCATTTATATCTCAGTAGCCTGTTGTTTTGAATATTCTTTGTAAAATTTACTTTGAAATCATATAAATATAATTTATCTAAATATAATATATAAGTAAAAATTTAAATAGTCCATAAACTTTAGAAGCAATAAGAAATAAATAAACTTAATTTCATATATATTTAATTGATGCATTGTAGAGAGAATTACTCCAACTGATCATAAAACACATATTTTCAAAATACATCTGTATTGAGATATAACCAGTGAAAAATACAATTTTGCAAATAATAAATCATTAACTTTTATAAGTAATTATATTAGTGGTAGTTTTTCAGTGTATATTTTATATGTAGTATGGTTTAAAGTAAAAGAGTAATAACATTTGTTACTGAGAAACAGAGTTTTAAAATTAAAAATAACAAAATGAATGATTGCTGAGTGCAACTAAGATTTTATTACTCTAAACTTTAATTATAGACCTGAGCGTGAATTTATGTTGTATTTTTTTAGAAGTGTTTTGTTCTGTCAATGATGAAAATTAAAAGAATGACCAAAATAACAGCGATAAATTCTTACTTTCAAGACTCTAGTGCCTAGAGAAATTCAATTTTCTACTGAAAGGAACCGAGACATCTTAGAAAACTGGCAGATTCCAGGACTGCATCAAGAAGTATGTGAGATGAAAAGGGAAAGGAGGAAGGAAGGAAGAATGGGAGGAAGAAAGGAATGGGGACCCAGAAAGAGTACAGCAGGCAGGGCACCGGCCTTCCAAGTATTTGCCCAGGTTTAATCCTCAACACTATATGGCCTTCTGAGCACCACCAGAGACCCTGGAAACTCTCAAAGCTTGGAACATGGCCCTGGTGGTCCAGGAACCACACATCACTGTATCCTTGGTCATCGTATTAAATCACTGGTCAGTTGGTACACAAAAGCAAGAAGTAGGTTCCAGCTTCCAGTGAACTCCTTTCAAATAAAAAAAGAAAAAAGTAAAACTGTACCAAAAAAAAAAACCCCACAAAGATAATTGCTCGAGCTCGAGCGGGCCCAGTAACAAAAGATAATTAAAAAAAAAAAACCTAAACTATAGACCTTATTTAATATTTATTCAAACAAATTGGACATAACAATGATTACTCATTTTTAGGTGTGATAGTGGGATACTTATTTTTAAAAGAATTCCTCATCTATCGAAAATATACATAGATGTATATTTCTTTTTCACTTTTCTTTTTATTTTTCTTAAGGGAGTGAGCTACCAAGAAATGTTCTAGACATATACTAAATATCCTAGATTGGTATCAGCAGGCATAGGTAGGAGCCGATACGGAGCCCACTGAGTATTACTCCCACTGATACTCAGTCAATCACTTCTAAAGATTCCCTGCTGGGTCTGGTGATACAGTGTTGTTTTTTTGTGGTCCTGGGTGCCAACAAGAACACCAAGCAGTATTCAGGGATAGCCAGGGCCACACAGCTGGAGCCCTGTTAAATCCGCTCAAATTTAGGATCCCATATGCAAGAAATGTCCTGTGGTACTTTGGGCGATCGTCTTCTCTTCTGATGGTACGTATATGTTTATTTATAAATTTATTGATGCTTTTAAAAAACATTTCAAATTAATGGGAAGTATAAGAATAGAAAAACAAGACCGATTTGAATTAATTAATAACTGTTGAGGATGGATAATTGAGGATGATTATAAAATTGTTTTACTATTCTAATTTTGCTATGTTCAAAATTTTATTTCATTCAAGAATTCAGTCCCAAGCCTGCACGGTTTGGGACTGGACCTGCCAGTAGCTAGACAGTTACACCCACCAACTGCCGTGTAACCCCAACAACGGCCAGGATCCAGAGATTATCACACTCAGCTCCCGGGAGAGAACAAGGCAGAGTCTTCTACCCTGTGCCTGACTGTCTCCACCAGGGCCCAACAGCTGAAGACCTCCGGGCCCCAGCCAAGGCCATGCTCCACACACTTGGATGAGCCTCATGCATAAAAGAACTGGTAGAGGAACCCAGGTGTGTGGGACCCGGGGCTGAGATCTCCAAGCCTGCACGGTTTGGGACTGGACCTGCCAGTAATTAGACAGTTACACCCACCAACTGCCATGTAACCCCAACAACGGCCAGGATCCAGAGATTATCACACTCAGCTCCCGGAAGCATCTTATTATCTTATCATCTCATTCCTACTTTGGACAAACTGGCAGGCTACCGAATGTAACCTGCCCACATGGCAGAGTCTGGCAAACTCCCTGTGGTATACCCAATATGCCAAATACCAGTAACAATGATGGGTTTCATTCTCCTAACTCTGAAAGAGCCTTGAATATGGCAAAAAAAAAAATCTCAGGGCTAGGACGAAGGAGACGTTACTGGGGCCTGCTCAAGGCAATCAACGAACAACAGGATGGTCGTGATCGTGATCGTGATCAAGAATTCAACAATGCCTGATATCTTTAAGTCAATAACTTTTAACACGACATCATCATATTAGTAATAATATTTATAATGTTCTTATAGTGTTCAAATCCAGATATCATCAGTATGCAATACTTAAATTCTAACATAATATACATGGACTTTATTAATATAATTTTATGTTAAAATCCTCTGATACACAAATTATTTTTCCTAAATGAGAAAATGTTAAATGACTCCAAGAACCTGAAGACATTTGAGTCCATAACATTTCTGAGTATTTAAGTTTTAACATTGACATGACTCAAGAAAAATTCTGAAACTGAATCATATCATAACAGTCTTCAGAAAAAAAGCATTGTTCATTATGCCACAGTAGATGAAATTTTATCCAGTCTATCAGGCCTAATGCAACTGTTTATCATTCCTTGAACCTTTTCCATTTCATTTTCATTTTTTCATCATCCTGTTAATCGTCGATTGCCTCGAGCAGGCCCCAGTAACGTCTCTTTCATCCTAGCCCTGAGATTATATTCACGGCTCTTTAGGAGAATGAGACCCATCATTGTTACTGGTATTTGGCATATTTGGTACGCCACGGGGAGTTTGCCAGACTCTGCCCTGTGGGCAGGCTACATTCGGATAGCCTGCAAGTTTGTCCAAAGTAGGAATGAGGTAATAAGATGTCCGGGATCTGGATTTTATAGTCTCTGAGTCTTGGCCGCTGATGGGATTACACGGCGCCAGGGGGCCAGGTGGTGGGTGTGACCCCCGCCTACTGGAATTTGGAGGATCTGGGTGGAAGATGCTCGACTGCAATTCGAGTAGGCTTGGAGGTCTCGGCCCCGGAACCCGCGTGGCATTGTCCCTCTGCCAGTACCTTCATGTGTGCGGAGAGTGGTCTCAGCATGGTGGTGGCTGGTCCCGGAGGTCTTCGGCTGCCGTAGCCCTGGTCGGGGCGGGGAGGAAAGCTCAACCCGCTCCCCTCCAAGGGACTCCGGGAAGGAACACCCAGGCGCGGGGGCAGAGACTTAACCTTTTCCATGACCCCATAAATTTGATGCATCAGTCCTTCTCTAGTATATTTTTTCTGGTTTGTGAACTTGTACTCATTTCTCTCAAGCTTGCTAAAATAACTCTTGTTAAACTGGGGACACTGGTGGTAGGAAGAGTATACTGGTGAAGAGAAGGGTGTTGGAACATTGCATAATTGAAACACAAACATTAACAACTTTGAATTTGTGCATCTCACTGTGATTCAATTAAAACATAAAAAGAAATGTTTATCAGGCTTTTCCATTAAAAATATAAAATAGAATAAAATAAATAAAATGACCCTTGTTGATGGCAACTTTTGTTTCAAGGTAGCTAAACCTTCGTTAGTTATTCCATAGTTTTATAAACATACATATATATAGAATATATACAGATAACTATTTCAAAATTTTATGTATGTATTAATAGATTTAGGATAAAATATATGAGTGTAATAATAGCTTTAATTTACAGAACGATTCCTGAGCACTGCTCCCTATTTTAAGTTCTTTTAGAATAGATTAAATTAATTTACTCTTCACAGCAATCTTATGAGTTAGATAACAACAATACTATCTCTCTAATTTGGGCTGGGGGAATCATGCATGGGTTATAGAGATCCTCAACACGGTTTGCATAATTCACCTGAGCACTACAGTGGGTGTAGCCCAAATAGCATATCCTACCCCATCATCACTTAACTGAATCGTATTTTTACAGTATTAGTTGCAAAATCTTTTACATTGATAATTTGCATTCTTCTCTTAAAAAACATTTCCTTGATATTAATAGGGGCTGGAGCAATAGCACAGCGGCAGGGCATTTGCCTAGCAAAAGACCGCCCCAGTCAACATGGTTTGGTTTCCTCTGCCCCTCTCAGAGAGCCCAGCAAGCTACCGAGAGTATCTCACCTGCATGGCAGAGCCTCCCAAGCTCCCTGTGACATATTGTATATGCCAAACACAGTAACAACAAGTTTCACAATGGAGACGTTACTGGGCCCTCTCAAAAAATCGATGAACAACGGGAGGTCAGTGCTACAGTGCTACCATCTCTAATTTACAGTCAAGCAAAAGATACCCTTTCTTGGTGGATGAATCAGTTTTATTTGTCTTTGTATTTATAATGCTAAGTTGTAAAATGAACATAGTAATTTTTCATAAGTATTGTTGAATTGGATTGCTTTAGAAACTTTCATTATTAATTAAATGCTTTAGATATAAAATAAAGCTACTTCTCAAAGTAACTTTTAGATAATGCAACAACAAAAAAAGTTTGGATTAATTCATGATTTGAATCCTGTTGGTTTATTCTTTGAGATTTTTTTAAAAGAAAAGAAAAGTGTGTGTGTCACAGAGTTCTTTATTTGAAATATTTGCTTGCTTTATTTTTCATATTGTGATTTTTTTTCACATGAGATAAAATACTTGTTGTCACTTTTTAGTAGAATAAGGTCATGAAAAATTTTTACCAGCTTTGATGTTTCTCTAAATCTCAATTGAAAATCAGTTTTATAAAAATACCTTAAATTGCAAGAACCATGAGCATATCTTGGTTGACCTCAAAATACAATTTGAACAAATAATGTGTTTTCCAGCTTACCTATTTTATATATTTAGAGTGCACTTATCTTTTGAAATGAACTGGGGTGCTACTGACAATTGTATTATTTTGGAGAATGAATAAAATTTAATATGTGCAACAATTTGGTGGTTTCTATAAATAAATTTCATGAAAAAGTTTTTACTTTTGGTAGCAAGACTACTTTGTGTGTGTGTATGTGTGTGTGTGTGTGTGTGTGTGTGTGTGTGTTGTGTCTAGATTTTATCACACACTGATGATTGTGATTTCTACAGTATATTTCTTTTAGACACTGGTTTACAATACTGTTAATGATAGGGTTTCATTCATGAAATATTTCAACCCCACACCCCTCCCAGAGTGTCCGGTTCCCTCCAGTATTGTCCTAGTGTCCCCGCCCACCCCCCAAACCCATCACCTCACATACATGCCTTCTATCTTCCTATTCTCCCTGCGATCCTACTAAAGAACAGTTATCAGTTACTGTTGGCTTTGGGCATTTACTAGTATATTTTGTTTTATATCCCACATATGAGAAAGATAATTTTGTGTCTGTTCCTCTTCTTCTGACTAACTTCACTCAGCCTTTCTTCTTTCACTTTATTTAATGTTTTTCATTTGATAATATGATTTGCAGGAGCGTTCATGTTACAGCATTACGTTTGCAATGTTACATCACTACTCTACCAGAGTCAGTAACTAAATTCCACTGTTAACAAGATTCCCTTTACCTCTGTCATTATTATTATCATCATTATTATTATGATTTGTCAAGACTGATCATCTTTTGGCACCGTGCAATTGTTTGTGCTGGAGATTATCTTATCCCTTGCATTGTTTCTATATATTTCAGGAAAGAGTGAGACCATTTGATTATTGTTTTTTCCTTCTGACTCACTTCACTTAGCCCAAACCCTTCAACTCCACCTAGTGAAAAATATCTGACTGAGGCATCTCTCGCTCCATTGATTGCAAGAGCTCACTCAGCAGATCTGGCTGGCTAAGCATGGCCAACTTCCTCTCCGAATGCTGACAGACCATTGTTCAGTCCAGGATATATAAGGAGTAGCAATGTTACACGGCTAGAGTCTCCAAACAAGCTGTCCAGTTGCATCAATTTACATGATTTTATTTTTCTCATAGCTGGATAGTATTCCATTCTTTGTATATATGATATTTTATCACTCATATGCTGTTGGACACTTGGACTATTTCCATAATTAGCATGACTAATGGTGAAATAATTATTGTAACTGTGAATATTTCTATGAACGTAATGAGCCATATATCCTTGCAGGTGACTGTTTTGATATTCTTGGAGTAGATGCTAAGAAGAGCAATCACTAAGTCATACGGAATTATTCTTCTTAACACGCTGAGGTGTCTACAGCCATTTTCCATAGGGTCTGACCAGACAGTAGTCCCACCAACAGTGGATGAGGGTCTTTTTTCCTCTTATATTTCTCTAATATTCATTAATGGTATATACCTTTCCACATGCCTGTTGGCCATCTTTATGACTTATGTGAGGAAGTGTCTGCTTTGCCCCTTTCCCCACTTTTTGATGGTTTGTTATTTTTAAGCTTTGAAAGTGCTTTATATTCCTTTGAGATAATCCTCCTTCAACCAATGAATTATCTGTGAATATTTTCTACCATTCAATGTGGTGTCTTTATTTGGGACACCATTTCCTTTGCCATATGGAAGTGTTTTTTTGTTGTTGTTCAATTTAGCATAATTCCACTTGCTTATTTCTTTTGTTTTCTCTGGCTCTGTTGTTTAAATATCATGACACTATCAGTCTTGCTCATTCAGATGCTCCTTTAACTATAATAACTTTAACCAAATGTAAGATATTGAAGCAGGTTTCGATTTCTATTATATCTATATCACCTCCACAGACTTTTAGCTTTGTATTGTGTATTGTATTATCTAAAACATGCCACTTTACTCATTCTAAACAGTTTTTTCTAGGTCCAAACTGTCAATCATTCTTACAAAGACTTCAATATATGTCTGGGTTCATTGGGTTTTATCGGATAAAATTTCAAAATCAGCTACTTGATACAAAAATAAAAGCATTCCAACACTACACCCTCCATCAAAGTGTCAGTTTCTCTCCATTATGTCCCCATGCCCAATCCCATCCTATCCAAAAATGGAAAGCTTCCTCTTAAAACCCAGTTCTCAATTTTTGTTGCTGTTGAGTATTTGTTGTTTCCTTACTGTTACTTTATATGCCACATCTGAGGGACATCCTACTCTTTCACTAATTTAACTGAGCAGGGCACACTCCAGATCCATCCATATAGCAGCAACTTACATTCGACCCTATCATTACCAAAAGTTTAAACCACGGTGCCTAAAATGAACTGTTTTTTAAAAGTTAATCTACACATGCTGAGTAAAGCAAATTCTGCGGTTAAAATTTGATTCTTTTCACTTGGCCATTTTTTCTAACAGTATCTTTTTCAAAATACTCTTTTACCTTGGGCAGTAGGAGGGCAACTAAAATTCAAGAACAACTCTCTCAGAGTTTAAATCCTTAGAAGATAGGAAAATTTATTGACCCTAGTATATATGACTTGCTAGTTATGCTACCAGAATTCACATTATAATAGATCTGGGAAACAGATTTTGCTGAGAGTCCAAGAGATAGGTTGTATGCATAATCCTAGGACTAATGGAACATTATTAGCGTTGCTTGAAGGACATATATTCAACTTGTGGATAGATAAACTCCCAAAGAAAACTAGGAGAGCTCTTACTAGTCAGGGTGATGAATTCATGGTAGGGAAGAGTAAATATAACATAACTTATATAACATATAAGTTATACTTATTATTTATTACATTTTAAGGTAGTAAAAGCAAAAGCCACAATATAGAGTCAGAGTACTTGGACAGAATGTACATTTCAGGATCTTATAGTGTGGATATTATTCAGATCATTCCTTTTGAACCTCAGTTTCACCGTCATAAAAATATACAAAGGTAATGTAGAATTTCTGAAAGTTGAAAAACAAAATGAAGTATAAGTAAGTTATCTGTTATATAATGTGTTGTTTGTCAGATAATATTCGTTCATCAGAAGTTAGTTTTCTTTGAGAGTGAAGATCAGTTGACCCCATCTAGGAAATCATCCTCCATGACTCCAGTCTCTTCATCTGTACTTTATGATAAGAGGTTGGCATTACAATCCATGCACAATTTAGTACCCAATTGCACATAGGCAATGCAGTTTTTGTATGCTGAATCTACAAAATTGTTTTTTATTATTATTTTTAGTTATTTATTTTTTTCAATACCCATCTCTTCACCACTGTACATTTCCCTCCCCAGTTTCCATCCCCATCCGTGCTTCCTTCTGTAACAGGAATCCTCTCCTCTCCTTCCCCTTCCTCCTCTCTATCTCCCCTCTCCTCTCCTTCCCCTTCCTCCTCTCTATCCTCCCTCCTCTCCTCTCTCCTCTGTCTCTCTCTCCTTCTATTCAGGTATTGCAATTCTTTTTTTCCTTTTTTTTTGGCGGGGGTCACATTCAACGATCCTCAGCTCTTCAGGGGTTGCTCCTGGCTCTGCACTCAGGAATCATTTCTGGTGGTGGTCGGGGGACCATATGGGATGCCAGGGATGAAAACCGGGTCAGCCACATGCAAGGCAAATGCTTTCCCCGCTGTGCTCTTATCCAGGCCAAGTATTTCAAATCTTGGCTCCGCATTGGGAGGTTACAGGAATCCAGGAATTTATCCATTTTCTTGAGGTTCTCTTGTTTTGTGGTATAAAAATTCTCAAAGTGATCTCCAAGGATCCTTTGAATTTCTATGGCTTCTGTTGTGATGTTCCCTCTTTCATTCTGATTTGGTTATTAGGGTTCTCTCTCTCTTTATTGTTGGTGCTTCTAGTGGTTTATTGATCTTATTTATTTTTTCAAAGAACAAGCTCTTGTTTTCATTGATTACTTGGATTGTTTTTTGGGATTCCAGCTCATTAATTTCTGCACTAAGTTGTATTATTTCCTTCCTACTGTTCATTTGGGGGATATAGTTTTTAAAAAATGGAGGCTTCACCAAAAATACTCTTCCTGGGTAGATGCTCATTCAGACTTAAAAGAAGGATAAAAAAATCTTAAACAACAACTCAGGAACTTGAAAGAAAAACTCAAGGGGCTATTGTAAAGCAAGAAAACCCCCACTAAATCAACAGCTCTCTAAATAGAGATAGCACAAAACCTGATGACAATAATCTCTCAGTGTCAGTGGTTTAAATTAAGGTGGCAAAATGGATTAAATGGATTTAAAAAATTGACTTCAACATTCTGCTCCCTATAAGAACCACATTTGAATAGTCAGAGCAAATGCATACTCAAAGTGAGAGGCTGGAAAACAATTCTTCAAGCAAACATCTATCTCAAAAAAAAAAGCCAAGGTTCCCATAATATTATCCAAATAATAAATACCAAAACATTGATAAGAACAGAATAGTAGTTGGAGATTTTAATACCACTTTGACAACTCTAGATATATCAAACTGACTGAAACTCAGCAAGGAAATACTAGCTTTGAAGGACAAAATGGAGGAGAGAGGGCTAGTAGATAAATACAGTCCTTTTCATCCCCCAAAAGCAGAATATACATTCTTCTCCAGTGCACATGGGGCGTCCTCAAAGATAGACCACATGCTGGGTCACCGAACATACTTCCATAAAATTAAGAGAATAGAAATTGTATCAACTCTTTTTTCAGACCTGGAGGCACTGAAAATAGAAGTTAATCACACACAGAAACACAGAATCAAATCAAACACCTGCAACAGTTTGCCACTGAATAACCAGTGGGTTAGAGAGGAGATCAAAGAGGAAATCAAAAGATTCCAGGAAACAAAGTAGAGTGAGGATATGAGCTACCAGAACTTGTGGGTCACAGAACAGCAGTGTTAAGAGGAAAGTTTTTTAAATTTTTTAATTTTGTAGATTATTGCACAATACTTGATTATAATATATATATATATATATATTTGCTTTTGAGTCACACTCAGCAATACACAGAGGTTACTCCTGGCTCTGCACTTAGGAATTACTCCTGGTGGTGCTCAGGGGACCATATGGGATTCTGGAAACCAAACCCAGGTCGGCCACATGCAAGGCCACACCCTACCCACTGTGCTATCACTCCAGCCTCCCCTACATATAATATTTAAACACCAATCCCTCCATCATTACACCTTCATACCACCATATTTTGGGTGTTTCCATCCAGAACCCTAATGCTGCCCCAAAGCAGAACCGAAATAATATATTTTCCTCCAAAATTGGTTGCCTCTTAGTTTGAATTCCATCAAATATTGTGCAATACTCTTGGAGTACGGGTGTGTCCTATGAAGTGTTGTGCAGCCATATATGAGGCTGCATGGTCTAGGAAAAAGTTTCTGGGCATTCATCGATAGGTGAGGCTCAACCCGAGTATGTGGAGAGTGGCCATGGACATGGCAGCGGTTGAGTTCTGGAGGTTTTCGGCTGCCAGGACTGGATACCTTAGGGTATGGAGGGATATCACCCACCCGCCTCTGGGGTGCCCTGAGTGAAACAGCCTGGCTAGGGGTCTGACAGTATGGTTATGGCAAGCATCATGTTGCTCCCTTTGGGGAGAGAAGGATATGCGATCTGGATAGTGGCCAATGACGAAATTATCTGGTGCCAGTCAGGGGTGGCTTACGGGCATGACTGCTGAGTGCCAGAGACTGGGATATACAAGCAGAAAATCTCTGTTCCCAGTCCCGTTGAACCCAGAGTAAGAGGAAAGTTTATAGCTTTGCAAGCATACACCAGGAAGGAAGAAAGAGCCCACATAAACAACTCCATAGTATAAAGTCTTAGAAAACAAGTATCTCCTTTTATCAACTAGTTTCCAAGTTTCATATGGGCTGAGACCATTTTATTGAGCCTTATGTTAACACTCAGTCCAGGTATAGTCTCTCAGCACAGAGTGGGATTAAAGAAAATTCTAGAACAATTGAATTACGTGTATGCAAACAGAAAAAGTTATAAATATTGAAATTCTTGGGAAAAGTCACAATTAACAAAAGTAGGGGCTGGAGCAATAGCACAGTGGGTAAGGCGTTTGCTTTGCACTCAGCCAACCTGGGTTTGATTCCCAGCATCCCATATGGTCTCTTGAGCACCTCCAGGAGTAATTCCTGAGTGTAGAGCCAGGAGTATCCTGTGAATTGCTGGGTATGACCCAAAAAAGAAAAAAAATAAATAAAAATAAAAAACAAAAGTACTAGTATTCATTTATTTGCTTCAAAAGTAGAAGTTAAGGGACAATGCTTATTGTTATCCTACTAAGTATAAAGATGGTGCTATGGGGCCAGAGCTAATAGCACAGTAGGTAGGGTGTTTGCTTGTAGGATAACACTGTTTTGTCCTTCCTCAGGTAGCTTAAGTCACACCCATCCCTGTGCTCCAGAGTCACACACATCCCTCTGTTTATCTGTAAACTCTTCTCTGTGCTCTCCTCCCCAGTCAGTTAATCACCTTTTCTCCCTAATCAGATTCTGTTAGCTTGTAAGATCAGATCCTACTAAGGAGACTGAACTTGTATTGTAAGCAATGTCCTTTCTGTATAGACACAGTAAGACAGTTAATATTATGCTTTGTAACTTGGGAGTTGATTGACTCCAAATAATATTTACTCCCAGGCATCTGCTTTCTTGACTCAGTTGCACTTAGTTCCTAGCACCCCAAAATCAGGGTCCCAACGAGGGGCTGAATGGACCGAGGGCAAGTAGTGAGCTACCCTGGCATCAAAATGGGCCAGGCCAAAGCGCCACGAAACTCAACTGTAAGTTGAGGGCATGATCATAGACAAATGCTGCCATGATCCAAAAGTAAGTAACGATGAGACTAGGACCCTGCTGGGGCTGGGAAGAGTAACCTGGCCTGAGGACTGTGGAATGTATAGTGAGATGTTTATATCTCTTACTGTGCTCACACAGAATGACATTGCTAGAAATATTAGAAGCAGATTTACTACAACTATTTAAGTAGATTACTAGCTGAGGGAAGAACACACGCTCATTGGGATCCCACCCTTGAGGGGATCTTCTAGTAATCTGAAGCAATCTTTTTAGATGAGATTTTATTCTTGAGTTAATCCTTGGAGGAGTGGTCTTACCTCTCTTTGTTGATTTGTCGATGTTCAACCCACCTTTGTGTCACCAACCTATGTGATTGATATATAAACTAAGAATATAAGCTCAGAGAGCAGAGTCAGAAGTGAGAGGGCTTGGGTTCCAGAGATCCAGAGTCAGAGCCAGAGAAGAAAGGGTTCCAGATTGGGCCCCAGGAGAGAAGGAGGCAGAGAAGAGACAGGATTGAAGAGGATTGGAATAAACTGCAACTAAGACCGACCAGCCTGGCTCTTATTTCTTCCTTTGTCTGCCCTTGGCCAACAGCTGTCCCGATCCAGGCCATACACAGCAGCTCAAGAGCACCAAACAGGGGTGGTAAGATAGAGCTGTCCAGAGAGTCCACAAACACACAACCCTCAGTGAGTTAAGATTTTACATTTGCTTACATATGTCTGATCCAGGTTCAATCCCTGGAACCCCATTGGTTTACTGAGTATCTCTAGGAGTGATCCCTAAGTACAGGTTCAGGAATAGTCCCTGAGTACCATCTCATGCGTACCCAAACTATCAATCACAAAGATGGTTGTAAATTCTTTTGAAGATTCCTTCCAATTCTCTTGAGTTTTTTCATATGCAACAGGATTACTCACACTCAAAGAAACATTGGGATTCAATATTGGTACTTTAATGATTTACTACTTGGTGAAATTGAAAGTTAGGTTTTTGGAGAACTAGATTTGATCAAATATTCACCATTCTACATATCTGTCAATTTAGGCAAAATATGTCATGATATTAAGCATAATGGAAATCAGTGAGGGGTCTATTTAGAAATGTGAGTAGTAATTAAAATGGGTAAGATTTAATCTCAGTTGGGAAAGCAACGCACATTATAAAAGATAATATTTATCATTATGCCATTTGAGGAAAGTAGAAGACCTAAACAGGATTAAGTCTGATTAAGTTCAACATCTGCCTCTTTACCCTTGCGAAAGGTGAACACTACACATAATTAGCTTTGCGTACTCTCCAGCTGGGTGAGTCCAACGATGATTCTTGTTTCACTCTCAATTCTATCTCCTCATATTTCTCATTCTAAATGGAGAGCAAAATGAGACAATGATTGGGACTAGGTTCATCTCCTTCAAAATCCCATAAAGGTTTTAATTAATTATCCCCACTGTGCTTTTTTAAATGCTTGATGGTCCTATGTTTTGATTTAACTTACTCATCACCTTACCAACGACTTAATAATGAAAGTAAGATTCAGTCACTGATACTCTCCCAGTAGATATATTAGAATTTTATATAACCAATTCTCCAAGATTGGAGAATGTCAAATAGTTACAAGTGGAAAAAAAGAAAAAAAAACACCTCTAAGAAATGCAAAGATATCTTAGAGGAAGAGCAATGGGAAAACAATGCTTAAGTCACCAAAGTCACAAAGGTGCTGAATTTAGTTCAGTTTTGGTGAAGAATCTTTATAAGAATAGATAAGAGATGGATTTATAGTAATGGGAAGACCAGAAACTCAATTTGAATTTTCTACTTTCCCCTTGGTTGGTGTGATAATTCGTCTGAGACCTTTTAAATATCCACCTATTCATACAAAAACATGACTGAAACTTAAGGTGATTGTGCTAAATGAAGTCAGGAAGTGAAAAAAAATCACTGTATAATTTCACTCATATATGAAATATAAATAACCAAAACTATTATGAATGATACTGCAATAAATATGAGTGCACATGACTTTTTGAAATAGTGTTTAGGGGCTCTCTGGGCCGAGAAATGGATTGCTGGATCATATGGAAGCTCAGATTTTAATTTTGTAAAAATTTTAAGTGTCCACAGATTATTAGTAAACTGTAGAAGATAATGCAGTGGAACACTACTCAGCTATAAGATGAAATTATGCAATTTGTAATATGAATAGAACTGCGAGGTGTCAGGCTGTGTGAAATGAGTCAGAGGAAGAGGGATAAATGCAGATGATCTTTTTCACATGTGGAATTTAAAAAGAAACATAGTAAGAAAATAACAAATGGCCAATGACCACAGACCCTGAAAATTGAACTACAGAACAGAGTGCACTAAGGGGTGAGGGTCAGGGGAGAAATGAGGGAATAGATGAGAGGAAGAGCACTTTCAGACATTGCTGGAGAGATGCTGACACTCTGATCTCTGACGTGCTCAGTCTCCTTCTCTCTCCTGCTCCCTCCTCTTTCTCTTCTCTCTTCCCCTCTCCCCCTCTTCACACTCTTTTTTTCTCTCTCATATTTGAGGCACACCTGGCTGTGCTCAGGGTTTACTCCTTACTCTGTTCTCAAGGATCACTCCTGACAGGTCTAAGGGAACATATGCACTGGTGAGTATTGACAAGGGAAGGCTGAATATAAAGTAAGGTAAAAGAACTAGACAAACAACAAAAATTACCTTTAGACTAATGAAAATGGCTACCACAGAGAAAGGGCAGAGGAGGGAAGAATGAGTAGGTGGACCCTGTAAATTCTGACACGACAGTAGATCTATGATGCTGGATATAGTGGGACCTAATCATGTAAGAGGTATTAGCTGTACTCCTAAATTCTTACAACATTGTAAACTAATGATTAATTTATATAATTGCGTGAAGAGAAGTTAAAATAATTTAAAAAATAATAATATTGCAACATTAGAGACTTCTTATCAAACACCCTGCACAATTTTTTTAGAAACGATCAGGAACAGTGATTTGAATTTCTTGCTTTAAGGAGAGCAAAACTCAAGTTCTGACTTAGCTTTATATTTACTGATAGTGTTTTAGAAATTACCATTTTTACTTTGTTTTTCATTTTAAAAGAAAGGAAATAGTTTAATTAAGTGACAAGATTTTAATGAGAAGATCATGATAAATATGCTTAGATTACTCAGTGTATTATGGGAGCATGCTTGGTTTAAATGGGTACTAATACAATAATTTTCAGTAATACTTTGAAAGATTATGTCTATATGCTAGAAACCATGACCTTTTTTTTTCATAAAGGGCCATTTTAGAGTTCCATGGTGCTATAGGAAAAAAAGAAAACTCTGTCACTAAACATTAATAGCATATCATTTGTGTTTTATTGCCATATTAAAGTTACCTTTATTACTTTTAAAATTTTTTTTGAAAATTTTCAATATCTTCCAATCAATTACAGCATCATGCCAAGAATGTGACAATGTGGGTCACTTTATTAAAGGATCTAAAACAATGATATAACTAAATGTGTTGATAATAATATTATTAATACTATAGTATTAGTGAAACCAACATTGTTGGTATCTTGAAATATCTTTATAACACAATAGTGTTTTAAAATAATATTTGGCCAATAACAGATATTTTTAGGCCTATTGGGTATTTAAACACAGTTTGTGATCTTATTTTTCCATTATCTGACGTACAGCAAAATCAAAAGGTCATAGTGATCAATACAAATCTAGGTCTATCTGGTCCACTGACTTCACCTGAAATTCAGGTTGGCACTGCTTGGATTGAACTAATTAACTAATATCTTTGTCTTGCGTTGGACTAACATAGATTGTGCTTCTCTTTGTATCATCTTTCATGGACTGAGTATCATGTGTTGATGGAGATACTCACCAAAGTGCTTTGACTGAATAATAACAATTACAAAATTGTATTCATCTTTTTGAGTTTAGTATTGTCTTTTAACTATTGTTTTAAACTAGTAGAAGAATTGTAGGACTTTAAAAAATTAGGCTAAATCTAGAAACAGCTTGCATTAAAAAATAGCTACCTAAATGATATTACCCCATGTCATAAAGACGGTGGCAGCAGTTTTGTTTAAAGAAAAACTTTTAGCATAAAATTAGTGGAATAAGATAATTACAGCTATCTTACCTATTTTCCAAAATTTACTAGGCATTATTATTCAGCCATAATTGCAACATACATTTTAACTGTAATCACTGTAATCACTGTCCTCCTGTTGTTCATCGATTTGCTTGAGCAGGCCCAGTAATGTCTCCTTTGTAGACTTTGGTTTTACTGTGTTTGGTATATCGAATACATCACAGGTAGCTTGCCAGGCTCTGCCGTGGGGGTGAGATACTCTCGGTAGCTTGCCGGGATCTCCGAGAGAGGGGCGGAGGAATCGAACTCAGGTCGACCATGTTGGCTGCGTGCAAGGCAAACGCCCTACCACTGTGCTATCGCTCCATTTTACATATTTTTTAATTAGTGAGACACCATGAGGTACAGTTGTAGACTTACAAATTTTTGTGCTTGGGTTTCAATTATACAATGATCAAATACCCAACCCTCCACCAGTGCCCATTTCTCACCACCACGGATCCCAGTATCCCTTCCAACCCCCCCCCCCCACCTGCATCTGTGGCAGGGCATTCCCTTTTGTTCTCTCTCTCCTATTGGGTGTTGTGGTTCGTAAAAGAGGCAATGGGTGGCAATCATGTTTGGTCTATAGTCTACTATCAGCATGCTTCTCCCATCCTGGGAGGATACTCCCAACATCTTTTATTTGGTGCTCCCTTCTCTATCTGAGCATTTTAACATATTTAAGTCCACTACTCACATATGAGCTGACCCATAACGTCTAATTTAGCTTATACTTTCAAAGAGTGAGGAACGGTTCTACCTATGATACCATTATTAAAGCAAACAAAATTACTAATAAAAATCATGAATAAGAATATTAACCATTACATACTAACTTCCCCAACTGTCTTTTACAAATGAATTTTTCAAACCATAATGCAACTTAGATTCATATACTCCATTTGATTTTTATATAGTTTGCTGCCTCCTCACATTTAATTTTTGCAATTTAGTCTTGTGAAGACACTAACTAGTTGTCTTGCAGATTGCATTCTGTTAAATTTTTGTGATGTTAACTCATGGTGTTTAGTGGTTTTTACCTTGTATTTCCTGGAAAGTGAAAATTGGATGTAAGGAGTTATTGAATTAAAGCTAATCACTTTGTCAAAAATACTTTATGGGTCATACTGAGGAATTGATGCATCACCTGATGTGATAAATTATGGTGTCTAGTTATCCCATATTTATTGATGCACTCCTAGTTAGTGAGAGCTTGACCTCTCCATTGAAATTTTTCTCTCTTGAGCTTAGCAAGAAATATTTTGACTTATTATTTGATGCCATGTAAATATCCAATTCCTCATTCAATATCATCTAAGTGCTTTATAACTCACTGATGAATACTTCCTCAATTAATAATTTTATGTAGAATTACAAAACTGTATTTAGTCAGCATTTCTGTTTAATCATAAGAACATTGCATTACAAATAACCTCCAAATGTCCAATGCTTGCATCAATACCATTTATTTCATTACCCTTGAAGTGTCAAAAGTTTATTTGATTCAAGTTGAGCTAGAATCCAATCTTTGTGTGGAATTCAGTCTGCTCATGGTTTTAGCTGTTGTTGCTGTTTTTATTGTTATTTTTATTCTTTAAGAAAAAAATGCTAAGAGTACTTTGCACATAGTTTCCCGGTAAAATCAGAAAATCCAAAGAGATTAAGAGAAACTTTCTGAGAATCTTCAAGTCCTAAAAAGCATCTTCTACATTTAATTCATTAAGACAAATCACCTTGCCAAAACCAGTCAATAAAAGAGACATGTGCACTATGCCAACTTTAATGTGAGTCAATGCAAAGTCATATGGCAAGGTAATTAATGTGTAATTCTTGTACAATAGAGTGAAGAGTTGTAAATAACAATCTAATCTGCCACAATGAATTTATAGCTACTTGGTCACTTTCTTTAGAATAGACAAATCATTTTCATAATGTAATTTACTTGTATTTATGTGGAGATTCCAGATATTATTTCAAATGCATTTTAAAACAGTTCTGTTTAATACAGCTTGTCAAAAAACTAAGCACCAATATATTATCCAGGTGACCTTTCTATTTTTGAAATTTAGCACATTTTTTAGGACATAGGTAATGCTCATTAAGTGTGTGGTGGATAACATTTCAGAATAACCCTTGCATTTTTTAAACATATTTATTGAAAAATTTTGTCTTGTTTTTTTTTTCAGTGTATACAAGTATGATTATCTTTCTTTAACAGTTTGAAAGAATATACATTAACACACTAAGAAATGGTATAGGGACAGCTACAACATGAGTCAAAATTAGAATAGGAAATAAATCTATTACTTTTTGTTTTCTTTCTTTACATTAGACATATATCTATATATGTCCCCATGGTTTCATTTTGTAACATAAAATTGTTTCTAACACTGTGAAAGTTGCTGTTTGAAAATTTTGAAACATTTTTATTATTAGTGATGAATTGAAGACACTGTTCAAAACTGCCTAAAACTCTTATCTTCATCATTTTACTTCATGGTTTTATACTTTAAAAAATAACTAAATATATTATGCTTATCTAATACAGAAAGAGTGACAGAGAGGCAAAGGTGAAGATACAAAGACAGAGATAGATAAGTAAATTTTTAAATCAATGGAAAAGTCAGAAAAAAATTCCTAATTCAGGTTACTAATAGAAACTATAATAGTGATTTGAGATGTTCCTATTTATCTTAATGGTAATTAAATTATGTAGCACTGTAGCACTGTCCTACCGTGGTTCATCGATTTGCTCGAGTGGGCACCAGTGAGGCCTCCATTGTGAGACTTGTTACTGTTTTTTTGGCATATCCAATATGTCACAGGTAGCTTGCCAGATTCTGTTGAGCGGTTGGAATACTCTCTGTAACTTGCCGGGCTCTTCAAGAGGGATGGAGGAATCAAACCCAGGTCGTCTGTGTGCAAGACAAATGCCCTACTCTCTATGCTATCACTCCAGCCAAATTAAATTATGCATATATTAATTTTCAGTAATTTAGGAGCTTGTGGGATAAGAAAACAGTATATAAAATGCAAACTATTTAAGATCTAAAAGATAGCACAATGGGTATAGCACTTTCCTTGCACGTGGCTGTTGCAGATTAAATCCTAGGCTCACCACATAGTCCCCAGGGACCTGCCAGAACTGATTCCTAATTGAAGACCCAGGGATAAACTTTGAGCACCACCAGGTTTGGCCCAAAAGAAAAACAATGGCAAACTAAATGACTAAAAACAAGTTTATTATATGACTAAAAACAAGTTTATTTTTCATGTGAGAGTAAAATTGGCATGCATAACATGAAGGGAAGAGATAAGTGATTGACTATAGAGAGTAATATTTGGACATCTAATTGCTTATTTTAAATTTTAACCATCCCAAGATAGACACTCTAACTAAAATTCATAGATTTTAGTAATAGATCATATTTATGTAGGGCTTGATCTATAAATATATGCACATTTGTTATTTTCCCCTAAATTGAAGTTTCTAAGGCTATTTATTTATTGGCCCCTTGTTTCTGAATATCAAGTTTTTCAAGCAGCAGGTTTATTGGGTAGAAAAATGATTAAACAAAATTGAGTTGCTGTGTTGATTATTTATACACAGGTAATATAAAGGCATTTGCCAGTATTATGGAATTTCATAGACTACTTATACACCCTAGTGGGAAAAATTGGTCAAAGCACTTTTTGTTCCTGAAGAAAAATATGAAACAACAAACAGGTAAGTTAAATATCTTAAATACCACAAAGATATTGAAACTCCCCAGAGGGTCCTAAAATTGTGTAAGCAAACTCATGTAATAAAACCTGACATAAAAGACACTTAAGCCACACTAATTGGATGCATAATAAAATCATATAACTATTGAATTGCAAGGCAGTCACACAGACAATTAAAGGTTAATTAGATGCAGGAATCCAAGTTCCTCCTGACATGGGATTTATTCCTCAGATGTTTTAGACAGATTCATAAGGGAGTTTGGCATAAAGAAAACATTAAAGATTTGTTTCTATTTAAAAAAAGTTCTTGAAAGAAGAAATACACCACACACACAGGGCACAGAAACAGTAAGAAGGCAAGGTGATTGCCTTGGGCGCACTCAATACCACATACTAACCCTAAAACACTGCCGGAGATCACTCATAAACACAGAAATAATTCACCCTGAGCACTGTTTTCTGGGTGTGACCGACTCATAAGAAAAATACATATATAAAATTTAAGAATTAGGTTGAGAATGGCAACATAAAGATACAGGGAACAACAATAATGAAATACCCCAAAGCTCCTTGCCAACAATGAAGAGAAATTTAGCTTTTTATAATTTTCTATAAGAACCACACCTAGTGGTAATGGCGTTTTAAGGGCTACTACCAGAGATTCTCTTACTGTTAACAGTGCTTGGTTCTGACAAAGTGGTACTTAATTTGGTGATATTTAGTAACTATGAGGTACAAGGGATAAAACTAAGGGTTTTGCATATGCCAACTATATGTACTTTCCAGTTCAAGATTTCTTCAAGACCCTTATTTTTATCCTAGATATAGCAATGACATTTTAAAAGCTGATTTTTTTCTCTTTCTTTAAAATGTCATTGCTATACCAAAATTATAATATGGGTATACAAAATTGACTTAAAATAATGACATGTTAAAATGCCTAAAATTTCATGCTACCATGAGTCAAAGTCATTATTTTACTGGGAAACAAACATATGCCAGAAACTATGCTGGGTTCTAGAGTTTTGTAAATAAATGTACTTATCTTCTCACTTCTCATCTGAGTTTTTGCCTTATCTATATTTACTGTTAATGATATTTAAATTGTCGTACCATATTTGATAGGGTTCAAATATGGTAACACCTACAAGGGTGATTAGAGGTCACCCCAAAAGCCTCTATACCTCTCGGAAAGACTGGCAAGCTACCGAGAGTATTCCGCCCGCACGGAAGAGCCTGGCAAGCTATCCACTGTGTATTCGATATGCCAAAACCAGTAACTACAACTGGTCTCATTCACCTGACCCTGAAGGCTTCACCGACATGGCAGCACTGAGAAGGATGAGAAAGGAGAGGCCGACAAAATCTCAAGGCCGACCTAGGCTGCCACAACGAAGGAAGACAAAAATGATCGTCTGTACTTTCAATGCACGTACGCTAGCATCAGATGCATCCATCGAGGACCTGATGGTACAAGCGCGAATGATCAAGTACGACATCATTGGTCTGACCGAGACAAGAAGACACGAATCTCACCATGCCGTTTTCGACACTGGAGAAGAATTGTTCCTCGGAACATGCGATAAAAGAGGTGTTGGAGGCGTCGGTGTCCTTATCAACACAAACTTGGCCAAGAGTATTGATTCATTCGAATGCCTAACAACCCGAATCGGACGTTTACATTTGAATAGATGTGGCTCACTGCCTGCAGTTTCTATCTTTGTTGTCTACGCACCAACATCTCATTATGATGAAAGAGAAATCGAGAAGTTCTACATGGAGCTAGAGAAGTTCTATAAAGAAGACCACACCTTCTACAAGATCATTGTGGGTGATTTTAATGCCAAGATAGGACCGAGAAGATCAGCTGAAGAACTTCACATCGGAACCCATGGCCTAGAATGGAACGAACAGGGTGAGAGACTGTCTGAGTTCATCATGTCGACCAAGACCATTCATGGTAACTCACAGTTCCAGAAGGCAGAATCTAAACGATGGACATGGGAGTCTCCCGGTGGACGATTCCACAACGAAATAGACCACATCATATTCAATCGACGGTTTTGCCTGACTGATGTCGCTGTTGTCCCAAAATTTTGAACGGGATCGGACCACCGTCTCCTTCGTGCAAAATTCTACTTCACAGAGCGGGGAGAAAGGGCTGCAAAGTTCAAAAAGAGAACTCCCAGAACGGCCACCAACTGGGAACTCTTTGGTACTATTGCGGCAACATGGGAAGATGCCATTGTTGACAACATTGACGAGGAATACGATCGACTGGTTCAGCACCTC
Organism: Sorex fumeus; assembly: GCF_029834395.1. Lineage (NCBI taxonomy): Eukaryota > Metazoa > Chordata > Mammalia > Eulipotyphla > Soricidae > Sorex > Sorex fumeus. The sequence goes on along the minus strand of NW_026606092.1, from coordinate 35,323,497 downwards.
CATGAATGTGCGAGGAACGCCAAGAGAGAGATAGCCACAAAAAGTCGCCTATCTTCGAAAACTCTTGAGCTAATTCGCCAGCGTGGTTTGGCGCATGCCTCAGGCAACCGCAAGCTAACGTCCGAGCTTGCAAAGCAGTGCAGAGATGCGATCAAGGAAGACCTCAAAGAGAGAAGAGCAGAAGTACTGGTAGATGCGGCAGAAGCCGGGAAAAGTATTCGTAACGCCCGCCTGTCCTTCGCCAACTATAAGACCAAGATGACTGCCCTCCGACGTCCTGATGGATCCATCACATCCTCCAGAACGGCAATGGAGAAGATTATCCATGACTTCTACTCAAATCTCTTCGATAGCCATGTCCACTTGCCGACATACCAAATTCCACAGGATGGGTATGTCGTTCCCAACGTTCTCCCTTCCGAAATCCGACACGCCATTTCGTCAGTAAAGAAGCAAACAGCACCCGGCCCAGACAAGGTCAGACCTGAACACCTGAAGAACCTGCCGTCAGTACTCATCAATACACTGGCTCGGCTCTTCACTCGCTACCTGTCTGAATGCAAGGTTCCATCTCAATGGAAAACCAGCAGGACCGTACTACTGTTCAAGAAGGGAGACATCCATGACATTGGCAACTATCGCCCGATCTGCCTATTGTCTGTCATCTACAAGTTGTTCACTCGAGTCATCCTGAATAGGATTGGCAGAACACTAGACGAAGGACAACCATGTGAACAAGCAGGGTTCCGCAAAGGATTCAGCACCATCGACCATATCCACACGATAATCAAACTCATTGAGGTTTCTCGGGAGTTCAAGATGCCGCTCTGCTTAACGTTCATTGATTTAAAGAAGGCCTTTGATTCTGTTGAGACGGAAGCGGTCATTGAAGCCCTAGCCAATCAGGGCATTCAAGCCCAATACATCAGGATCCTCCGTGAGCCGTATTGCGGATTCACTACCAGGATCTCACCATTCTACAAAGAAGTGATCGTTGATGTCAAGAGAGGGGTGCGGCAGGGTGATACCATTTCACCAAAACTCTTCAGTGCCACCCTCGAGAACATCATGCGACGACTGGAATGGGAAGGAATGGGAGTGAAGATAGATGGTCGGCAACTACACCACCTCCGCTTTGCTGATGACATTGTTTTAATAACACCAAACATCAGCCAAGCGGCACAAATGCTGGCCGACTTTGACCGTGAGTGTGGAAAGGTAGGACTACAGCTGAATCTTACGAAGACAATGTTTATGAGAAACAGCCTTGTTCCTGACGCCCCATTCGCTCTCAATGGAACGACCATCTCCGAATGCAACAGCTATGTGTACCTAGGTCGAGAGGTCAACATGACAAATGACCTGGCACCCGAGCTGCGCAGGAGGAAGAGAGCGGCTTGGAACGCCTTCAAGAACGTCGAAGAAATAGCTAAGAGCACGAAGAACCTCCGGCTCCAGGCACATCTCTTTGATTCCACTGTTCTTCCTGCATTAACATATGCCTCAGAGACCTGGGCCCTACGCAAACAAGATGAGAACGCCATTCAGGTCTCCCAAAGAAGAATAGAAAGAGCTATGCTTGGAATATCACGTTTCACTCAAATGAGAGAACGAATCCGGAGTTCTGACATCCGTCGAGGATCAAGGATCAGGGACGCTGTCTCATTTGCCAAGGTGTCAAAAATCAGATGGGCTGGTCACGTAATGAGATTTAAAGACGACCGTTGGACTAGAGCTGTTACTGATTGGATTCCACGGGATGTCAAGAGACCGCGTGGCCGCCCACCTACCAGATGGTCAGACTTCTTTGTCAAGGTCATGAACGATCGGTTTGAGGCCCTCCATGTTCCCGGAGCGAAGAGATGCCATTGGGCTACACTAGCACGCGACAGGGACAAATGGAGACGTTACTGGCGCCCGCTCGAGCAAATCGACGACTAACGGGAAGTTAAGTGATTAAGTGATATTTAAATTATTATATATTTTGTGAATATAAGGTACCAATATCCACATGCATTTTGTATACTTTTGTAGAATTTCAATAAGGATATTTATTTGATTTCTTCTATAAAAACAACAATGCAGAGTATTCTAATAAATGAAGCTAATTACTTAGTGATTATTGTATGTTACTTAATCAACATAGCCCTAAGAATGAGCCCATATTTCTAGTAAGCAGATATGCAACATATGGTTCAGAGGTTCAATCAAGACAGCAAATATCTTCACAAAAATATTAATCAGAAACGACATGTGTGTTCTATATTCATCACAGCACTTTTTTTATAGCCAGTGCTTGAAAACAAAGGTGGTCGACAGATGGTGACAGAGAAACTGTGGTTGGTAAATATAGATTGTGAAATACTATACAACCAGGAGAAAAGATAAAATCTTGAAATGTGTTGCAAGTCAGATGGAGTAAAACAGTGTCAGGCAAAGTGAATTGAATTAGAAAGTTAAAGGTAAATACCATATGACCCCACTCATTCGCAGACTATAAAGAAGCAAGAAAGGAATTAGACAATTCTTAATATAAGCAAACCCTGAGACACGAGAATTAGAATTGGTAACTGAAGATAGGAAGGGGCCTTGGGATAATGCTGGAGAGTTCTTGAAACACTGATGGAAGGATTGCTGTAGTTCTGAAACTATATAGTCACGAATCATGAGTAATACAAACCATTATCCCCAAAGACAAATTAAATTTTTAAAAAGATAACCACGTGATTCATAGAATAAAGGGTTGAACTAAGGGTTTTTCTGTCAATTAGCAACTACATTGCTCCTTAGAGGAATTTATTATGGAGTGCCCTCTCCCAATTATAGAGAACATATTTTATAAATTCATTCATATTTCTTCCATACTGATTTAGACTAATTAGGTTTAGGAAAGACCTATTTTTATGTAAATGCTGACGTGTACCAGGAAGAACAATTTTGAGGCATAATGAGGAGAACAGAAAGGGCAGGAAAGTAATATGTGGATGATTTTTTTTCCCCAAAAAGGACAAGAGGAAAATGTTACCAAACATTCAACTTCGTAAAGTTTAAAGTAGGACTTTTCTCTCATGAAAAGTATCATGTTTTCAGGCTACAGAATCATTAAGCAATTTACTATTTAAACCCTTCAGAGGAGTTAAGGCTAGATATGACTCACTTTTTAAGCATTAGAAGTAGTTGGATAATAAAGGTTGGAATGTGGAGAGAGGATGTTAAGGGGAGAAATCAGCAAACACCAAGGCAGAAGGATGAAGGGTAATGACTAAAGAAACACAGTGGCTGAACGTTCTCCTTACAAAGTCTCTGGGATCTGGCAAAAGAAAGTAGGAAAGGGGCAGAAAGGGAAGAGGGATTTGACCTTGACAGTAATGTTTAAAAAGTGAGCTTGTAAGTTTGGGTTCAGATATATTATGATTGAGGATATAAAAAGAAAAGAATAGCTAAAACAAATTATCTATACCAGGTAGGAAACAGGGAGAGAAGAGTTGGAACAACCTGCAATGTGGTCGGAATGAGTTCTGTTTCATGAAAAAAAAAAATCACAGAGTTGGGAGTTTGAACCAGGGGTTCAACCTAGGTTTATTTATCCTGAGGTCGAATCAGATTCTCTTACACTTATACTGTACTGTCACAAGTAGTTTTTATACATAGGATGAGTTTGATTAATTAATATTGACTTAGAAAATTTTAGCAATAATTATTTCAATAATTAAATAGGAAAATACAATTAAATAAAACTAGGATCATAGATAAAATCTTTTTAGAGAGGCATAAGTTATTTTCTGTCACTGTCACTGTCCCCCCCCCCCCCCCCCGTTGTTCATCGATTTTCTCGAGCCGGCCCAGTAACGTCTCCATTGGAGACTTTGTTGTTACTGTGTCTGGCATATCGAATACGTCACGGGGAGCTTGCCAGGCTCTGCCGTGCGGACGAGATACTCTCGGTAGCTTGCCGGGCTCTCCGAGAGGGGCGGAGGAATCGAACTCGGGTTGGCCATAGTTGGCTGCTTGCAAGGCAAACGCCCTACCGCTGTGCTATCGCTCCAGCCCATTATTTTCTAAATGCATTAAATGGCTTGAATAAATGATGTCTCCTGTGTTTTTATAGAATAAGCAGTCAGAATGTCAAATTACTGCAATATTGTTTTAATTGTATGTGAATGCACAAGACATTGGGTGAAATATATAAAATATTAAAAGAAATGTTATCTGAACTCAAGACCACGGTTAGTCCTTCTTTATGCCTGTTTTCCATACTTAGTTATTAATCATACAGTACGAAAATAAACGGTAAAAAACAATTAAGAATAGTGACTGAAATATCAACAACATCTTCAACCAATTTCATTCCCTGTGGACAGGAAGTCAGGTTGTCATAGTATACGAAGATTTAAAAAAAAATCTGAAAGAATAGGTAATTAAAACTTGTGTGTGCCTACAAAAGCCAGGGCATTCCAATTCCCATTTCTATTTGGTGTCTGAACCTTATCGTGCCTATGGTTTTCCTTTCAAAACATTTAATAGAGAATAAGAGACCGTCCCTCCCTGTTAAGTACAGTGTAGGCAGCAGGTGCTGGGACAGCCTTCATAATTACACCTGAGGTGGCACACGGAGTGCAATTGTGTGGTTGGTTGGGAAATTGTATCTGATTATGATCGCTCAGACCGAATGTCAGGAAATAGCCGCCCTGCAAAAAAATAGCCTGTGTGTGGGAGGAATGGTGTGGAGAGCTGTGGATTAGGCAGCGAAGGCAAAACCAAGCCAGATGCAGACAGCTGCTGGCTACGCTGTTGTCTGCAAGATAGACAGAGCCTGTTGGAGAATCTATGCTGACTCTGTTGCCAAGAACAGAGAGGCAGCTGAGAAAAGCAATTTGCTTGTTTGAGTGTTCGTAGATTTGTTGTAGATGAGAGAATTATCCTCACCAGGCATTTTCACTTGTCAGTCTTTGGGGCTGTATCTGGTTTTGTCTTGAGTTCCAAGGATACAGTCCTCTTCAGAGGTATTCTTCCTGCATCCAGACCTTAATCACAAATCACTCCAAATTTCAAATCTCACTGAAATGATTTGTATAAAGAAAGGTTCTATTCTCTCCCAACTCTCACTTTGAATAGTGTTTATAGCTTATCCAGTTTGAGAACATAATGGATTTTTTAGTCTATCCTTTTAATTGTCACTCTTGGCATTTCTGGTTTCCTAGCCATGAAATATCCAAAGCAGTAGGTTTGAGATGGGGGTAGGGGAACTTATCATTTTAACTAGCTTCTTAAAGTATTTCCACTCCAAACCAGAGTTTATCAAGTCTCCTCTAGCATATGATATAGAATTGACTATAGACCAAAATTGAAATGCATTGTATCAGTTACATGTCTTATGGGGATTATGTCGACTAGAATATCCTTTTTCTTGTATGAGCCTCAGTTTTTACATTGATAGTAATGAGATTCTATTACCAACCTTATTTTATCTACATTCTAACTTCTGCTCTAAAGTAAACTATTCACCTCTTCTACCCATCATTCCTCAGGAATGTTTTGCCTGTACTTCAAGAGCCAATGAGAACTCTATTTCTTAATTGATGTTTTATTAGATAGAAGGCAAACGTTTGTAAGAATCAACACTCTAAGAAGAAATTTTCAAAAGCAAAGTCTCATGCCAAAATTTTTCTTCAGAATAGTCTCGCATCTTATCAGCACAGCTCCAGTGCTCTTACAGCACTTTTTAAGAAACACTTGTCTTGTACACTGTGACTTGAGAACACAAAACCCATGACCACTCTGAAGATTTCTAGACTTTGAGTGCATCATTCCAATAAATCACTCAGACCTGATTCTTTAATCAAAGTCATACTAACTGATAATGCGTTGTGTCCATCTTAGCAATGACACCTGCATTAAAAAAAATCTAGGCTTTATGCCTAGGGATAGCTCAGTGGTAGAAGACATGTCTTGCAAATTTGAGGTCTTGAATTCAATCTCTGACATCACTACATATGCTGAATTGTATTGAGAAGGCATTAATGCCTGTGATTCTATGTGCTACTGAAATGTATGGTCTCTGGTTTACCACAATTATGTGTCCTCTGATTATCCTAACAGTTAGAGAAAGATTAGAGGTAAGAGGATACATATTAAAAGAAAATTTAAATAAAAAACAAACAAAAATCCCTCCTTTTAAATGGAACAGAATTTTCAAGGTGTGCCATGACTGGTGAAACATATATGAAGAGAAAACCATAAATGATTGCCCAGACTTCCTACTATACTGGGGGTTTAGGGGTTTGAGGACAGACTTAGTGCACAGAAATATTGGGGAATGCAGTTAGTATGACTCCTATCTTCTCTTCTTCTAGACCACCATTTCCACTGCTATATCCTAGATTGTTTCAAATCTCTCAGGTGATGGATGGGATATTTCCCAACAAAAAATGAGAACTTGGAAACATAACAATGATTCTCAGAACACTGATAACCCCTAGTATGCAATTTGGAATGGCTCATTTTGACACATAGTCCTTTTGGGGAGGGGTGGGAGGCAGATAGTAAAATACTAGCAACAGCAGGGAATTCAGCAGCTGAAGAAATACTGTTTATGTACCATGGGTAAAAAGAGAAATCTGGAGGAGGACTTGAGAAACCCTTGCTAACTTGCAATGTTGCCAAGGGCCAGAATTATCCTGATCATCAAGTTAGTAAAAGTGCAGGAATAAATAAAAACAAAAGATAGCTGGCTCTTCAAGTATATTGTTTCATTATTTAAAAGGTTATTAAGTGCATAGATCACCACAACTGTGTCTCAGAATCCAATGAGAGTTGACTAAATATATTAAGACATAACATTAAGGTAAAGGACTTCAAGTTTTATTGACTACTAAATATCTTTTATAGTGAGCTGTCTCCATAAAATGAACTTGTCCACTCAAATGGTTATTTCAACATTTGTGAGAGAATGAATGAAAGCTGAATGAATTAAGCCTTTTTTCATGATAAATAATGGTTTCAAGAAATAAGCCAACTACTTACTAGAAAACTTGTATCTAAATAAGAGGGGGAAATATGATAGATTACAGCAGGTTAGACTTTGTTACAAAAAGGTCTAATCCTTGGCAAAAAATCCGATTTACAGCTTTGGTTTTAACATTGTCCCTCACGTGTCCACTGCTACATGCCATCATAACAAGTTTTTAATGCTTCTGTCCAATCATGAATTTTTATTTGATACCAATATAGATAAACAGGTAATTTGTACTGGTATACACTTATTATTAAACACTGCTCATCCTGACTGCCTAGTTCAGGCCTCTGAAATTTCAGTCTTGCCAGTGATGCCTCAAAGTTAAATCTTTACTGTCTTTTGCTGCTACCACTACAGGGATCCATAAAAGCAAGAACTCCCAATAATTGAACTTAGACTTCCTTTATCACAATATGATTCCAATTAACTTTACTTATATGACATTAAGTTCATTCTACAGAAACAATGTTCATCAACAGATAGATGTTTTTTTCTAATCCAAGTGTTTCTAACATGTTTTCCTGAGATGGTGGTTACCTACATGTACTGAGATTTAGTTATTTTCAGGGTTTTATAGAGATTCATTGGTGGGGTGAGGTTCATTGTGGGTTGGGGTGGGGCAAAACACAGAGATGGGGGAGATCTAGAGGAAAGAAAAAGGAAGTGAAGGAGAAGAGAGAAGCAATAGTTACAAAACAACCATGGAATTTCAAGTTTAAAGTAAATTCGACATCATATTTAAGCTTTCCAGATAGAATAGAAACTAATGTTGAAATCCAAGTCTCTTGTAATTCCAGAAAGAATAAACTGTCTGACTTCCTTTCCCTACATATTCTTGAGGTAAGATGTAAAATCATCATTTTTCCCCTTTTTTCAACAAAACAAAAATGAGCAATGTCAGGTCAATGTTAGCAATGTAGTTCAGAAGATGGGTCCCAGGATGGGAGGAAGGAAGAGAACAATATTTACAAATGTCTACCTATATCCTATGTTTGGGATTTTAGTGACATATACTAATGAATTTTCATAAAAGGATGCATTAGTAGTCCTATGTTATACTTTCAAAACCAAGGATGCAGAGAGGTTAAACAATTTTTCCAATTTTCCCAAGTAGTGAATCATAGGAAATGAGTCATTTCAAATCACATGTTCTTTCCATTACCTCTCATCTCCCACAGTCTTCTATATCAATGATCTTGTCTGAGAATTGGAGCTATTTTTTTCTTTTTTTTTAAATCAATAAGCATGTTAAACATATTGAAAAGAACTGGTGGATAGTAGGCTTCTTTATTTTTTATTTTTATAAAGTTGTTCACAATAATTTATTACATGTAATATTCCAACAAGGATAGTAGTCTTCAGCAATTAGTAACAGCAGTTATCTACTACTATGAATGCTCTGCATCTCTGTGCATGCCTCGCAGAGTCTCCTGCCCCCATGCCTGGCTGTCCTCGCCAGGGCCCCTCGGACTGGAGCAGGTTGAGTTTCCCTCCCAACCCCAACCAGGGCTTCGGCAGCCGAAGACCTCCAGAACCAGCCACCACCATGCTGAGACCACTCTCCACACACATGAAGATACCGGCAGAGGAACACAGGCATGTGGGTCCCGGGGCTGAGATCTCCAAGCCTGCTCAGATCGGGACTGAGCATCCTCCACCCAGATCCTCCATATTCCAGTAGGCAGGGGTCACACCCACCAACTGGCCCCCTGGCACCGTGTAATCTCATCAACAGCCAAGACCCAGAGACTATAAAACCCAGCTCCCAGAAGAGAACAGTGCAGAGTCTTCTGCCCCGGTGCCTGACTGTCCTCGCCAGGGCCCCTCGGACTGGAGCAGGTTGAGTTTCCCTCCCAGCCCCAACCAGGGCTTCGGCAGCTGAAGACCTCCAGAACCAGCCACCACCATGCTGAGACCACTCTCCACACACATGAAGATACTGGCAGAGGAACACAGGAATGTGGGTCCCGGAGCTGAGATCTCCAAGCCTGATCAGATCGGGACTGAGCATCCTCCACCCAGATCCTCCAAATTCCAGTAGGCGGGGGTCACACCCACCAACTGGCCCCCTGGCACCGTGTAATCTCATCAACGGCCAAGACCCAGAGACTATAAAACCCAGCTCCCAGAAGTGTGTAGACGCCTTTGCGGCCGTGCAACATCTTATTATCTCATTCCTACTTTGGCCAACCTGGCAGGCTACCACACGGCAGAGTCTGGCAAACTCCCCGTGGTGTACCCAATATGCCAAATACCAGTAACAACGATGAGTCTCATTCTCCTAACCCTGAAAGAGCCTTGAATATGGCACTTTTAAAAAAAATCTCAGGGCTAGGACGAAGGAGACGTTACTGGGACCTGATCGAGGCAATCGACAAACAACAGGATGGTCGTGATCATGATCGTGATGAATGCTCTAGGTAATTCTCTAAATTCTCTAAATTCCTCTCAGGAACTTTCAAAGTGGGAATAGCAAAATATACAACAGTGATAGTTTTACTATTTGGAAAATATCTTTCTGAAATTTGTTTTCATTTTTATAATGGGCACACTATTAACTATATCCCATAAATAATAAATAAACTATATCCCATAAAATATACAATTATTTTTAAAAGTTTATTTAAATCAATTTCATATTTATATACATGCATTTTTAATTTTATATTTTCTTTTTAAAGCAACATACAAACATACTTTTAAATTTGAACAACAAAAAGTAAATGCATTCTTTTGAAGTGACCATGTTTATTTTCCAGTGCATATACTAATGTATAAAATAACTTTGCAAGTTATTCTATCATAGACTACTATATCTAAATGAAGCTGAGCAATTCATTTCCCACAACAGTTCAACAAACAATATACATACTGAATTTGTGCATATCCACTAAATGCATACACAGAGTAGAATAACAGACTTTAGTTTATAAACATCCATTGAGATAAATGCTAAATATTTCACACTAAACAGCGCTTAGAAAAATACTTTCTGACACACAGTAAGATTTAATAAATATTAACTGAGATAAAAGTGTGGGTAGTGGGCATGGTAATTAGAGGTAGAACAATGCATACTCCAGCATTCAGCAAGTGATTAGTTTCTCAGATAAATTTCTACTAATGCTTTATAATTTAGTATACCTAAACATACACACCCTCAGACATATAAATATTGCACACGGGATTGGCTTGAGTCCGATGTACATCTACTTTCCTATGAGAACCTTTTATTTCATTCATTTAAATAAGGTTTACTGTGATTATATCATCATTTTTTGTGAGTTTCAACTGTTTAGAGTTCTATTTATATTAACTACCTCCAAAACATAAATACATTGTCTCTGATTAAGATTACTGAGTATTTTATGATTACTTTTAAACCGCATAATAATAAACTGACCTAAACAACAGGGTAAAATATCCTGAGAAACATATATAACCCATTCTAGTTGCAAGGGCATGTATTATTTCTGTGAATTTTTTAGTCATCTACTTTTAAAGTCAGTTTGAAAATGATTTTAAGTACTCAATCGCATTTATTAAAGCTTTGAAAGTTGATTGCCTTAATTTTCCCCCAATCAACAAGATAACCCTTAATTTTAAGGTCTGGATTAGTAGCACTCCCAACTATAAAGTAATGATGCCATTTATTTACATTAGAATCAACAGGAGTTCAGAACTTAATGCCCTCATCAATTTTCTAAATAAAACTGCAGCTGTAGTGTGGAACAGGTGAAATGAGGTCTGTATTTCTCTGATGTAACATAGCCAAGAGCTTAACCCAGGCTTCATGAAGTTTAAAAGCAATAAAGCTAAAGTTATTTCAGCCCTGCAGCATACTTATTTAAAGAGATAGATGCTATTGGCTGTCTTTCAGTACACTGCTTATACTATCATTACAATTTAAATGGAACCCTTCAGTGTTATATGTACAGAATACCTTACACTGATAAGACCTACTCTCTTCCCCAGGCCTCTCAGGACAAAAGGATAAAAACAATTGTAGGGCCAGATCCATATAGTACAGCCCCACCAGAAGTGATTCCTGTGCACAGAGCCAGGAGCCCTGAGCATTACCAGGTAGACCACCCATCCAAACAAAACCAGAGGAACTGTAAACGTGACATCAAGGCCACCATATCTATAGAACCCTACTACCATCCTTATTACTTAAAGAAAAAAGAGATTTAGAATACAGAATAACATGTACGTGACATATATGTGTCCATCAGAAACATTGTTCTAAAAATTTAGGAGCCGGCATGATTTGTTAGATGAGTTGGTATCACCTTTACAACTGTCAAATTAATAACACTAAAGAATAGACTAAAAGGATGATGCCTACCTTCATCCATCATAATGATTAATAGAGTGTCAAGCTCATATTAGGCAACTAGTAACTACTGGATGCACTGAAAGAGATACTACATATAAACAACAGATAAAAAACCAGGCACATCCACTGTGTCAATGACATCTACTGTGTCAATTGCTCCAAAGTGTTTTCTACAGGTTTTATTTTTTAAAAGTTTATGTTTGAAATTAACAAAGAACTTTAAGATAGCATATATAATATATTTAAGATATAATGTAATATATATATATATATGTACCATCGGGGTTTCTAAAAATTAGTGGGAGCCTTAAAAATTATCAATGGAAATTCTAGTACAGAAAATATATGTTACAAGAAGTGTAAAGTTGAATAAATTCTTAAAAGAAGGCTAGATACAAGAGGAAAAACAATTAATGAGCTTCAAAAGAGGAAAATAAAAATTCTCAAAAGGATATACAGAGAGAGAAAAATATTAAATAACAAGAATAGTGTCTAAATGACTGTGGGACAACATTGTGTATTTTAACAGATGCATAACTGTGTCCCAGAAGGAAGACAGATTGATAGTAAAACAACTATTAAAAAATCAATCACTTTTTTCTTGAATTTGAATAAAAACAATACTAGAAGAAGCTCAATGAAACCTAAGCAAAATAAACTTATAAAAAAATACCTGTATATATTACGTAAAACTGAAATAAAAAGGAAAATCTTAAGACTGTTGTGGAGGAAGAAAATTTTTTAAATATTGTATTGGAAACCATGATATTCATATAGAAAATTTATGAAACTATGCTTAACTATAAGTGTGTACAATAATTAAAATCTATCATTAATTATATTTACAGCAAAATAAATGTAAATATAAATAATATTTATATTTATATATTTATATATTTTATATATATATTTATATATATAAATAATTATTATATTTACAGCAAAATAAATGTAAATGGAGCGATAGTACAGCAGGTAGGGCGTTTGCCTTGCACGCAGCCAACATGGCCGACCCGAGTTCGATTCCTCCGCCCCTCTCGGAGAGCCCGGCAAGCTACCGAGAGTATTCGATATGCCAGACACAGTAACAACAAAGTCTCCAATGGAGACGTTACTGGGCCCGCTGGAGCAAATTGATGATCAACGGGAGGGCCTTTACTTTACTTTACTTTACTAATTATATTTATAGGCAGAGCAGCTATATTATAAAGATCACAGAAAATCATAGAATTTATACTATGTTTAAATTTTTACAAGAATATTTATATGAAATGTATTCATAATGCACAGCACTTGAGCACTGTCCTCCCTTGTTCATCGATTTGCTCTAGTGGTCCCGGTAACGTCTCCATTGTGAGACTTGTTGTTACTGTGTTTGGCATATTGAATACGTCATGGGGAGCTTGCCAGGCTTTGCCATGTGGGCGAGATACTCTTGGTAACTTGCCGGGCTCTCCAAGAGGAGTGGAGCTATCGAACCCGAGTCAGCCGGGTCGGTTGCATGCAAGGTAAATGCCCTACCCGCTGTGCTATAGCTCCAGTATTCATAATATTTAAGAATATCTATTTTACATAAACAGACTTAAAATAACAAGAAGAGTGTCTAAATGACAAAAACAAAAATATGATATATAATCTAGTCCCAACTCAAATTTTGCAATAAGGATCTTATTGAGTTCCAGTTCAGTAGGTAGGGAACTTGCCTTGCATGTGGCTCACCCAAGTTTGATCCTTGAAACCAGATATGGTTCCCCAGAGCCTGCCAAGAGCGGTCCCTGATTGTAGATCCTTGAATAAGCCCTAAGCATTGCCAGGTGTGGTCCAAAAGCAAACGGCAACCAAAAAATGAGCAATTTAAAAAAATAAACCAGCAGTGTATAAACCATATAGAAAATTTTCAGAAAGCCTAGAACAGAAAAAAATAATTTATGACTTTAAAACTTTAAAGGGCATATGGTCAGAGACAGAGTACAGTGGAGTGGGCATTTACCTTATATATGGCTGAACCCAGTTCAGTCATGATATATGCACAATATATGATCTCTTGAGCACCTCCAACAGTGATCTCTGAGCACAGAGTGAGGGGAACCCTTAAACACATTCTGGTATGGTGCAAAAAGGAAATAAATACCTAAAATAAATCTAATGACGGTTGGTTCTGGTAATAATAATATAGTGATCTGACAGCAAAGTATGATCAGGAAAATTTCTCATGACACAAACATAATTTTAATATTAAATGATATCATTTAATAATTTAAACATATTTTAAACATTTTTACATAGATATGAGCATTTATCAAAACTCAGAACTGAAGAACTCTGCACCTCACTATGTGTCTATTTTACACCTAAATTTTTAAAGGAAAAAGTTACAATTCAAACTCACCCCTTTTTTCTTTAAGCCATAGTGTCTCTTGATTTCTCTCATATATTTATTGAGGCATCATAATTTGTAATGGATTAAAACTAATGTGTAAAGTATACAATGCTACGGTATCACAAAGATCACCAGAATCCAATTACCCTTTCCCCACCTTTCCGAGATTCTTTTTTGTTTCTCTCCCAACCCATCTCCAACACTTCTTCTTCCTCCTTTGCTATGCTTCAAAGATGCAGGTCTGTAAGCAGAATCTCGGGGTCTCTTTTTATTGATCATTGACTTTCCCTAGTGTTTCTTTCTAATTTTTTATATATTCTATATATGAATAAGATAATCCAACTTTCTCTGATTCATTTCACTTAAAGTGACCCCTCCATTTCCATCCAAATTCTAGTAAAGTGAAAAAGATTTTTATCTTTTTATATATGAGTAGTATACACACACATAAACATGTGTTTTTGTATGCATATATATATATATATATGTATGTCTTTGTTCTCTCATTTGTTGTTGGGCAATTAAGTTGGTTCCAGATCTTGTCTGTTTGTCTGTTATATCTTTGCTAAATCAAAATTATAAAGATATTTTTACATGTTGCCTCTTCCTCAAATATTTCACTAACTTCCAAATACAAATGAAATTGAAATTGCCACTTTCTAAAAGCATTTAAATAAATATAGGTAAAGCTCTTTACATTAAGCAGTTTGCCTTTGATTTTATTTATCTTACTTATTTAAATAGAGCTGGAGCAATAGCACAGAAAGTAGGACATTTGCCTTGCACACTGCCGACCCAGCCTACCCAAGTTCAGTTCCTTCTCCTCTCTAGGACAGCCCAGCGAGCTACCAAGAGTGTCTTGCCCGAACAGCGAAATCTGGCAAGTTGCCCTTGATGTATTCTATGTGTCAAACACAGTGACAACAAGTCTCACGATGGAGATGTTACTGGGCCCGCTCGAGCAAATCGATGAACAATGGGAGGACAGTGCTACAGTCCCACTTATTAAAATCAACATTGTTTTTATATCCATTTACATTATGAGGAAAGCAAAATTCAGAAAAGTTCTGCCGGAAATAGCTGATTGGGAATAGGGCTTAAATGCATGCCTGCTTCTTAGTGATTACCAACACCACTTTTGCAAAATATCTCTCTCGTTTCTTTCCAATTTGAAGTACTATGCACAGCCGAATTCTATCTGGATTCCTATCACTTATATTTTCCTTTTCTCAAAGGCCATAAAAATTTATGTCTGCTCCATACAACTACAGTAAAATAATTATAGAGCACCATGAAAATGTTATAAACTGAGAGGTATATACACAAAACAGATTGTGGAGAAAATAAATAATGTGTGTATACATGCATATGTACATATATAAATATATATATAAACATGCATGATTTAGTAAATGAATCCAATAAAAATAGTAATTTGCCTTTTTTTTTAAAGAAAATACTCTGGGAGAAAACTACAGCTAAAAAATATTGCATATTTTCAAGTGAGATTTGGTTCACAAGAAACTTCTTTATTTAGAACTTTTAAACTCAGGTGAAATTGAGTGACTAAGGAGCTTTTCCTGAAGTGCTAGTAGTAGAATGTCTTGGCTTTGTGAACAGGCCCTCCCGTTGATCATCGATTTGCTCGAGTGGGCCCAGTAACGTCTCCATTGGAGACTTTGCTGTTACTGTGTCTGGCATATCGAATACGCCACGGGGAGCTTGCCAGGCTCTGCCGTGTGGGCGAGATACTCTCGGTAGCTTGCCGGGCTCTCTGAGAGGGGCGGAGGAATAGAACTCGGGTGGGCCATGTTGGCTGCGTGCAAGGCAAATGCCCTACCGCTGTGCTATCGCTCTGAACAGGCATAAAAAAATAATAACAAGGATCTTCATTCTCAAATGGCAGTCTGAATTTATTTCCTACTAATAGCAGAAACACTTAGAAAACTGTTCTGAACCAAAGAATCACTGATTAAACTCATCTGATCAAAACTTTGCTGTAAGTAAAGATAATGATCCAGGATCATTTAAGGGACAAGCAGGTCATCCATAGCTTTAGGTGTCTAAGCAGTATTCTTGACTCTTCCTGAGTCATGAAAAAGCTATTCATTTGATTGCAATGGGTCAGCTCTACACGGACGTGCTTTCATGAAGATTCATTTGGAATTCATGTCCAGCATGAAGGAACAGCTTCTTGATTATTTGAAAGGTCATTGATGGATTGCTTATTCCTCCCGTCTTCTACCTCAGACTATATGGATTGGCTTAGTCACCTTTTGTGATGACAAAATAGCACTAAAATCAAAACTATTTGTCAGAATAATAACAAAGATTAATCAGAATACAATATGGTTATGGTTTAAAAAATCCTTTACAGCACCAAAAATTTTAGCAATCTTGTCACAGGTATGAGGTTCCACACACCACTGGTTTTCTCCAAAAGTTTAGATCACTAAAACATTTGCCCTCAATGCTTAAGAGATCACAGGTTAGTTTTCTGACACCTGGAAATACAAATTTCAGGTACACAACTGCATTGCAGGAGGAGTTTGACAGTTTGCTACACAGACAAATTTTAAGAAGTTTTTTCTTCCTCTATTTCTTATTTCAAATAGGCCTTTAAAACTTGCTTTGGTCTGTGAGTAATGCTTTAGTCTGCCTAATCAACTTCCAGTATGGTAGCTGGAATGGCAGATTCATCTGTCTGTTTGGTTTTTGGTTGAGTGAAAGATGAAATCTAATGTGTGAAAAAAATTAAGTTTATAATTACCTTTTCCTTTCATTTCAGATGCATTGATTATAAAAGCTCAGAGATGTCAGATTTACATTAAAATGCATAGAAAAGATTAGAAACAATGAATTATCTGAAAGGATCCAGCATATAAGAGAATTAGGTAAGAAGGAAGGGAATAATAGTACTGACAGGTTGGTGAAGGAGTAAAAAAAGAAATTGTAAGAGCATTGCAGAATATTAAATACTAGTGCCGGTCTTCTTCCCCTCCCAGGTAAGTTGATCTGCCAGTATTCGAACCTGGGGATTGGCTTTCTTCCACAAGCACCCCAGGCATCCTGTAGGACACTGGGTCACCCACCAGCCCTGAGCCTCTTCTCCTGTCAGCTTGTATCCCCCATCCCCAGGTACCTCTGTGGGCATGGCCTCTTTAGAAATGGGTATGGCTTCAGTAGAAGTGGGCGTGGCCTAATTTTAGGTGGGCAGATACACCTGCGACCACAGGTAATTTAGTCATACCAAGAAATCTTGTGTAACATCTCAGTCCCCATACCTATGCACCATCATGAAGAAACAATGCAAATCCCCACTATGTGGAGAGGATGTTTTAAAGAGTCCAGAAGCCTCAGTAGGTGCTACTCACCTAAAAGACCTCTCTGAGAAAGAATTCAGATATGAATTAATGAAGATGTTCAATGAACTCAATGAAATAGTGAGACAAATATCCAGTAAATTGAAGGAGGAAATGAAAGAAACAATGGATCAGACAATTGAGAAAATTCAGGAAGAAATGAGAGCAGAAATTGGAAAGCTATGCACAACATTCTGCTGGCTACAAGAAACTCATCTCAACAGTCACAAATCAAAGATTCAGTAGATAAAATAAAAAACTCAGTCTGTGCCCTCAACAGTAGTATGGCCACAGCTGAAGACAGAATCAGTGAGCTGGAAGATCAGCTGCACCAAGCCAACAAACAACAACAAACAATAGCAAGAGACCTCAAAATAGCTCTAGAGTAAATCAGAGTCCTAGGAGATGATTCCAAGAGGAACAACATTAGAATCACTGGAGTACCAGAAGGTCAGGGAAATGATCCCAATAAAAGCCAAAGTCAAACAAATCATTGCTGAAAAATTCCCAGAACTGGACAATTCAGCCATTCAGATTCAAGGAGCCTGAAGGGTACCAGCTAAAAGAGACCCTAATAAAAACACTCAAAGACATATCATACTTGGAATGATGGATGCCACCGATAGAAACACAATACTGAAAGCAGCAAAGTCAAAGAAGGAAATCACATACAAAGGAGCACCCCTTAGATTCACAGCGGACCTATCAGAGGAAACCCTTCAAGCCTGAAGGCAATGGTGGGATATAGTGAAAAACTCACTGAAATGAACGCTTCACCAAGAATTCTCTATCTGGCTAAACTGTCACTCTGGCTAAACTGTCACTCAAATTCAAAGGAATGGTACACTATTTTCTAAATAAAAAGAAGCTCAGGAACTTCATAAACTCACAAACAAACCTAAAATAAGTGCTAAAGGGACTACTGTAATACAAGACAAAACCTACAAGCACAACAGACCCTTACAGAATGATGACACAAAATCCCATAGCAATAATCTCTCTCAACGTCAACAGTCTAAATTCACCAGTTAAGTGACACAGAGTGGCAAAATGGATTTAGAGACAGAACCCAACATTCTGCTGGCTACAAGAAGCTCATCTCAACAGTCAGAGCAAACACAGACTCAAAGTTAAAAGATGGAAAACAACCCTGCAAGCAAACATCTCCCTCAGAAAAGAAGGGGGGGGGCATACTAGTATCTGACAACATAAATCTCAGGTTGAAAAAGATTAGAAGGGACTGTGGAGGCTACTTTCTCTTCATCAAGGGATAAGTACAACAGGAAGAAATCACACTCTTAAATGTATATGCACCTAATGAGGGAACAGATAAAGATTTAAAACAACTGCTAACGGATTTTAAGGAGGACATTGCTAGCAATACAATAATAGCCAAAGACGTCGACATCACCTAATCACCTCTGGATAGATCAACAAGAACAAAACTCAGCAAGGAATCACTAGCTTTAAAGAAAGTAAGAGAAGAGATAGGGCTTTTAGAACTACACAGGACTTTACACCCCCCCCCAAAAGAGAATATGCATTCTTTTCCAGTGCACACGGAACATTTTCCAAAATATACAATGTTCCCTGACACAAAACATATCTTAATAGAATCAGGAATATACAAATAGTATCAACAATCTTTTCAGAACACGATGCACTGAGAATAGAAATGAATCACACACAGACACGGAGAACCAAATCTAACACCTGGAAATTAAATAACTCAATGTTGAATTAGTGGGTCACGAAGGAAGTCAAGGACAAAAATCAAAAGATACCTGGAATCAAATGAGAATGAAGACACAAGCTACCAGACACGAGCTAAAGCCGTGTTAAGGGGGAAATTTATAGTTCTGCAAGCATTTCTCAGGAAGGAAGAAAGGGCCCACATAAACAACTTGACTTCACAGCTCAAGATCTTAGAAAAAGATCAACAAAAGGAGTCCAAATCAGGCAGAAAGAAAGAGGTCATAAAACTTAGAGAAGAAATCAACTACATGGAAACCAAAAAAAAAAAAAAACAATCTGAAAGATCAATGAAACCAAGATCTGGTTCTTCAAGAAAATAAACAAATAGATAATCCACTAGCAAGACTCACAAAGACAGAGAGAGAGAGAACGCTAATAAACCGAATCAGAAATGAGAAGGAGGATATCACAACAGAAACCAAAGAAATTCAAAAGATCATCAGAGACTACTTTGAAAGTATATCATGAAACAAGAGAACCTAAAAGAAATGGATAAATTCCTGGATTCCTATAATATCCCAAGGCTGAATCAAGGAGATCTAGACTACGTGAATAGACCTATTAACATCAAGGAAATTGAAACTGTCATCAAAAGTCTTCCCAAAAACAAAAACCCAGGTATAGGTGTATTCACTAGCGAATTTTTCCAAACATTTAAAGAAAACCTATTGCTAGTTCTTTTCAAGCTTTTCCAGGAAACTGAAGAAATTCTCCCAATTTCTATGAAGCCCATATCTCTCTAATACCAAAAGGAAACAAAGACACCAACAAGAAAAGAAACCTACAGACAGATATCCCTGATGAATACAAATGCGAAGATTCTCAACAAAATACTAGCATATAGAATCTAACAACTCATCAAAATTATCATACATCATGACCAAGTAGATTTAATCCCAGGGATGCAAAGATAGTTTAGCATTCAGAAATCAATCAACATAATCCATCTTATCAACAAAAGAAAAGATAAAAACCATATGATCATATCAATAGATGCAGAAAAAGTATTTGACAAGATCCAGCACCCGTTTATGATGACAGCCCTTGCCAAAATGGGTATAGAGGGGACTTTTCTCAATAGAGTTAAAGCCATCTACCACCAGCCTACAGGAAGCATCATCCTCAATAGGGAAAAACTGAGAGCCTTCACTCTAAGATCAGGGATGAGACAAGGATGCCCACCCTCTCCACTGATGTTCAATACTGGAAGTACTTGCAATAAAGGTTAGGCAAGAAAAAGATATTAAGGGCATTCAGGTAGGAAAGGAAGAAATCAAGCACTCACTATTCACAGATGATACTATACTTAGAGAACCCTAAAACCTCTACCAAGAAACTCCTAGAAACAATAGGCTTGTATAGTAAAGTTGCAGGCTATAAAATCAATACCCCAAATTCCATGACTTTCCTATACACAAATTGTGAGAGAGAATAAAGTGACATGAAAACAAACAATCCCATTCACAATTGTGCCCCAGAAAAATAACTACCTAGGAATCAGCTTAACTAAGGAAGTAAAGGACCTGTACAAAGAAAACTACAAAATGCTACTTCAGGAAATAAAAGAGGACACAAGAAAATGGAAAGATGTCCCCTTCAAATGGATCAGGAGAATTAACATTGTCAAAATGGCAATACTTCCCAAAGCATTGTACAAATTCAATGTGATCCCTATAACTATACCCATGACATTCTTCAAAGAAGCGGTGCAAACACTCCTGAAATTCATAGGGAACAATAAGCCCCCATGAATAGCTAAAGCAATTCTTGGGAAAAGGAAAATGGGAGGAATCAACCTCCCTAACTTCAAACTCTACTAAAAAGTAGTAATAATTAAAATGGCCTGGTACTGTAACAAAGGCAGAGCTGCAGACCAATGGAACAGGGTTTAATATACGGACATCTCCCCCCAAACATATGATTATCTCATCTTTGATAAGGGAGCAAGAAAAGTGAAGTGAAGCAAGGAAAGCCTCTTCAACAAATTGTGCTGGCAAAACTGGACAGCTACATGAAAAAAATGGGCTCAGATCTCTGCCTAAAACCATATAAAAAAGAAAGATCAGAACGAATTAAAGACCTCAACATCAGACAGGAATCCCTAAGGTACATTGAAGACAACACTGGCAAAACCCTCCATGACATTGAAGCTAATTGTTCCTTCAAAGATGTCACACCATTGGCCAAGCAAGTGAAAACAGAAATAGACAAATGGAATTATCTTAAACTAAGAAGCTTCTGCACCTCCAAAGAAACGGTGACCAAAATACAAAGACAATCCACAGAATGGGAAAGGATATACGCCCAATACCCATCTGACAAGGGATTGATATCAAGGATATACAAATTAATTACTGGTAGAACTCCACAAGAAGAAAACATCCAACCCCATTAGAAAATGGGCCAACAAAATGAACAGAAACTTTCTCAAAGAAGAAATCCGAATGGCTAAAAGCACATCATTAATCATCAGGGAGACTCAGATCAAAACAACAATGAGATATCATCTCACACCGCATAGACTGGTCCACACACAAAAGCAACTGGTGCTGGCGCGGATGTGGTGATAAAGGGACCCTTCTTCACTGCTGGTGGGAATGCCGACTGGTTCAGCACTTTGGAAAACAGTATGGATGATTCTCAAAAAATTAGAAATTGAGCTCCCATTTGACCCAGCAATACCACTCCTGGGAATATATCCCAGAGAGGCAAAAAAGAACGGTCAAAGTGACATCTGCACTTGTTTGTTCATTACAGCACTCTTTACAATAGCCAGAATCTGGAAAAAACCTGAGTGCCCAAGAACAGATGACTGGTTAAAGAAACTTTGGTACATCTACACAATGGAATACTATGTAGCTGTTAGAAAAGATGAAGTCATGAAATTTACATACAAGTGGTACAACATGGAAAGTATCATGCTAAGCAAAATGAGTCAGAGAGGGGCAGACATAGAAATATCGCATTCATCTGGGGAACATAAAGTCACAAAATAGGAGACTAATACCCAATAATAGCTGAGATAAGTACCAGAAGGTTCACCCCATGGCTTGGAGGCCAGCCACACATGCTAGGAGAAAAGGTAGCTCAGATAGAGAAGGAAGCACCAAATAAAGGGTTTGGGGAGGACCCTCCCAGGATGGGAGAAGCATGCTGAAAGTGGACTATAGACCAAACATTATTGCCTCTCAATGCCTCTTTTCCAAACCACAACACCCAAAAGGAGAGAGAGAGAACAAAAGGGAATGCCCTGCCACAGAGGCAGGGTGGGGTGGAGGATAGGGGGCGGGAGGCATGCTGGGACCCGTGCTGGTGGAAAATGGGCACTGGTGGAGGGATGGGTATGTGATCATTGTTTAATTGAAACCCAAGCACAAAATTTCGAAAGTCTACAACTGTACCTCAAGGTGTTTCACTAATAAGAAGAAAAACCTGAAATGATAAAAATAAACTTTCACATGCCAAAATAAAAATCTTAAATACTAATACAAAGACAGTGTAAAGAATCCAAAGAGAAAATAACACATCATTGGTAAAACAGATAGTATTAACAAATCTTTAGGATATTTCTCTGAGGAATAAACAGGAAACTATACTCTGATTCTAAAAACTTTTTAGTCAAGAACTACATCATTACTTGTCAACTCTTTCATAGCAGATTTGTAATCTCTGTCTCTCAGCACCTCCAAATATCTGTACTAAGACGAATGTTTGTATAGCTTCAATGCATCCCCAAACACTAGGGCCACATTTTCTTCTTTGTTTATATCTGCAACAAAACCTATGACAACCATTAGCGAAGGAATATGGGAATCCCAGTGGAGTCCATTACAAGTGTTCACGTAGCTAAGTAAGAGACCAGAGGTCCTGAGAAGAGACAAAATTATCCAATTGCAAGTCTCATTCCATCCCGTCTGCTCTCCAATCCCTATCCTCTACCCTTTTTACATCTCTAATACTGAAGAGCCAGATTGCTCGGTTTTGTACGTTGGAGCAAAACAATAAGTATAATGACCATTTTGTACTTGGGACAGATTGGGAGTGGAAGGAGAACACCAGTGAACAAAAATATTTCCTCTCACCCACAGAAATAAAAATTACACTGAAAGCAGTTTCAAATACTCCAAGTGGATTTACATCAAGCTGCTCAGGTAGTTATAACATGTACATCAGATATCACATCCCCTCATGAAGTCTCATGTCAAAGCACCTGTGAGCACTAAGTCAATAAAAGCCATAGAACTGATCAAGGCTTTTTCCCTTTTACTTATAAATCCAGAAGATAAATTTTCTGAAGTAGCTCGGAAGTTCTACTATCCCATCTATAGAGTGACTTAGAGTTTCTACATTAGAGCTCTAATTTTCCCCTCATGCTCTGGACTTCTTGTTACAATTTATTTTCTTCCTGTTCCTGACATTTTGTCCTATTAGATGTATTTCATTGTAAGCTGACTCCAATAGTTTGGGGAATGAAGTAGATGAAGAAAAGTTTAACTGCTGATGAAATTTTTATTACTAAAAGTAACATGAGAAAAAGGGAGGGATTTTTTTTTGTATTGTGTAGAAGGGACTAAGATATAAAATTTCTAAAGAACAAGAACTTAAATTTTAAATGCACCAAGTAGGAAAATTAGACTCACTACATTTAATGGTTTGCAAAGGAGGCCATGGTATATAGCAGTCATAAATACTGGTTCTCAAATATCATGCCTCCACAATATGCATACACATTCATGCCACTAAGCTGCATTGTTTAAAAAAAAGTTCCTCATGAAAGCTAAGTAAAGAGATGGAGCAATACTACAGCAGGTAGGACCCTTGACTTGCATGCAGCCTCCTGACATATCATAGGATCCCCCCAATGCCTACCAGAAGCAACTTCTGAGTGTAGGGTTCGAAGCAGCTGTGTATTGAAGTTAGTTACTTCACTGAATCCTCAAAGACAAATTCATTAGAAAGTATATGTTATATTCTACTGCTATTTTCTGTGATTACTTTTTAACATGAACATGGGTATAAATACATTTAACATTTTCTTATTTTGTGAATTTCATTGTTTGTTCCTTTCCTTTATTATGGTGACAACTTCTTAACGCTAAGATTTGCTTGTTTGTTTCCACTCGAAACAAAATGCCCGCAGCATTCTGCAGCCTCTAGAGCCATATTCGTCAAGAAAATGTACTGCTGGGAACCACAGCTTTACTAAGCCTAAAGAGGATATTCAGTCATTAAATCAAAAGCTCCAATCCTGATTTTCTTGCTTGCATTCTACACTACGCACCAAAATGTCTAGAAATGCTGACCATCCCCATAAATGCAGTGACCCAGCAGTTTTCCCAGATACCCATGTTATTTTACAGACTAGAGAAATCACAAAGGTCAAATAAGATGAGGCAAATCTGGAGCTTAGACAGGACCTAGCAATCTCAAATCATATATGGAAATTGACCCAAAAGCAGGCCTGATTACATTATTTTTCTCTTTCATCAAAAGTGACACCATTTTATCTTAGTAATTTCAGTATCCCATAATAAAAAATAAATAAACTCCAATGTGCACTGGTATTTATTTTAAAAATACCATTTATTTAAAAAATCCATTGGCTTACAAGAGATTCACATGTTGATACTACATACATTGTAGTTAGTGAAAATAAGTCATATTTCTATCTCAACACTATATTACATGCCCTCATGCGCAAGGTATTTAGTGTTATTTTTACTGATAATGTCAACAATTATTACCTGATATTTTTCTTGTTTTAACTTGTAGATAGGTTAGTTTTTTAGTTAACAACCTCTCTTTCAATAAAACTTCCTAAGGAAAGTATAGAAGGAAAGAGATTAGGAATATTTTCAGTATCTTCAGCCTGGATGGATATATGGAAAAATGTCTCATTACTGAGATCAAGTATTTACAGAAGAGGACATAAAATGTGAGATAGACACTGCAATTGAAGGAAGAGAACCAACCCAAAGACAAATAGAAGAATCAACTTAATCAGTCCTTGAGCCCTGACAGGTCACTTCTTTCTGTTTGTCATGCTCTTCCTCTCGCCCCTTGTCTACATTGTGGTTGCAATAATTGTTTCAAAATAAATACTGTGACATTTTTGTAAAATGCGAAATTTTGTAAAACAAGAAATAGTTCTGTAGAACTTATTTGTAAAGCATTAAAAACAATCACCCACAAGTCAAAATTCAGATTCCTGAACCTCACTGGGAAGGTCCTAACATCTCCATGGCCTACACACCTCATTCCATTCTACTCATAATCAAATCTGGAGATGATTCTATAATTATGATACTTCAGGCCAAAAACTATTATGCTTTCTCTGTCTATAGCCCTGGACATTCCAAGGGTACCTGGAAGACAACATTTATACTTCAGGAATGATTTCTTATCTTCCCCAATTAGACACCATTTTTATCCTTATGTTCAAGTCTTCCTTTTGGTCCTGTCACATGAACATACAGTCATAGCTGATGCTAACATTTTAAGAAATTTTGAGAACTGGTCATTGACCACAGCTATTATCAAAAAGTAAATTCTGTAAGATTACAATGAAAAGCTAAATGATTAAAACTTAGCCTTTTGTAATTATTTCATATTTTCTTTTGAATAGCTTATTTTCATTTTTTATAGTGAAAATATCATAAATAATGTGTTTTGGTGGCACAAGTAGTAGTTTCAATCACCAAGTGAAGGATTTATACCACAGAAATGATACTATCATAATCAGGTTTTATTATTGCCAAATTGATTTCATAGATAAAAGAAAGTGTTGATAAAATATTAACATTATGTGTTAAGCTAAATATGTTATTATGAGTTGTGACAAAATTACTGTTTTAGGCTTTGAAAACAGTTATGTGACTAATCAAAGAAGTTGGTCAGTTATTGATTAATAGAAGAAACTTAATGCATATTCACTATTTCCCTTTGTTTTACATTTTAGCATAAACAGAAACCTCAGATGATTGCTCACCTTACATTTATAAGGGTTTTCTTGTCAATTACAACCAAAAGTTGGAGATTGATAAGTTTCCGTCAAAAACAGCTATCGACATTCTACAACGGATAATTAAATACATAAAATTTATAGTAAAAAGCATTGTATATATTATTATTTGCAGTTGTGTGACTTCTTTTTGATATTAGTAATATTTACAATTTAATCTGATGTACATGTATATTTCCCCCTCCAATGGTCTGGTTGTTAGAGATTTATTAGTCCATAAGAATTCCTGTCCCTCCCTCCAGGCAATTAGATATTTTGTCTGTTTTCTTTTTAAGTTAGGATAATATTTATAATATCCTCAGTTCTTCAGAATTTATTTAATACCTTAGTACCCATTTGAAGGAATGCTTATTGATTTGACTTAAAAGAAGAATGGCATACTCTCAAAAGGGGTGGGGGGGATGTCCTGGCTATCCTTGACCCTGAGCATAGAAATAACAAAGTCGGGGAAGGAATGAAACTGAGAAGATTAATAAAAAGAGAGGGCTGGGAGATAGTAAGGGCCCAGGGCCCTCTAGCAGATAAGTAGTATAAAGATGACACATATGTGTATGTCAAAATATAAACTACAGAGCCAACAGCACTGTAAGTACAAAATCCAAACCACAACAATCAGATGTAAAAATGTGCCTGTCAAGGAGATCAACTCAAGACAGGAACTGGAAGGGAAACTGGAGATAAAATGGAGGGAAGTTCTCCCTGCTGGATTTGGTGGATTTGGTGTTGGTACACTGTACACCTGACCCCAACTAAGAATGACTCCGTCAATCATAGTGCCATGAAACCTTATAAAAATAAAAATATTTTTTTAAAAAAGAATATTCCTTACTACTTAAATTTGCTCATACTATCCTATCTTAGAGAAACTGTTTTTCTGAAGAAAAACTATTTTTGTATCTGTTTTTCAGAGAAACTATTTCTCTAAGCCAAAGTGACAAGGGAATATTAGGCTACATAAACATATCCAAAGCTAGAGAAAATGTTTGACCAAATAACACCTCTATACTATTTCTCTAGCTCCTCAAAAACATTAAAATTTGACACTAGGACTTTGGACTGGTGATATATAACAGAAGTAAGGGTGCTTGCTTTTATGTTCAATGCTTGTTCAATCCATGGCATCACATATGGTCCCCCGAGCATTGCTGTGATTAAGTCCTGAATACCAACATGGACGGGATGTGGCCCAAACTCTCCTCTGACCAAAATAAGCTTGCACCCATGCACAGGTGCATGCATTCTGGCAGACAGACAGACAGACAGACACACACACACACACACAAATGGATCTACAGAATTCCATTTGTTAGTGTGTTACTATGAAATCTTACCTTGAGCTGAAGAGGCAGAATAGGGGCTAGAACATTGCCATGCACACAACCAGCCCTGGTTTGGCTCCTATTCTTGGGTACCACCAGGAGTGATCCCTTAACCCCGAGCACAGAGCCAGAGCCAGGAGTAAATCCAAGCACTACCAGGTGTGCCCTGTACCACCAACACCACCCCCACCGCCGCCCCCCCCAAAAAAAAGAAGAAAAAGAAAAAAACAAATCCCACCTCTCAGATTTCTGTAAATAGCCGAAAGAAGTGGGGGGAATGGCCTTTGTTTTATTTCCTGATAGTGTGTATGTACATCTACCTGGCAGAATCTTATCCACAATCTGAGTCTCAGCTTCAAGAGAAAATTGGCATTGTGAATTTACCTTTCTTGTTTCTATAAAACTGAAAAACAAATTGAAAAGAGAGAGTTTGATACTGAGTACCAACCAACAATATACAACAAAAATCCCTAACTGTACAATTTCTGCTCTCAGTCAAATGGTTTTGATGACCTTGACCACATTCTTCAAATGGCAACTCAGTGCAATCAGCCACTATGCCAATTGTTTTTCAATGATGCTTGGCTGAAATAACCAATAGCCTATTTTCTTAGAAAAAATGGTTTTTAAATATGATTACTGAAACTTTCACATGTATTGTACTTGATTTTAATTTTTTTACTTCGCATTAGGTTTAGTCTTTCACTGTATTTATAAAGATCTTCATTAACATTTGCAAAGTTTCTCTAATTTTCCTATACATTTCTTGATCCTTTCTCTTTTGCTGATCCTATCTATGCAAGTTGCAATTTTTTTTGGTAAAATACAAATGATGCTGTAAGGAATATCTTTGTATATAAATCCTTGCCATCTTCTTCAAGTATTATGTTTGAGTAGATTCTCAACCTTCCCTTTAAAAAATCAGCCTTATTTACTGGCTTACCCAAAAGGCCTCACTAGGGTTTTTTTATTTGTTCTGCAGATGAGACAAAGGTAGATCCACATTGTTTCAGAAGGAATAGGAGGGGAAAGTCAGCAGTATGTTATTTTGTGCTAAAATAGCATAGTTTCTGAAACACCTGGGACCTTGTTTAGAGGCATTATATAAAAGCACAGATTGCAGTAAATGTTGCTTCGTTGTGTTTTAGGTCTATAATCTTGATGTTATAAATCAATAAGTTTCTTGTCTATGATGATATTAATCATTATATACAAGTATCAGAAAATGTGAGTGCTTATTTTCCTAAAGACAATACACCTGTTTCTAGTATTTTTATTTTAAATCAATTCACTAACTACATTGTTTCCCACCATGCCAATTTCTGGTGGAATCAGAAATGTGTAAAATAATGTCCCTAAACTCCATGAGCTATCAGATTTTGGGGGAATGGAGAAAATTGCTTTATTGCTCTATTTTAAAACCACATTATGTTATCTGTTTTTCTTTAAATCCAAGCAGGAATGGATTTGGACGAGAGAGCAAATTATTCTCTTTGGAATCTTTTGGCTGTAAACTACTCAAGGACCAGAGATTTGTTTCTCATTTAAAAAGGTATCTTCATTGCTTAGTTTGCAAGTTGATAAATAAGTGTTGTGGGATTGAAAGAAACAAATGGACAGTAAGTAAAGGAATCAACTCAGAGACTATTTTCTATGACAAAACGATGGGTTCAAAGCAGGACTAGAGACATATATGATTTAGTAACTGGCAATAAAGAATATATACATATACATATTAAACGCTCAATTTAAATCTGCTATGAACTATTTATGTGCTATATCTTACTCTTCAAAATTAGTTCCTTATCGGTACTATGATACTCACAAATTTATAGAAAGCAAAATTAAGTATTAGGGTTGATATTGCACAATTTCACAATGAGTAGTAAGCGAAAATTAAAAATGTGAAAATCCCATTATTCTTTTAATATATTACATTGTGGCCTATAAGTCATGGAACAAATATGAGGCATTAATATGATAAAAACCTTTGTAGCAATATTTAAATATTATTTCTTCCTAACATTATATTATATGTAAATGAAGCCATGTCATTTTAAAATTTCTATGTGTCCCCTTGGCAGAAATACATTATTACCTTTTCAGCTTCTACTGATCTTGAATTGTTTTCAAACTATCGAGGGCAAACTCTGTCCAAAAGAATTCAGAAATTAATAAGAACACAAAATTGAGTGTAAGCCAAATGGTAGCTTTTCAACTTACCCATAAATTTCCAAACTATGGTGATGTTTCATTTATTCATATGTGAGAGAGTATCAGGGTTACTTCACACTTGACTTTGAGCCTTTTAGTGGACTGAGAGGTCTCCTGCCCCCACGCCTGACTGTCCTCGCCGTGGCCCCTTGGAGGGGAGCGGGTTGAGCTTTCCTTCCTGCCCCGACCAGGGCTCCGGCAGCTGAAGACCTCCAGGACCAGCCACCACCATGCTGAGACCACTCTCTGAACACCTGAAGGTACCGGCAGAGGAACAAAGGCAGGCAGGACCCGGGGCCGAGATCTCCAAGCCTACTTGGATTGGAGCTGAGCATCCTCCACACCGATCCTCCGAATTCCAGTAGGCGGGGGTCACACCCACCAACTGGCCCCCTGGCGCCGTGTAATCCCATCAACGGCCAAGACTCAGAGACTATAAAAACCAGCTCCCGGAACATCTTATTATGACATCTTATTATCTCAGTCCTACATTGGACAAACTTGCAGGCTATCGAATGTAGCCTGCCCACAGGGCAGAGTCTGGCAAACTCCCCGTGGCGTACCCAGTATGCCAAATACCAGTAACAATGATGGGTCTCATTCTCCTAAAGAGCCTTGAATATAATCTCAGGGCTAGGATGAAGGAGACGTTACTGGGGCCTGCTCGAGGCAATCGACGAATAACAGGATGGTGGTGATTCGTGATTTGAGAGGTAAGATTGTAAATGGAACCCAAAACGACATCCTTTACTATATACACTTATACTCTCACTTATTCAATTATCACTAATTTAGATGCCGTTGAGAATGGATTTGGCAGATATAGCAAAGCACCAAATAGCTGATTTTAAGAATAAGAAATTTATGTGGTAAAGCTGAAGTAATCACACATTCCTTGGATATCTAAGTCTGGTGGTCAAAGACAGATTAGAAAAACAAGAATTCACTAATAGAAAACACAAGAAAGACACATGACATAGGATGCACATATAATGGGAGATCTAAGAATAGCAGTACTAACAACCAGCAAACAGTTGGGGGTCTCAGTCTTACAAATTCAAGAAAAAACATCTGTGAACAACGTGAATAGACTTGGACACGGTCTCCTTCTCAGCGACTCTGGAGAAGCCAACACCCTAATTTCACTGAAGTATGCCAAGACTGAGCTAGTATATTCACATTGTTTTGAACTGTTGGATGTGCAATATTTTGCTGCATAGTTAAAAAAAAAGATAATGCAACTTCTTTTAGTAAATGTTATAAAATTGAGAATTTGTCTCCATAGTCTAATGCTGAATCTGGATCCTTAGGGGCTTCTAGCTGGTCCATGTTGTGATTCAGAGCTCATATATCCCCTGCCCTTCAAGACTAAAGATTATAAAGACTGGTGCCAGGGACATAGCCTTCATTCTTTAGCATTGCTTTTGAGTTTTGATTTTTCCATCACAAAAACAAATTGTTCTTTACATGTAGGGATAAACCCTAAGGACTACATTTGCCTTGCCAAACATTCATTCTAATATAGATCACCTTACTCTAAAATTGGTAATCATTGTAAATACTTATAACTGATGCTACAATTAATGCAAAATGCAACATGCATAATATGATATGAGAGTATGAAATCTAGGTAAAGATCTTCACATTTTAGCAATTCCTACATTTTAGTTTAATATGTATGCCTTTTACTAACCACGATACACATATACATACACATATATTTTTTCAGTTTTTGTCTCAAAGAAAAATAAAAGTAACATGTGAAAGAGGTATATGCAGATTCAAAATGCGAACTGGGGGTGCTAAGTTTGAAACTCAATATTTCTCAAACAAATTAAGAAATGTTCAATGGAATATTTTATGACTCTGTTAATACTTTTATTCTTTCTTTATCAGACAAACATCTTCAAGTCTTAACACTTCAGGACTTTTATATATCTTAGCACTCCAGAATGATATTTGCTTTCAAAAAATTTTATAGTGAGATAAAAGAAAAGCCTAGAAGGAGAATGAGAATGATATTAAACAGTGGCTCATAACAGTTGAACATCAATAAGAAGAAAATCAAGTGCTATCTAGAGGTTATTCCATATCTCATCATCTTTTGAAATACGCTATGCTATAGAAGAGAAAATAGACTTTATTCAGTTGTGCATTATCTGTTGTTTTGAATTTATTTAAAAGAGTAGGTAATTTTCTCCCTTAGTGAAAAGACTCAAGGAGTTATGGCATAATAAACCCACCTTAAATATCATTAACTGCTGCCTCAGAGAAGTCCAACATAGAGAATCAAAGTTTCACTTAAACAGCTCCAGATTTCTTTGCAAAAAGCTATGACTTTAAATTTTAGAGACAGAGAAGGGGTGAAGATGGTAAAACGGGGAGAAGTTGTGTTTACATCATCCTGAGGTCACAGCAAATGTACAAAATATCATAAGCAAGAAAGCAGGAGACAAAAGAACAACATCTAGATGGGTTGGGGAGAGGGGGAAGGAGAGGGAGAGAGAGAAATGCACGATATAGAGGCAAACTGGGGAAGGAGAATTTGGGTAGGGAGGAAAACTGGGGATATTGGTGCTGGAAATGTACATTAGTGGAGGGATTAACGTTGGAACATTGAATAACTGAAATCAAATCATGAATAACTTTGTAATGCTCTATCTCATAGTGATTCAAAACAAAAAATTAGAGAGAGGAAGAGTCACCTTCACCAAGAAGCAGATTCTACAATAGAGCAACAAGTTGCAATAATAAAGAAATAGCGCAGGTGTAAAACCTTATTCCAGGGAACAGAATGAGAGTTACATTAATAAACTAAGCCCTCAGAGGCCAGAGTGCAGCAGATGAAGACGTTTGTCTTGCATGCAGATCACCTGAGTTCAATCCCTGGCATCACAATAGATCTGCTTCCCACAGCAAGTGAGCCCTCTGAGTGCAGAGTGGTAGTAAACCTTGAGCACTACTGGGTGTGTCCTCCAACTGAACAAAACAATAGACATGGACACTGAAAACCCCAAAGCGGGAGGCGAGAGATGGTATGCTCAAGGGTTTAAGACATTGGCAGCCTCAACCGCAGTGACAACTGATACATTTGCTGATAAGCAAGGTTATGGCACTATATAAGGTCTCACTCTCCCAAGAAACAGACTCTAGGGGCAATTGAATTTTGCCGTGGTGGACAAACAGACCTTTGCCCCTGGTAATCCAAAGCGGACTTGTTCTTTGACCAAAGCAAATACACACCAAAGCTAGGACTAATCGACTCCAAAGCTAACTGGAAAACTTGTTGAACAAAGTTATGTGCGAGAGTCAAAAGAACAAAAAACAAAGTAAAATAAGCAAGTTGCTTTCCTTATTACAATATTCATCAGTGGAGCAATAGCAACAGCCGATAGGGTATTTTCCTTGAACACAGCGGACCCAGGTTCGCTTCCTCCATCCCCCTCCTAGATCCCGGCAAGCTATTGAGAGTATCCCACCTGCATGACAGAGCCTGGTAAGCTCCCCATGGCATATTCGATATGCCAAAAACAGTAATAACAAGTCTCACAATGGAGACATTACTGTGCCCGCTTGAGCAAATCGATGAACAACAGGAAGACAATGCCACAGTGCTACTACAATAGTCATCATACACACTCCTAATATCCAGTCAGCCAGAGATTCCTGCATGCAACCTCCTTGTCTGCACACCAGTCAGCCATATTCTGCTCCCAACAAAATACAAAGTGTGCTAGGGTCTCAGTCCTAGCAAAGCTTAAAGCCATGCTTGTAGAATTGTACAAAAAAAAAAAAACCTTCTACCCCATCAAAAACTGGGGAGAAGAAATGAACAGAAGTTTCCTCAAAAAAGAACACAAATGGCCAAAAGGCACATGAAAAAATGCTCCGCATCACTAGTCATCAGGGAGATACAAATCAGAACAAAAATGAGATAACATCTCGCACCACCGAGACTGGCACACATTCAAAAGAACAAAAGTAATCAATTCTAGCATGGGTGTGCGGAAAAAGGGATGCTCTTTCACTGTTGTGGGAATGCCGACTGGTCCGGCCTTTCTGGAAAACAATATGGACTGTCCTTCAAAAACTAGAAATTCAGCTTCTATATGACCCCGCAATACCACTTCTGGGAATATATCTCAAGGGTGCAAAAAAGCACAGTAGAAATGACATCTGTACCTATATGTTCATTGCAGCACTGTTCAAAATAGCCCAAATCTGGAAACAACCCAAGTGCCCTAGAACAGATGACTGGTTAAAGAAACTTAGGCACATCTACACAATGGAATAATATGCAGCTGGTAGGAGAGATTAAATCATGAAATTTGCTTATAAGTGGATAGACATGGAGAGTATCATGCTAAGTGAAATGAGTCAGAAAGAGAGGGACAGACATAGAAGGACTGTACTCTTTTGTAGAGTATAGAATAACATAACATGAGGTTGACACCCAGAGACAGTAGATACAACGGCCAGGAGGACTGCCCCATAACTGGAAGCCTGCCTCATGAGTGGAGGGGAGAAGGCAGAAGGAATTGAGAAGGGATCACTAAGAAAAAGATGGCTGGAGGGATCAGTCGGGATGAGAGATGTGTACCGAAAGTTGACAATGGATCAATCATGATTGCCTCTCAGTGTCTATATTGCAAACCATAATGCCCAAAAGTAGAGAGAGAGTATGCAGATTATTGTCTGCCATGGAGGCAGGGGGAGAGTAGGGAAGTGTATTTATACTGGGGATATTGGTGGTTGGAAATGTGTTGGTGGAGGGATGGGTGTTTGATCATTGTGTGATTGTAACTCAAAGATGAAAGCTTGTAATGTTCTCACGGTGATTAAATAAAATATTTTAAAAATAATAAAAAAATAAAGCCATGCCAGAACAGATTACTCAGTCACCAGTGAGGTCTGTAGTACCACAGGAACCTGAGATTGGCAGGTATTCATGATATTGACCCCCTGATCACCACCGAAGCCCACTCCAGAATTAAGCCCACTCCAGAATTTAGCACAGAATAGCTCCACAAGTTTTCCTATATCAAACTGGTACTCTTGCTGTCTTCCCACAGAGCCCACTCAAACATAGTTTCCTGTCCCTCTCCAGTCTCTGATAGACCTGCTGGAGCGATAGCACAGCAGTAGGGCGTTTGCCTTGCACGCACGTGTGGCTGGCCTCCAAGTCATGGAGGAAAATTCTTGGTACTAATCTTGGCCACTCCTGGGTGTTAGTCTCCCATTTCATTGCTTTATGTTCCCCAGATAGCACAGCAGGTAGGGCGTTTACCTTGCACGCAGCCAACATGGCCGACCCAAGTTCGATTCCTCAGCCCTTCTCAGAGAGCCCGGCAAGCTACCGAGAGTATCTCGCCCGCACGGCAGATCCTGGCAAGCTCCCCGTGACGTGTTTGATATGCCAAACACAGTAACAACAAAGTCTCCAATGGAGACGTTACTGGGCCCGCTCGAGCAAATCGATGAACAACGGGAGGGCCTTTACTTTACTTTACTCTGATAGACCATCAGAAATAATAGGAAATGGGGGAACTAATCCACACTGATGGGTTAATTAACACCCTAGAAAGGACTCAATATAACAAAGCTATGCAGAAAATATGAGGATGACTTTTAAACAACAAACCTAACAGCAATCACTGAAATAAGATCAATGAAAGGTGATTTCAATATGGCAGAGGAAGTATGGAAAAAAGTTTAACTAAAGTCTAAAAAGAAAGTACGCTAGTAAATAATATAGCTATATTTTAAAAGGGAATTCTGGTTCTCAATAGCAGACTGAGGTAGATTAAAATGAAATTAGTGAACCTCAAATGTAAACTGGGGGAAAGATTTAAAGAGAGCAGCAGAAAAGGAAAAACCAGAACAATGAAGATAGCATACAAGTTATATAAGACATTATCAAAAGTAACAGCATAAATATCACAGGGGTTCTAGAGAAAAAGAAAAAGTAAAATTCCTGTTTGAAAAAATAATAACCCATCATTTCTCTAAGCTCAGAGAGTAGCTAGATATTCATATCTAGGAAGTTCAAGTAGTTTCAAACAAAACAAACATATATAGATACACACCAAGGCATGCTACAATGAACAAGGAAAAAAATCAAAGAGAGAATCTTAAAAGTCACTTGATCACTTGACTTCCCGTTAATAGTCAATTTGCTCGAGCAGGTGCCAGTAACATCTCCATTTGTCCTTGTCGCATACTAGTGTAGCCCAATGGTGTCTGTTCTAGGAACACAAAGAGCCTCAAACCAATTGTTCATGATCTTAATGAAGAAGTCTGACCATCTGGTAGGTGGGCAGCCAACGTGGTCTTTTGACGTCTCGTGGAATCCAGTCAGTAACAGCTCTAGTCCAGCGGTCGTCTCTAGATATCATTACGTCACCAGCCCATCTGATTTTTGATGCCTTGGCAAAAGAGACAGTGTCCCTGATTCTTGATAGTTGACGGAGGTCAGAACTCTGGATTCTTTCTCTCATTTGAGTGAAACGTGATATTCCAAGCATTGCTCTTTCAATTCCTCTTTGGGAGACCCGAAAAGTATTCTCATACTGTTTGCGTAAGGCCCAGGTTTCTGAGGCATATGTTAATGCAGGAAAAACAGTGGAATCAAAGAGATGTGCCCAGAGACGGAGGTTCTTTGTCCTCTTAGCTATTTCTTCAACGCTTTTGAAGGCGTTCCAAGCCGCTCTCTTCCTCCTGCACAACTCAGGTGCCAGGTCATTTGTCATGTTGACTTCTCAACCTAGGTACATATAACTGTTGCATTCGGAGATGGTCGTTCTGTTGAGAGCGAATGGAGCATCAAGATCAAGGCTGTTTCTCATAAACATTGTCTTCGTAAGATTCAGCTGTAGTCCGACCTTTCCACACTCACAGTCAAAGTTGGCCAGCATTTGTGCCACTTGGATAATGTTTGGTGATATTAGAGCAATGTCATCAGCAAAGGGGAGGTGCCGACCATCTATCTTCACTCCCATTCTTTCCCATTCCAGTCGTCGTGTTATGTTCTCAAGGGTGGCACTGAAGAGTTTCGGTGAAATGGTATCACCGTGCCAAACCCCTCTCTTGATGTCAATGATTACTTCTTTGTAGAATGGTGAGATCCTGACAGCAAATGCATAATACAGCTCACAGAGGATCCTGATGTATTGAGTTTGAATGTCCTGATTGGCTAGGGCTTCAATGACCATTTCTGTCTCAAAAGAATCAAAGGCTTGGGTAAATAACTCACCAGCAGACCTCCACTACCTCCACTACTACCCAGATGCCGCCACGTTCCCGGACGCTTTCCAGAACACAGGGCCACAAAGCTGCCGCGCGGCACATTATAAGACACTTAATACCCATCTTCCAGAATTGCCATACCATATTTGATAGGGTTCAAATATGGTTTGAACCATAGAAACACCTACAAGGGTGATTAGAGGCTGCCCCAAAAGCCTCTATCCCTCTCGAAGAGCCTGGCAAGCTACCGAGAGTATTGTGCCTACACGGCAGAGCCTTGCAAGCTATCCGTTGTGTATTCGATATGCCAAAACCAGTAATTACAATGGGTCTCATTTCCCTGACCGTGAAGGCATCACCAATATGCCAGCGTTAAGAAGGATGAGGAAGGAGAGACTGATAAAATCTCAAGGCCGAACTAGGCTGACAAAACAAAGGAAGACAAAAATGATCGTCTGTATTTTCAATGTACATATGCTAACATCAGATGCATCCATCAAGGACCTGATGATACAAGTGTGAAAGATCAAGTATGACATCATTGGTCTGACCAAGACAAGAAGGCACCAATCTCATCATGTCGTTTTAGACACTGGAGAAGAATTTTTCCTTGGAACATGTGATAAAAGAGGTGTCGGAGGCATCGGTGTCCTTGTCAACACAAACTTGGCCATGAGCATTGATTCATTCGAATGCCTAACAACCCAAATTGGATGTTTACATTTGAAAATAGATGTGGCTCATAGCTGGCAGTTTCTTTCTTCGTTGTCTACGCACCAACATCCAATTATGATGAAGGAGAAATTGAGTAGTTCTACATGGAGCTGGAGAAGTTTTATAAAGAAGACCACACCTTCTACAAGATCATTGTGGGTGATTTTAATGCCAAGATAGAACCGAAAAGGTCAGCCCAAGAACTCCACATTGGGACCCATGGCCTAGAATGGAATGAACAGGGTGAGAGATTGTCTGAGTTCATCATGTCGACCAAGACCATCCATGGTAACTCACAGTTCCAGAAGGCCGAATCTAAACGCTGGATATGGGAGTCTCCCGGTGAACGGTTCCACAATGAAATAGACCACATCACATTCAATTAATGGTTTTGCCTGACTGAAGTCTCTGTTGTCCCAAAATTGCAAACGGGATCAGACCACTGTCTCCTTCGTGCAAAATTCTACTTCACAGAGCGGGGAGAAAGGGCTGCAAAGTTTAAGAAGAGAACTCCCAGAATGACCACCAACTGGGAGCTCTTTGGCACTATTAGCAGCAACATGGGAAGATACCATTGTCGACAACATTGACGAGGAGTACGATCTACTGGTTCAGCACCTCCATGATTGTGCGAGGAACGCCAAGAGAGAGATAGCCACAAAAAGAACGCCTGTCTTTGAAAACTCTTGAGCTTATTCACCAACGTAGTTTGGCACATGCCTCAGGCAACCACAAGCTAAGTCCGAGCTCGCAAAGCAGTGCAGAGATGCGATCAAGGAAGACCTGAAAGAGAGAAGAGCAGAAGTGCTGGTGGATGCGGCAAAAGCCAGGAAAAGTATTCGTAA
Source organism: Sorex fumeus (assembly GCF_029834395.1). NCBI lineage: Eukaryota > Metazoa > Chordata > Mammalia > Eulipotyphla > Soricidae > Sorex > Sorex fumeus. The sequence goes on along the minus strand of NW_026606092.1, from coordinate 35,285,288 downwards.
TGCCTTCGCCAACTACAAGACCAAGATGACTGCCCTCTGACATCCTGATAAATCTATCACATCTTCCAGAAGGGCAATGGAGAAGATTATCCATGACTTCTACTCAAATCTCTTCGATACCCATGTCCACCTGCCGACATACCAAATTCCACAGGATGGACATGTCGTTCCCAATGTTCTCCTTCTGAAATCTGACACGCCATTTCGTTGGTAAAGAAAGGAACAGCACCCGGCCCAGACAAGGTCAGACCTGAAGAACCTGCCACCAGTACTCATCAATACGCTGGCTCGGTTCTTCACTCGCTACCTATCTGAATGCCAGGTTCCGTCCCAATGGAAAACCAGCAGGACTGTACTACTGTACAAGAAGAGAGACATCCATGACATTGGCAACTATCACCCGATCTGCCTATTGTCTGTCATCGACAAGCTGTTCACTCGAGTCATCCTGAATAGGATTGGCAGAACACTAGATGATGGACAACCATGCGAGCAAGTCAGGTTCCGCAAAGGATTCAGCACCACAGACCATATCCACACGATAACCAAGCTCGTTGAGGTTTCTCAGGAGTTCAAGATGCCACTCTGTCTAAGGTTCATTGATTTAAAGAAGGCCTTTGATTCTGTTGAGACGGAAGCGGTCAATCTTAAAAGTAACAAGAGAAAATATAATTACTTATAAACACAATAAGAGTAACAGGCTTTCAATAGAAAACATACAGGCTTAAGGCTTGAGAAAAATTACATCTGGTGGGGCACTTTGTTTGAATGCACAGGACTTGGATTTAATCACCAGTACCCCATATGCCCCCCTTAGCCTCTTCTGGAATGATCCCTGAGCTTAGAGCCAGGTTTAAGCCCTGAGCACCAAGGGTGCAACAAAGAAAAGGAAAAAAAAGAAAAAAGAAAGAAAGAAAGAAAGAAAGAAAGAAAGAAAGAAACCCTAAGGTCCAGAAGGGAATGGAAGATTGTATGCAAATTAATGAAGAGACTAGATCTCAAACTAAAAATACTCTACCCAAGCAATTTATCACTCAGATAAAGAGATTTCAGATAAGTAACAGTTAAAAAAAATTCTGCCTTTAAACTGGCCTTCCAAAAAAAACCTGAAAGGGTTTCTACAAAAGAAAAACAAATCTCACTTGGAAGTTGTAAGCTGCATAAGAAACATAAAATGTGGGAGAAAAGGTAAATAATAAAATGAATCCCTTAATTTTTCTTTATATTTTTTTTACTTATTTACTAATACATGTCATTTCCTTTCTGTTAAATTATTTTAGTTTTCTCAAATTGTATTTTTCAGTTTTCACATTTAGTTCATTTAAAATAAATACTTCTCTGGTAAAAAATTATAAAGGGGCTTATTATTTTCTGTGTGATATTTTTTAAAGCCAAACTCTTACATGGTTGTCCATTTTCAGTAATTATTTTACATGTCAGAAGTGAACATCGGAACACTAGAAAATATTTTATCTTAGAGGAATAGATTAAATAACATGCTAGGTTAGACTGCATGCAAACCTAAATTCATTTGAAACATGATTACTTATCCAATGTTGTATTTAATGAGTAGACTATAATTGTGGGGAAAAACAATAAGCTTTATTTTGTTTCAGTGTGCACATCTAAACCTTGTGGGATGGAGTTTTTGTTTGTTTGGGGCCTTCTCCAGTAGTGCTCAGGGATCACTCCTGGAGGTGTAGTCAGCTATCTTTCAGGGCAGGGGAGGCAAGGCAGCTAATGGAGGAGAAAGTGCTGCACAGGGTATGCAGTCTAAGAAACATTCAGGCTACCCCAGTGGTCCTCGGGAGGTGCTGGAGTCTGTGCCTCCAGTGTGGCATGCAGCATTTTTGGGGGCCCACGTGGGGCTGAGGATTGAAACTGGACTGCAGTTATATGTTAGGCATTCACCCCAACTGCTGTACTTGCCTGCCTAAAAATCTTTTGCGTTAATAATTCTAAATCTTTATCATTATTTACAAATAATGATAAATCATCATAGCTGGAGCATTATTGTCTGGTTGTGGAGTTTAAAAAAAATGAAGCAAGTAATAAGGCAGAAAATAATATTGTTTTGAAAATAACCTAGAAAATACAATTTCAAGTTATGATTACAAACAGATGCACTTAAAAAGGCAATTGACAACAATATGTAAGATGTAAAATTACACATTATCACAGTAACGCAGAGAAAGAAGAGTCTGGAGAAATGTTCTAATAAAAACTAAGCAGAAAGGACACTTGGGAATAAGTTTAAGGAATTTCAACAAGATCTACATATCATGATCACCTGCAGAGTTGAAAAATTACTTGAGCTGACCACCACTCTCAGAGAACCAGGGATAATATGAACACCCAGAATAGACCAAGGGTGCACAGGTGAGAATCACATAAACAGGGAGGGCGGAGACTAGAGGTTAACCTGTTAGTCAGAGGACCACAAGAAAACAAGCTCACAAGGAGGTCAGAAAAAGGTCAAAAAACACTGCTCTAGGCAATGGTTCTCAAAGTAGAGCACTATTGAACTTCTGCTAAAAATGTAAATCTCAAAGCCAGGTTGAAGTGATAATACAGCAGAGGAGGTGCTTGGCTGTATTATCAGGCTCCGGGCTGACCCTGGTTCAATTCCTGATACGCCATTCTGGTCCCCTGAGTCTGTCTGGAGTGATTTCTGGGTACAGAGGCAGAAATAACCCCTGAGCACAGCCAGGCAGGTGTGACAAAGCAAACAAATAAGTAGAAAAAGCAGAACCTGTTTCTAATTTACAAAATCAGAAATTCTGGGGTTGGGACTCCAGTGATTCTGGGATTTAGACTATGCATTGGTTCTGATGAATGAGGTAGTCTCTTATTGTTTAAAAATTAAATAGATGATACTGATGGAGCCATAAATGAAAACTTTTCAACATTTAAAATTGAGTAGGCAAAGGGTCTGAGATACAGTACAGGGTTTAGAGAACCCTGAATTGGTTTGATCCCTGGAAACATGTGCCCTCCAGAGCACTGCTAGGGTATCCCTGGTGTTACACAGCACCCCAGGGCTAGCACAGCATCACATGCTTATTTCCTAGCATTTATGGTATGACCCATTTGGCTCAGGATTACTGAGAGTAGTTCCCAGGATACCTGAGCACCACCTGAAACCCCCCAAATCGAGTATATATGCAAACTGCACAACGAGAAAATAAATCACCAGTTAAAACAATTCATAATAAATATAAATAGACCTACCACTTCAAAGAAGACACACAGGGGGCAAACAAACACATGAGAAGATAGATGTTCCCCCATTAGACATCATCAGGGAACAGAACAATTAAAACAGTGAGATAGGATTAAACTTCTATTGGAATGTTCAAAATTCGAGACATTGTCAAGAGCTTTTGAGAGCTTCTGGGGAGGATGGGGGAGGGTAACAGGAAGGACCATTCACCACTTGTTGGTAAGGCAGAACTGTACAGATTCTGTGGAAGGCAAACTGGCCTTTTCTTACAAAAGTGAGTATATTCTTTCCAAATTATTCTAAAATGTTACTGCTTGTAATTTATCAGATGAGATGGAAATACATGCCCACAAAAGCCTGTACGTGTTATTAATAGTAGCATTAATTGCCAAAGTTGTGACATTTTAAAAATGTCTCAAGTAGTTGAACAATGAAATAAAATATGATAATACTGTAAAATGAAATGTTTGTTTTGGAGGGCTACAGTGATGCTTTGGGGCTAATCCAGGCTCAGTGCTCAAAAGTCTTGTACAGTGTTGCTCATGATAAAATCTGGATCTCTTGCATGAAAAACATGAAATATTCAGCTGTAAGGGACAGGCCCAAAATGGACTACCACCAGAATTAATTTAGCTTAGCTTAATAGGAACCTGCATTGCAAAATCACTTGTTTTTCAAGGAACAGTCTAGATAAGCTTTTTCAGATCCATAGGAGCCTGCACTGCAAAATAACTGGTTTTTCTGCCCCTGAGCAAGGAATTCAGATACAGGTACTCGAAGGGTGGGGGTCAGACCAGATAACCAGATGTCTCTCACAAGACCCATGTTGCAAGACCCAGGACTGCCTTAAAAACCTGTCAGTTCCTAAGCACTGACGCAAAATGCTGATCTTTAAACTATAGGCTAAGAAGTGATGTACCCTTAATTGAATTGGTTAAGAAAGCATATGTTGTTACAAATCTATTGGCTATGAAATGCGCGGGCTTTGCTGTAACGGCCAGTGAAGGCCTATATAAGATCCCCTTTGAAGAAGTTCAGGGTCTTGCCTCACCTAACTGACCTGCGTGTCTGTGTAGGCGGCTTGACCCTGGCTAGCCAGTCTTACAATAAACCTTGCTTGCTGTTTGCAGTCTCTGGAGTCTCTTTGTCGTTAAAGGGAGATCAGGATCCATGCCCTAACACAGCTCTACTGAGAAATGAGCTAAAAATGCATGGAATCATAAAAAGTTTTAAGTGATAAGTATTAAGAGAATGGAGTACTGATTAAAAGCTAAGTAATAGTTTGTCATAACAGAAATATAATGTCATAGGGATGATTTGTTATTCTGTTCATACTAATGGCAGTTGGTGTTTCCTGGGAATGATATGATGAATTTAATGTATTATTTAATTTTATATACACCAAAATATTTAAAATGGTTTAAATGGAAAGACCATGTAGGACAAAGAACCCAAGATTAAAGTAAAATATATTGCTTATAAGTATGGACATGAAGAGTATCATGCTAAATGAAATCAGTCAGAAAGAGAGGGATAGAATGACTGCACTTATTTGTGGAATATAAAATAATATAATATGAGACTGACACCCAGAAAAGTAGATACAAGGCACAGGATTTTTGCTTCATAGTTGAAAGCCTGCCTCATGTGCTTGGGGAGAAGACAGCTGAAATAGAGAAGGAATCACTAAGTCAGTGATGGTTGAAGGAATTGTTTGAGATTGAAGATGTGTGTTGAAAGTAAATAAAGGACCAAACATGATAGCCTCTCAGAATCTATATTGCAGACCATGTAGAGAGAGAGTATGGAGGAAATTATATGCCACAGAGACAGGTGGAGAGTTAGGAAGGGGGGAGGGTACTGGGGACATTGGTGGTAGAAAAGTGCACTGGTAGAGGGATGGCTGTTCAATCATTATATGACTGAAACTCAAATATGAAAGCTTTGTAACTATATCTCACGGTGATTCTATTTTAAAAAATAAAATAAAAAATAATTTTATCCAGATATTTGTTATCTACTAATTTCTTTGGAGACAGGTACTCTTTCAGATCCATTTTATTCTACAAAACTCATAAAACCAATGTTTCTTCTCTCTCTCTCTCTCTCTCTCTCTCTCTCTCTCTCTCTCTCTCTCTCTCTCTCTCTCTCTCTGCCTTGCTCCACAGTAATACATTGAAAGCAGAGACCCATTTTTCTCCCCAGACAGGATGGATAGTTATCTGGAGTGAAAAGTTTCATTTTCTAGCATTTTTCATTGAAACTATCACCTGATAATTACACTGAATAGAAAGTAACCATTAATCAAATCTTTAATATATCAATTCATCATTGTCTACCTTGTGCAAAGAAAAGGAACTGAAATTAATCAGTCAAACTGAACCCAATCACAACCAAAAGCCTGGGAAGGAGGGGGTCGAAGAAAGCTTTTCTAATAGGGAAAAACATATTTGCTTTTGCTGGCAGGAGGACTGAGGCCTCCAATGGTAACACAACGTTCTGTCATCACAGAAGGTGATTTTAATCTCCTTTTCCTAGTTTGAACAGCTTCAAGATTGTTAGAAATCCCAACTCTTAATTGCTAGCTGAACCACACAGAAAAGAAGTAGGTGAGTTCTGCCCTAGCCCTTTCATTGCAGAGAATTTTGTTAATGCAAAATTCTTAACAAAAACAAATTCACATTTCCAATTGCAACCGCTGCCTGTGTCCTTGTCACCCAGTTTCTCAACTGATAACTCCACTCTGTCAGGTGGCCCATTTAGGAGCTCCTCATTCTAAAGCAGTAGGGGTGTAAAAGGTTTTTTTTTTTCCTTTTTTCTTTTTTTTTTGTGGTGATGATTAGGTGTAAAGTCTGGCTGCAAAGGCTCCTGGTAATGAATAAGGCACTTGGGGAACTATTCATGGGTTACTTATCATCCTCTGCATTTGATTTTTATTAGTGCCTTGAAAAGAAACCTGTTCCATTTCCCAACTAGTTTATAAACTCCTTGAAGATAGCAGTCAGGTCTTATATTTATGTTGTTAAGTCACTCTCCAAGTTTGACAGTGCCTGCATACCTGCTTGATTAAATAATTTGAGGTTTGGTTGGTTATAAGCCACGGATTCTCTGAAATGCTTAGGAAAAAAAAAAGAAAGCATTCTCCTCAGGGAAGAAAATGTCAGGGCACTTACTTTAAATTTCTAATTTAGATTATAAACTTTTATTATATTTTACATAAGGAGATGAGATTTGCCATTTTTGTGAGGAGCACTTTAAGACTTTTAATGGTTGAAAAAAACACTCTCAGAGATTGTCATTATTGGACGTTATTTTCTCCTGTAAAATTCAGGAAATTAAAAAGCTAAGATTGTGGAAAACTAAAAACTACCAAGCCATTTGGTTTGGGAAGCTGAGCAGTTCTCTCCACTCCCTCTAAGGGAAAATTCTCATTCACAACCCAGCTGTGTGTAAGTTGAATCTGTATGGATCCAAATTTGCAAAGACCTCTACATCAAAAACCTTTGTTCTTGGTAACCAATAAAATTAATAGCATTAAATCCACCAAATTCTTTATTAATCCAATAACTTTATCTCCTAGCTCCTACCCTAATACAAGATAAATGACTGGTGCTAAATAGATTTTGGGAGACAGAGTTACCCATTACTAAATTGTGGAATAGCCAAATGCAAGAACAGTAAAAAAATGTAGAAGAGTGGAAGACGACAGCCAAAAAAAAAAAAAAAAAAAAGCTATAATTCCTAAATTAGATTCAGTGTTCATTCTACCTAAATTAAATAATATTTAAATTCTGTGTTAAATTCAGAAACTTAGAACAACATGTTTTCATTTTAGCTAAATAAAATAATATTTAAATTTTGCTTTAAATTCAGGAACTTAAAACCACATGTATTCCCAAGTTTTACTGTATGCAAAAATTAAATAATTAGAAAACTAGCCTGGAAATACAATATGATTGCACAGGAAAATTAAGATTAGTCAAAGTTCATAGTAGTCAAAGAAAGGATGAGTTAAAGACCATTGTATGTATTAGCCAAGTCCAACAAAATTCATCACAAACTGATCATTATGTAAAGAGATCTATTGTGAAAGTACCAATTTTATTGACAGTTGGTTGCTTTTCTCGCTGAGTTCTTCAGAGGGAGCTGTCTGAACAAACCAACCCTGGGATTTACTTGGCAATTAAATAAGAGTTGCAAAATATATTTCAGAATAATCGAAGAAAGGGGTAAAAGGGATCAGTTTTCTAGGAAGAAATAGACATATATGTTACTCCAGGACGCAATTGAAATAAAAATGAATAGACCATATAAGTGAAAGATATTAACTGCAACAATAAAATAAGTTAACTATACAAATAAATACAAAATGATGACAACAAAATCAATACCTTAATTTGAAGAAAAAGCAGCCCGCAAACTGATGGCTCATACAGAATTTTCTTTTAGTCTCAGTTCATTATTAAATGCATTTTCACATTACACAAATTCACATAACTCGTTTTTCAGTATCAATGCCAACTACGTGTGTACAGATACAATCATAGTTCTTACAAATGATATGCTAAATGGCCATGACTTTTCTTTTATTTGATTCTTCATTTCAGTCCTAAGAAGTCTTATAAACCAATTCTCAGAAACTGTTGGCAAATGTACTATATGTACTATTTGGATACTATTATGGATTGAATTGAATCTTCCTTATATTCAATTGTATTTTGAAATCCTAAATACCAGTCACCTCAGAATGTCACCTATTCATTATTGATGTAAGTAGTTAACATAACAGTATTGGCCTAATTGATCCTTCTGGTCTTTTATGATTCTTAGCAGGAAGAAATGTGGTCACATAAATAGGGACTCAGGGGAATGTCACATGAAGATAAATTCTCTCAGTGCTTTCATGATATTTTGCGTGTGTATAAGAGATGGTTAAATGTTCAGCCATTTTATGGCATAAAACAATTTTGTGTACTATTTGTACAATCCACATGTAGCACTGTAGCACTGTCCTCCCATTGTTCATTGCTTTGCTTGAGTGGGCACCAGTAACGTCTCCATTGTGAGACTTGTTGTTACTGTTTTTTGCACATTAAATACACCATGGGGAGCTTGCCAGGCTCTGCCATGTGAGTGGGATACTCTTGGTAACTTGCCCGGCTCTCCGAAAGGGACGGAGGAATCAAACCTAGGTTGGTCGTGGGCAAGGCAAACACCCTACCTGCTGTGTTATTGCTTCAGCTATCACTCCAGCCAGCTTTTATTGCTATCATCCAGCTTTAATGATATTTTATATGTATATAAGAGATGGTTAAATGGTCAGCCATTTGTATGGCATAAAACAGTATAGTATATTGTACAATACACATGTACTATAATAAAAAATAATCTAAGGTTTATTGCAATTTGCTACCCCACTAAAAAATCATCAATTTCAAATATCTACAAGGACAGATTTCTGCCTTTGAATAGTTTTACTCTGTGGATAAAGAACTTTGACAGATAACTATGTCCCTAATTAAATCACCATAGTTTCTTGGGAAACAGTAAATCTGTTTTCTTCTCTCTCAAAATTCTATACTAATTCTATAATTCTATACTAATTTAACCATTTAACCAACTTTAACAAAGTTCTGAAGTGAGGCTTATGAATATCTGGGAGAAAAATATTCCAAGCAGAGGCAAGACAAAGTAAAAAAGTTTAGCGGATGTATGGACAGGGTGCTCATTTTTCAGTAGTGGACAATATGGACTAGGTAAGAATAACCAGACATGGATGTTGAGATTGACGGAGGACAAAGATTGTGTAGGTGTCATAGGTGATTGTAAGGATCTTAGTTTATACCAGATGTGAGAAAAGCTGTAGGAGTACAATGAACAATGAGATTTTTACAAGTCATGATCTGGTCTTGTCTTAACTATATATCATGACTGTTGGAGGAACAGTTTATAGTGACAAGCATAAAAACAAAAAGAACTGCTGGAAAGATATAATAATGTGTGTGAGAGTGAATGTTGGTAGAAGAGGTTAGAAAAGAGTTTGATGTTAGAGCCAACAGATCTTGTGGAAGGGATATGGGAGATAGAATAAAGTGATAAGGATGACCCCAGCTTTTGGAGGAGTTACCATAAACCAAATCTATGAAAATGTAATGAGAGTATATTTGACTTGGGAATGAAATGTCTGAGTAGGCACCAGGATGTGAAAACATGGAGAACTGAGATTAGCCCTTCTCAGGGTAAGCATAGGTACTGAGATGTAAAAACCAGTTTCCCCCAGTACCACCAGGAGTCAGCAATCTACAATGGTAATGGAAGTATGAAGGTGTGTGCTGAGACAAAAGGAGAAATCAACAAATAAAAGTGAAAATAGAATAATCAATTTAAAAAGAGTCCAGGAGAGGATAAGTTATCGAGATAAAAAGGTTTTAAAAAGTGATTCAAGGAAAAGGGAGAAAGTTATCCACAGACACAATTTACAGAGTTATCAATCATGAAAAGGATTAATAGTTGTCAGTAATGATCAGAGATAGTGTAGAGGTTAAGTAGTCACCATGTTTGGGGCCGTTCAATTCCCATTACTGGTTAAGTTTCCCCCAGTACCACCAGGAGTCAGCCCTTAATCAAGAGCCAGGAAGAAGCCCTGAGCACTACTGGTAGGACACAACCTCCTGTCACCCTCCCCGACAGAAGAATTGTCATTAAACTTAACTACAGGATTAGTGGTCTCCTTAACAAGGTACTTCCATATAGTGAATTAGAGAACAATTCCTGGCTTACTTCAGTATGTGAGATAATTAGAGGAATAGAAAGAGAAAATTAAAAGGTAAGATTTTTTTCAAGACTTTATAAAGAAAATAATGATAATAGAGGTTTTTTTTAAAGAAGCAGATGATATTTCCCAAGAAATGGTAGAATGTGTTATGTCTGGCCATGAAAATTCAGTAGAAAGGAGAAATGGGTAGTCAGAGAAAAAATAGAACAATTAGTGGGAGATTTATTTAAGTAGCATTAAATAAACAGACCAAGGGCACAGTGGAGCGTTGACCTCAGAGAACTGTTCATAGTAAGAGAAGGAGGTGAGGTCACAAATGTTGGAGCAGTTAGTAAGTGTGATGGGGAAAGGCTGGGCTGTGGGAATTCTCTTCTGTTTTTAAGCAAAATGGAAAGCCACATTGCCAATTATGCCTGGGATGAGGGAGGAAATGTTGGAGACTAAGTTTTAAATGTGAATATGGATGAATGGACTATAGAAATGTATATTTTTATAGGCAGGAGTTAAAATATACTTTCCATTTTATGAATTTAATGTGTGCAACCAGTCAGCACGATGGTTTTCTGAAACCAGTTCAGCTCTGCAAGTCTAGGCATAGGATGTGAAGGGTTCAGTGTCGATAGTGTGGCTTTGCTAAGAAGTATGATGGTGTGAAAGTGAGCTCAGAAACTGAATTGTGTCAGGGAGGGAGTGATGATATCGGAGCATTTTGAGATTGAAGCTGGGCAATAGGCCAGGAGCAAACAATAGGTATAGGACAGATGGATTTTAGGGTTGATAGGATTTGAGGAACCCTTAGAAATAGGAAAGTGAAATTAGTCTATTTCTTCTGCAGTAAGCAGTTTTAGTTTGCTCTGTTTTGTTCTTCCTCTTCAAGGACTCTTTTCCTAGTGTGGTACTATTTGTTCTTTCCTGTTTTCTCCTGTTATGTTAGTTCATGCAAAATTTGATTTTTTTATACAACTGTCTCTTATTCATCTTGAAATATTTTATGCTATTTTCATTGTCTTTTAGTGTTGTCCCATAGAACTTTTCTATCATCTTGAACTTGCTTTATGTTGGTATTATCCAAAAAAGTTACTCCTGGACTCCTGTGAACAGTGTGACTGAAAAAATGCAATTTAAAAAAGAAAATACAATTTACTGATCTAGAATTAATTTTAAATTGAATAGCACATATAGTTAGTGACTAAGCTATTAAAATAGATAATGAAACACACTGTTTGATGAAATAAATACCATTGACACTAAAGTCAGTCTTCATATTCCCTTTAATTCTGCCTTCTAATATAGTTTCTTATGAGCCTACCTCCTTTCTTTCCCAATTATTCAACAAACATTTATGCAGTTATATGTCTATACCAATGAGAGGAAATAGATCCTAGGGACAAGTACATAAAATCTCTTCCTTATGCAGAGTTATGAGTGAAGCAATTAATGGAGATTATATAAAATTACAGATGAACCACATGTTATGATCCACAGAGACGCTAGGTTCATAGGATCCCAGAGAGGACTCGGAAAATGCAAAATGCTTCAGTAGTCTACAGAGAGAGTTGTGAATTTTGGCTTTCTTAACAAATACCCACACACAGAGAAATTGTAAGAGTTTTAAAAGCATGCGTATAAAAGACTTAGTACCTTATTTGCCAGCAAAGAATACTAATTCTCCCTTGGGAAAAATATGTTTTCATCTTATTGCTGTTTACTTATGATTTTTCCAATGGAATAATTTGTTATGTGCTAAGAACTGTGTCTCAGCACATGCTATATTCAGATGGGATGGTGCCTTGAGGGCTACACCCAGACTGGATTTGGCTATTCCTATGCCTACTCCATTCCATATGACAATATAGTGCACATAGTAACCAACTATGTTATTTTTTTTCAACATATCTTGATTCAAAAAGAGAAGCCTACGTTGGCATCATTTTCCCAGGACAATGATAAAATCCTATAAAAGTGGGAATAGAAGCGAAATCCTCTTTCCTGCCAGGATGTCATCAAACTTCTGCTGGGATATCTTGAGTGGCAAGGATTTCACCACCAACCAGGATTTTAATTCATTACTAAGGGTTTCTTCAGTAGAGAGTTTATTCATCAGCAGTCAACAACTACTGCCCTTTGAGGTTTTCCACCTCTATGAAGTGAAATACAACTGCAGTAGAAATCGAATGGGCAGATACAGGATGTTATCATGAATTACCCTAAATCTATCTTTTCTGAACTGTATCAACTAAGAGACTCCTAACTTAGAGATGTAAAGCAAATATTGTCCACCAGAGGAGTACTGTTACATTGTGCTAGAACTAACATTCTGGTTTGGAGGAAGCTGAACATCTCTTTCTTCGAGCTTCCTTCAGTAAATAACATAAATTTCAGCATATGGAGCCAGTTTTCCTCTTCTCACAGAAGCCTGGACCCAGCTTGTCTTTGACATGCAGATTCCAGGTGATAAATCCAGCTTGTTTATGGAATGCAAATCCCAGTGCTTGTAGCCTAGGAAAACTTTTGTTTTTGTATTTCCTTCCAGAGGCTGAAACCCACTGACTTGCAGACATAAGGAAACAATGTATGCCTTGCTGCCTTAATGTTTTTCTGGTAACTTCTTTATTGATGACATCACTGTATTCAGCCCTTTACTGGTGTGTGCAGTAGGATGATAATAAAAAAAGAGATCTCTGGACGCTCTTCCTTTGTCACCGGATCTGAGCAAATCCGGGCCCTCCGTGAAAAATAATTTCTCTCACTTCCCTTGTCTCAGCGCCTCTGACTGCACGAATATTCACACAACACTTTTACACATATGTATATAATCAATAGATTAATCATGACAGATTCTAGAAACAGATGAATAGATATATAAATGATGGTTACAAAGTATAATTATATACGTATTAAAACTCCATTCATACATACATATCATATATAAATATAGCTTGCAGACAGATGTATCTATATGTTATTTATGACTCTGGTACTCTTTCTCTTTCCTCTTATTATATTTTGCAGGATAGTTTCTTGTCTTTTATTTGCTTTTCAAACTGGGCCCTTATTATTTTTTCCACTCTTTGTTTTGTCATCCACTTTCTCTTTCTTAATAAACAGCTTTTAAATGGGCAACATCTTTATAAAGAACAGCAATGCATAGTACAGTGTGAAATATATTTTCCTTGGGGACAATAATAACTTGACGAGACCTCATTGTGAGGCAAGGTTAGGAGAGATGTGAGGCACTTTGTGTTCCAGCAAATATCAGTCTGTCAGGTCCTTGCCGTTGTCTTAAAAATAGCTCCCACATATCAGGACATATTTTAGAGCTAAGTTAAAAGCACATTTGCTTGTTCAGAGCATCTCTTATGGGGCTGAAAATGCTGAGGCTGTGGAAAGCGAAGTTGTGAGTATTTATTTGTAACTTGCAGTTACTCCCGAATTCCCTCAGGGAATGACTTTGCAGCAATTTAAGCCCAAATGTGGAGCAAATAGAAAAATGGGTGCTTTCCCCCAAGTCTCAAAAGATTTATCTCGTATGACCTCATTATAGGAGTAACAAGTCAAAAAGAAAAAGAATTAGTGTTTCAAATTTTTGCTTTAATCTTCAGTAAGTCTAAGTGATCTCGGTGTTAGAAGGCAGCGCAACTAAACAAGGATTCAGTCCCTAAATTACTCTAGTTCACATTTTTCTCTCCTTAAGGATAATGTTTATCTTAGATATTATTAACGCATAATATGAGAAAAAGAAGTTGAATGTGACATTTTATAATATAACATAGCTGTGTTTGCTTGTTTTGAATTTTAAGAATTATTTAATAACTTTTGCTTTGATTTTCATACTGAACACATAAACTCAATTTAGGCATCAAAGAGCAATGTATATTACAGCTCTGTTGGGACCTGCTACCAAAGCAAGGAAAAGGCTGGGGTGAAGAAAGAAACATAGACTCAGAGATAAACTCACAAGAATAGGCTGATGCAAATGACAGATGAATGAAAGGAAAGAGTAGATTCAGAGTGAACAAACACACTGCAAACTGAATGCACTGGTGTCTTCACTGTTTCATGTCCAAGAGTATCAGATTCAAAACTGAGTAATTGAATAATGTCTATATAATGTGTGTGATTATGTAATTCTCATTGCTCTTGTTTCAGAGTCTAATACATCAGACGGACTTTAAGATATTAGAGAAAGATAATTCTGGAATGGATGAAAAATGTAGCAGGTTGAAGAATAGAAACTGAACTAATAATAGAAAATGTGTTCCTTGTAGCACATTCAATAGTAACATTGTACAACAACACTTGGCTGCAAACAATAATACAAACTGTATTTCTTGTGGTAATAATATTGTGTGATAATACTTTAATAATTGTGTCCTTTATATATTCGAAACCTTCATAAGAAAACCTGCCTTCAGGCATTGAAATCGTTTGGCCCATCACTTCTCAGAATTTTCTCAGAGCATTTCTCTAATAACTATATCTACATAGGAAAAATGAAGGAGGTAGAGAATGAAAGAGAGAAGTGGTCGAAAGAAAAAATAACAGGGAAAACAGAGAGAAGGGAGAGAGAAAAAAATTTTAAATTCCTTCTCGAGAAGTTAAAAGAAATGTTTTCCTGCTATTTCTTTAGCTTTATAACTTGTTTCTATTTTTCAATTGTTTCTATTTGCTTTATTTCTCTTATATCTAGCCTATCTCTACTACTATGAGGCCAGGCGTTTTTTAAAATGTTTGTCCATTATTCATTACTGTATTTCTGGAAATCAAAATAGTACCCGGCATACAGAAGATGCTCAGGAAAATTGGTTGGGTTCATACCAATGAGGATAATACCATATGAGTTGAGTTTTCCAAATATTTCCAGCACAGGGTCCAACCCATATCCAACACTTAATGAACATCCACTCTAAATATGATTAATCTATTATCAGGAGTCCAAATTATACATAAAGAATCCCTACAGAATACAAAGAGATGTCTAAGTTTCCTTATATCTGAGCCATGCATTCATTCTACATACTGCTTCTTGTCTAGATCAACTCAGGACCTGTGTGCAGTCCTCAGTGATTTTCTTCATGGAGACTTCTATTCTCTATGTCATGTATGGTTTATTTGATTTGATAATCTGTTGAATACAAGAAGAAACATGTTTATGTTGATGAATCTTATTAGCCATTGGTGCTAACCTTACTTAAAATAAATTTCAAGATGCCTCATCCAAAGAGAGCAGCCTGTCTTCATGGCTCAGAAAGAATGCTTGAAGTAGGGGGCTGGCGCGATAGCACAGCGCCTAGGGCATTTGCCTTGCATGCAGCCAATCCGGGTTTGATTCCCAGCATCCCATATGGTCCCCTGAGCACCACTAGGAGAGACTCCTGAGTGCAGAGCCAGGAATAACCCTGGTGCATCGCTGGGTGTGACCCCCAAAAAAGAGAAATTCTTGAAGTACTGAGAATAAAATGAGAGAGTAGATCAAATGGGCAGCGTGGGCGCCCAGAATTATTACTTCATTCCTTTCTGTTCATTCAGTTCAACTCAATTCAACAGGCATTTTTCTGAGTACAAATTTCATGCCTTACATTAATAAGTCATTGTGAGAACTTTAAGAGAAAACCATAGCAGCAACACAACAGAAAACACACAAGACCCACAGTTATTAGTTGGTCAACAGTGGTTAAGTAGGCAGTCGTAGGGTTACTGTCATGGTAGAACAGAAATAGAGCCAGAAGCGTTATATCAAATTAGTCTGTCTCCATGATAGAGGCTCACTCATTTTTTTAGATAAACTCCAAGATAAGTTTCTACTGAACCACTTTGTACATATTTAAGAATCATTTGAGTATATCACATATATAAATCACTCCAGATGAATAAAAATTTCCTTTAGATAGCAAGTACATTTTTAATACCTATTACACTAAATAAACAAATTATTCTTATTTACAAGTAAAAAAGAAGGAGAAATTGAGTAAAATTCTTATTGAGTGAAAGGGGACAAAAATTATCCAGTGAGTGAAGAGAGCACTGTAACACTGTCCTCCTGTTGTTCATCGATTTGCTCAAGCCGGCCCAGTAATGTCTCCATTTTAAGACTTGTTACTGTGTTTGGCATATCAAATATGCCACGGGTAGCTTGTCAGGCTCTGCTCTGCAGTGATATCTAAACTTGAAATTATTTCTGCCTCCCTCTATCATTTGTCATATTTCTGCTATCCTCTCCATTTATCTATCAACCTCATTTCTCTCCTACATTTTTTCCTCTTATTCTTTTCCTTCCTTCTGATTACTTTGTGCAAAGTATTGTGTTGATACTTAGGGAAAGTTTCAGCATATCAAGAACGAAATTTATGCTGCAATTATTCACTTATTCATTTAAAACTTATATGTGGATCTTAACACGCTATTCACTGATATTGTGACTTATAAAAATATTTTCTAAATAAATAATAAAAAGGACCTCCCGTTGATCATCGATTTGCTCTAGCGGGCCCAGTAACATCTCCATTGGAGACTCTGTTGTTACTGTGTTTGGCATATCGAATACGTCACGGGGAGCTTGCCAGGCTCTGCCGTGCGGGTGAGATACTCTCGGTAGCTGGCCGGGCTCTCCGAGAGGGGCGGAGGAATCGAACTCGGGTCGGCCATGTTGGCTGCGTGCAAGGCAAACGCCCTACCGCTGTGCTATCACTCCAGCCCTGTAAATAAATAATACTTCTTAAAAATCAGTATGGCATAGTGAAAAGGAAGAATGGGAATTTTGTCATCAGACCTTTTGTACTTGAGTCCACTTTTCTGTTATAATCTTGGTGACCTTGGAACTCTCCTTTAACTTCCATGCAAATTCCTACATCACTTAAAAAGATGATATTTGTCTCTTAATCAACATATAATGTGTTGATTAAGTAAATGTAGTATATAAGATGGCCTCATATAATCTAAAGAAGAAGTCCAAACCTACTGTATAATAATTAAATTAAACAGGATTATTTATTATTTTTATTAATTTATTATTATTTATTAATTTATTATTTTAACCAGAAGAGAAGATATAAAGTGTTGATAAACAGAAATGTCTAATGTGTTGGTCTCACATTAGATGGTTACTTCAAAGCAGTGTGGTAACTTTGACCGTTAGTATTCAACTTAATCTTTATGGATAATAGCTTGGACGCATTATGTAAACTTGAAAAAAGCAGAGAAGCGCACTGTTTAAAGTTGCAGGAGAATTTTCCAGCAAACCTCAGGTGTTAGTATTTTTAATCCAGTTCACCTTTCATAAACCTGCAGATCTGCTGAGAGCTTTGTGTTACTAGTCAGCAAACTGACTAAGATTTTAAGAAGACATCAAAGTTTTACAAGAAGTTTACAAGCATAGAATAGATTTTCAGAAAGGAGCCAAGTAATGTGAAAACAACCAATTCAGAATTCACTCATCTCTTTTGACTTTTAGCGTAACTAATATTGACACTTTCTTGCTTAAATTCTGGTCATTTGAAGTGTCTTACAAAGTATATTTAAAGACGAATCCAGCAGTCCACAACTAGACAAACTAATCCATCTTCTCAGAAAGTACTGAAATAAGACTTTTTTTTCTATTTTAGTCATTTTTGACCATATTGCAAAGGTGAAGGCCAAATAACAGGTTAAATATATGTGTTTTTTCTTTTAGTACTTATTTTCCAGTAATAAGGAGACATTAATATTTGTTTCAATCTCAGAAAAATTGTACAAGTTTGGAAACATTTACTTATTCTTCAATTTATCACAGTAGAAGTCAAAATTTACCATCCAGAATAGAGTGACTGTTAATTTATATTTAATGCCTAATTAAAAGCTTTCTATGTTCTTAATATGCAAACATTTTAATCCAAATGAGAAATAGTAATATTAATTGTGATATGGCAATTCATTTTAATAAACCTTATAAAAGTTATTACATTTCCCTGGAAACTAAAATAATTAATATGATTAAACATTCATAGAACATTTAAATGTCTTCTGAAAATATAGCAGAGAAATAAAAGAATTTCAAACTGAATTTTCCTTTTGAACAACTTTTCCTTAATATTAAATCAATTCAATTTGGAAAGGTTACATATATTTAAACATATGATGTCAAATAATAAATCAGGATAAATGGAAAATATATAATTCCTTTCTACAGAGTCTGATTTCAATACTTAATTCATCATCTACGCTTTTGACAGAGAGTTTCAATATGAATCTAAGCTTCAATACACAAGGCACAAACTATAGCTATTTATTACAATGTTGTGTCATTTGTCACTTTTATGGAATTCAGTGTATTTTGCAGACTGTAAAATGGGCTAGAGTGATTCAAAAATGATCTATGCCATCATTATTCCTCATTTCTAGTGCTTGAATTGCATCTACTCTTCCTAACAGGCTTGATTTATTAGGTGAATAAATAACAATATGCTTCAATAATGTATATCTATCGAGACTTCATTAGCTGCCCTGGAGATACTATCCTTATTTTAAATAATTGAAACATACATGTAATGTAGTCCAGTTGACTTGAGATGATTGGGACATAAATATTTGGGAAAGTAGGGTAGTGGAGAAAAAATGCTTTCAGAATATATTGGAAAGGAAATGAGGGGACGTATTCAACTGGCAGAAAGTGTTCTTTGTAAAAAAAGTACCAGAGTTTTAACTTCTCTCAAAATAGAAGAAGAAACATAGAGAGGGAGGTGAGTATTTTTAAATTTTTCTTCCAAATCCCAAATGAACTTTTGTAGAACTCTCAGTTGATTTGCTTTTTAAACTGTACTTGTTTATTATCTGCCTGGGATACAACGACATGGGAACGTTGTAAATGAGGACAACGTTACATTTCATCCCCTCTGCATTGCCTTAACATTGAAAACAAACCAAACAAACACATGTACTTGTAATAATGGTCAAAGTTATTAATGACTAAACATTCAAGCTAATCAGTTCTGAGTCTTATATTGCCAAAAAAAAAAAATTCCCAAGAAATAGAGTGTATAACTATACTAAGGCTAACACTTTATAGTTTTCTAGTTAAGGTTATTCACTTGTTAGCTTAAATGACTTGCAAACTCTTTATTAAACATGTTTCAGCATCCTGTTTTCAGTTTACATATGGCAAAATTTAAGTGTGCAGTAAAAAAAATACTTGGCTCAATGTTGTTTCAGAAGTTTCTAGAATGACTTGTGTCAAGGGACACCAGGTGTAGCCTAGATGGTTTATAAATATAAACCTAGTAGATTTTTTAAAATCCACCTTTAGTGTATTTTTGTTAAAAATAAAATTTAAGGGAGAAAAATGTTTTCTCTAAATAAACACTTAAGTTCCTTCCTTCTACTTTGGAAAAACAGTCTCACTAGTGGTGAATAAATGCTAAAGAAAAATACTTCAGGTGGAAACAAGTGTAAACAAATAGGAATACATTAAACTAAGAAGCTTCTGCACCTCAAAGGAAACAGTGACCAAAATACAGAGAGAGCCCATGGAATGGGAAAGAATATTTACCCAATAACAATCTGATAAGGGGTTAATACCCAGGATATACAAGACACTAGTACAATTGTACAATAAAAAAAAAACTCCAATCCCATCAAAAAATGGCTAGAAAAAATGAACAGAAGCTTCCTCAAAAGAGAAATACGAATGGCTGAAAGGCACATGAAAAACTGTTCTGCATCGCTAATCATCAGGGATATGCAAATCAATACAATGGAATATCATCTCACACCATAGAGACTGGCACACTTCAAAAAGAACAAGAACAACCAGTGTTGGTGCAGATGTGGGGAGAAACGGACACTCTTTCATTGTTGGGAATGCTGACTGGTCCAGCCTTTTTATAAAACAATATGGGCATTCCTTCTAAAACTAGAAATTGAGCTTTCATATGAGCCCTCAATTCCACTTCTGGAAATATATTCCGAGGGTGAAAAAAGCACAGTAGAAATGAGATTTGCAACTGTATGTTCATTGCAGCACTGTTCACAGTAGCCAAAATCTGAAAATAATCTGAGTGCCCGAGAACAGACAACTGGTTAAAGAAACTTTAGTACATCTACACAGTGGAATACTATGCAGCTGTTAGGAGAGATGAAGTCATGAAATTTGCCTATAAGTGGATCGACATGGAGAGTATCATCCTAATGGAAATAAGTCAAAAAGAGATGGACAGATACAGAATGACTGCACTCATTTGCGTAATATAAAACAACACAATATGAGACTGACACCCAAGGACAGTAGACACAAGGGCCAGAAATATTGTTCCATGGTTGGAAGCCTGCCTCATGAGCTGGAGGAGAAGGTAGCTGGAATATAGAGGAGAATCACTAAGTCAATGTTGGTTGGAGGAATCATTTGGGATGGGAGATGTGTTCTCAAAGAAGATAAAGGACCAAACATGATAGCCTCTCAGTATCTATATTGCAAAACACAATGCCCAAAATTAGAGAGTAGGAAAGAAATTATCTGCCATGTAGGCAGGCAGAGGGGTGTGGTGGGGGGGAGGGTACTGGGGGCATTGGTGGTGGAAAATGTGCACTGATTGAGGGATGGGTGTTCAATCATTGTATGTCTGAAACTCAAACATGAAAGCTTTGTACCTGTATCTCATTTTGATTAAAAAATTTCACAAAAAAAACAAAAAAGAAAAAGAAAAAAAGAGAAAAGAGAAAGTCATACCAAAAGAAAAATAGAACACTTCATCTCGAAAAGAAAAACAAGAATAGTTTTTCCACTTGGAAAAAGGGGAAAGGTTGTCTAAAAGTTGAGAAACATTTGATAAAGAAATAGTATAACTACACCGCCAAGTCTTGCATGTTTTGTGTGTGTGTGTGTGTGT
Source organism: Sorex fumeus (assembly GCF_029834395.1). Taxonomy (NCBI): domain Eukaryota; kingdom Metazoa; phylum Chordata; class Mammalia; order Eulipotyphla; family Soricidae; genus Sorex; species Sorex fumeus. The sequence goes on along the minus strand of NW_026606092.1, from coordinate 35,264,434 downwards.
GTGTGTGTGTGTGTGTGTGTGTAGAGGGGGAGGGGTTATCTATTGAGTGTGTACAAGCCGATGAAAAGTTCGATATGTGTTAGAGTCTGTCTGCACTGTCCTCCTGTTGTTCAATGATTCGCTCGAGCAGGCACCTTCAGTAATGTGTCCATTGTGAGACTTGTTGTTACTGTTTTTGAACATATCGAATATGCAACTGGGAGCTTGCCAGGCTCTTCCGTGTGGGTGGGATACTCGCAGTAGCTTGCTGGGCTTTCCAAGAGGGATGGGGAAATCGAACCTGGGTTGACTGTGTACAAGGCAAATGCCCTGTGTTAGAGTACACCAGAAAAATGAAACCATCATAAAAGGAATGGGAGATATTTAAGAAGACATTTCTCTGGGCACTGTACCGTAAGCACAAGCTACTTGAATACAGGAAATACAGCATCATCACACGCAACTGTTTTCAGGTTAATGGGATAGATTACAAACCTGATTTTCCACATCCGGCTGAAATCTAGTCAATTTTGGATGTAATACTCATTTTGCGCTTGACCATTTTATCAGAAACTTTACTGATTTACCTAGGTAGGCCACAATTAACTATGATTTGCATTTACCCTGAAGAAGAAGTCTTTTTCAAATCTAGAGGAACATAATTTTCTTTTAAAACTGGGAAATCCCAAGACTTATAGCTCCCTCTTGTGCTAAATCCCCTGCACAAAGGATCTAAAATGTATTTCTCCCACCATGTTGGCCACTTCCATCCCAATTCTCATTTTCCCTTTCCCAAAGGAAGTATCCAGGGTTGATTGGACTTTCCAATTTCCAAATAGAAAGAGGCATCAACAGTAAGGAGCTGTAACTAAGCAGGAGCTAGAAATCCCATGTTAGTCTTCATAGAATTTTTACAGTTTTCATTCACCCTTGCTATTGCCTTTTCCCTACTGTTAAGGATGTTCCTGTAAACTGTGTTGCTGTTAACCTAGAACACAATGATAGATGCGAGAATCACAAAAAAATAGATGTGTGACCATTGATCGTGTCACAGAAGTCACATGTCACGTGTCATTAGGGTTGGCATTATTCAGGGCTATTGTGTTAGGAATTCTGCCTAAATGAACTTCCTTTTCCCCCATCAGCCCACTGCCCTTTCCTGCTTTTGCCTACTCCTTCCACCAGCCCTTTATAAATGCCAATTCCCAGTCTGAGTATAAGATGGCCTTGGGGGGGGGGGGCATCTTGTCTGGTCGCAGCAACTAAATAAATCTATTTGTCTTCGAACAACCTTTGACTCTCAAGTGGTGCCCTTTGAGCACCAAGTAACTGGACCTTGAATTTAGTTATAAAAAGGTTAAATACTTGCCCTTAAGAAAGTTATTTTCTGATAGCATTATCAGTCCTATTATATTGATGAAGCTCAGGGAGATTGATGGACTGGCTAATGGTCTCAACCTCAATGGCAGAGTTAAGATTTATAGTCATATTCTTCATACTAGGTCATAGAAAAAAGATGTGAATTATGTCTTCAGGATCAGGTGTTCGTAAATACTTTTGTAAAGGTTAAGATAGCTAACATTTAGTCTTTAGAGACTATAAAGGCTCTATCAGAGTGATTAAATTCTTCTATTTGAAAAAAAGTTCTAAGTGAATACATAAGGCAGTGTGTTAATAAAACTCTATTTATGTTTGGAAGACCATGGCTTGTTGGTATATATTTTAGAAGATCCATCTACCCTCCACATTGTGCATGTTCTGACATCACTATTATGTATTTTAGTTATGCATGCCAAAATCTTGATTTCATCTGTAAATTTTCTTCTACTGCCCATCTCTCATAATATATCATGTAGTTCACCGGTAATAATCTTTTCCATAATTCAGTCAGTTTGAAAGTAAATTAGATAATTTTCTGTCAATCACAAATTATATAATATAAAAGGTCCATTTTATATTATTCTAAATAGCTGTAACAAAAATCTATCAGAAACCTTTTGTGATCAATTTCAAAGGTTAATATTAAAAGATGTTGGAAGAAATTAAATAACGTGCTGGTTTTCAATCTTTTTTATTCCTTTTTTTCTCCTTTCATATTCTCCTTAATATTCCCCTACTCCATTCCTTTGGATTTTTATTCCTTTTATAATGTTCCTTGACTGTTATTATTTATAAAATATATTTGATTTTCAAGGTCCACTATTTTTTTGTTTATTTTTTATTAGTGAAACACCATCGGGTACAGTTATAGACTTACAAATTTTTGTGTTTGGGTTTCAGTTATACAATGATCAAGTACCCATCCCTCCACCAGCGCCCATCCTCCACCACCACGGATCCCAGCATCCCCCCTACCCCCTATTCCCCCATCCCACCCTGCCTCTGTGGCAGGGCATTCCCTCTCTCTCTCTCTCCTTTCTCTCTCTCTCTCTCTCCTTTGGGTCCTGTGGTTTGCAAGAGAGGCATTGAGTGGCAATCATGTTTGGTCTGTAGTCTACTTTCAGCATGCTTCTCCCACCCTGGGAGGATCCTCCCAACACCCTTTATTTGGTGCTCTCTTCTCTATCTGAGCTTCCTTTTCCCCTAGCACACGTGGCTGGCCTCCAAGTCATGGAGCAAAATTCCTGGTACTAATCTTGGCCACTCTTGGGTGTTAGTCTCCCATTTTGTTGCTTTATGTTCCCCAGATAGCACAGCAGGTAGGGCGTTTACCTTGCACGCAGCCAACATGGCCGACCCAAGTTCGATTCCTCTTCCTCTCTTGGAGAGCCCGGCAAGCTACCGAGAGTATCTCGCCTGCACAACAAAACCTGGCAAACTACCCGTGACGTATTCAATATGCCAAACACAGTAACAACATGTCTCAAAATGGAGACGTTACTGGGCCCGCTTGAGAAAATTGATGAACAATGGGAGGACAGTGACCGTGACCGATGTTCCCCAGATGAATGCAATCTTTCTGTCTATCCACTATTTTTATCTTTATGAAAGTACGAGAGGTAATAATATTTTCTTCTATTTCTCTGATCTTCCTGTCACCCTCATTCACATTTCATTTACCTGTACAGTCCAGCAGAATATTTCTATCTCAATATCCTTACTCTACTCATTCAGGCAAATTTACTCTACTCATACAGACAGTCATGCAAGATAATATTCATAGGTCCCAATGATTAGAACATGGGTATATTTGGAAAGGAGCATTACTCTGTGTTCCAAACTAAGATAACACAGTATTTATTTGGCAATATAGAATAGAATATGACTATATTAAAATACCAACGCAAATTAAATTTTAATTACTTATTGCTTCCAGGAGATATTGTGTCTCTGTCTGTGTGATACACTGTGATGGAAAGAGGGAAAGGTGGTCAGAACATATGGTATCTGCCTACAAAATGCTTACAGCATGGAAAAATAATACATTAAAGTATGTACCAACAATATTTGATTTACATTTTTCTTATATTGCATTTTTTATTGGCATCACATTTGCCTTTGTTGTTTCACAAATATTTATCAAACGCCATGTGTTCAAGATTGTGCTGGAATTCAGCATAAAGCAAAAAAGGTAAAAATTCTTGCTATGAATGAGGTTATAGTTTGATGTGAAAGTTATATAAATAAACTGAGAAGTAAGCGAATGGAGTAGATATTATTTTACAAGTCATATAAGTTGCATTTCCTTAAATCAATTGTCCAGAGACAGACCTCTCTGATGGAATGACATTTAAACTGTTGCCAGAAGATGAGAAAAAAACTACATTGTGCATATGACTTTGTAAATAACTTATTGGTGAAGGGAACAAAAATTTCAATGGCCCTGAGATAAAATAAATGCTTATGCATTTAGTCAGAAATAGGATAAATTTATTTAAACAAAAGCTAGGCTAGGGGATAGTCATGATTCAAAAAAATATAAAAAGGCTCTTACTTTTCTTGACATAAATCTACTTTAAATCTACTAAGTTAGGAGACTTCCAAAACTTTATAATTTAATTGCCAGGAGAAACAGTACATTGAGTCAAGAATACCTACTTTTTTATGGTTTTGACTACCTGCTGTCTTTTAAAATTCCACACAAATGTTATAATTGACAGCTGTAAGTCCTTAAAGAAGGTTGTCTGAATTTGTATAGGAATTGCATTGAACATACGTAACAACAGCATTATTCATAAGAGTACTCAGTACAATAGCTAAGATTCGTAATTAACCTAGACAACCAATGATAGATAAGTGGATCTTACAGATGTGGTATATTTATGTAATACTATAATGGACTACTACATGACCATAAGGGATGATGAAATCATGCAATTTACAGCAACATAGATGGAACTGCAAGATATTGTGTTAAATGAGATAATCCAGGAGAAGGATAAATACAGAATGACATTCCTTATATACAATAATTATAATGACTGGATCATCACCATCCTCCCATTGTTCATCCCTTTTCTCAAGCAGGCCCAATAACGTCTCCATGGGAGACTTTGTTTTTTTTTGGGTATTTTTTTTTTTAGTGAGTGCATTTTTTATTTTATCTCAGGGAATCCAGCATTTTTGGTAAATATTCCAGACCTAGGATTTTTTTTTAAATTTTTATTAGTGAAACACCATGAGGTACAGTTGTAGACTTACAAATTTTTGTGCTAGGGTTTCAGTTATACAATGATCAAGTACCCATCCCTCCACCAGTGCCCATTTTTCACCACCATGGATCCCAGTATCCCTCCCACACCCATCCCCCCCATCCCACCCTGCCTCTGTGGCAGGGCATTCCCTTTTGTTCTCTCTCCTTTTGGGTGTTGTGGTTTGCTAAAGAGGTACTGAGTGGCAATCATGTTTGGTCTGTAGTCTACTTTCAGCATGCTTCTCCCATCCTGGGAGGATCCTCCCAACACCCTTTATTTGGTGCTCCCTTCTCTATCTGAGCTCCCTTTTCCCCTAGCATGTGTGGCTGGCCTCCAAGCCATGGAGCAAAATTCCTGGTTCTAATCTTGGCCACTCTTGGGTGTAAGTCTCATATTTGGTTATTTTATGTTCTCCAAATGAATGCAATCTTTCTATGTCTATCCCTCTCTTTCTGACTCATTTCGTTTAACATGATACTTTCCATGTAGTACCACTTGTATGTAAATTTCATGACTGTTGTTACTGTGTTTGGCATATCGAATATGTCACGGGTAGCTTGCCAGGCTTTGCTGCGCAGGTGAGATACTCTCGGTAGCTTGCCAGGCTCTCCGAGAGGGGTGGAGGAATCAAACTCTGGTCGGCCATGTTGGCTGCCTGCAAGGCAAACGCACTACCCACTGTGCTATCGCTCCAGCCCAATGACTGGATAAGAAAGTATAATTATTTAAAGGGTTGATGCCCAGATCACCGGATCCCATAGTATAGGAAGGAGAAGGAAATAAATTGAATGGAGGTATGAGATGAGACAGATTAGAAGCAATGTGGAGCTGTGGTCATGGGGATTCAGATGCTTTGGTCGTATTAAGGAATGGATACACCTAATATTCGATCTACAGTGTCAACAACACAGAAGTCATGAGACCCAAACTTTAACACCAAACTTCAAAAGTTGCCTATAAATGTAAGGATAAGAAATTGCGTGTTCTTGGGTTTAGAGTGATAGTACAGAGGGTGGGGCTCTTGCCTTGTACATGATAGACCCAGGTTTGGTATCTGGCATTCTACAGAGTAGCCCGAACACCACCAGGACTAATTCCTGCATGTAGAGCCAGAAGTAACCCCTGAACATGGATGGTATGACACTCCCCCAAACATGAAAGAAATTAAATTATGTGTTCTATTATTTATTTTCTTAGCCTCCGAACAGTGATATCCTTAACCACTATTTTTAAGAGTAATGAATGGTTAATGCACAAAATAAATGTCATAGGCTTTGTTACTGTGAACTGAATAACATTTTGAGAAAATAACCTAATATTTGATCTTGGCTTACTTCCTACTCTTCGAATCTAAAAAATCAAATGTCTCTCATCTGTAAAAAGATTTACTGCATTTGTGAGAGTTGACAGCCTAAATTACTGGTCAATCATTCATAACTCATTTTCTGTCCAGTCCACATTATCACTTTATCTCATTTATCTTTCATAAAATGATGGAAAACTATTCACTTCTCTTGAATCTCCCTCATATAGACCCAGAAGCAAAAGGTGCAAACTCTGATCTCTTCAGTGAAAGCAGTCCCCACCCTTTATAGTCTCAGGTACTGGAAATACATCATCTTCAACTTTTCTACCTATTCAAAAACAAATTATTGTAATAACATCACAGGGCTGTGTTTCAACACCAGTTATTGATCCAATTTCCACTTACAAAATTTAACCTGGAATCATCAGTGACAATTGTAAGAGAAAATGAGCAACTGATTTGAGAGGTGGAAGGAGCTAACCCAGCCTGGAAAAAAGAAGGGACATGATTCACAAAGCCAGAATAAAGAATATACTTGTGAATATGAAATGTGATGTGCAGAAATTCCAAGTGGGAGCTATCTAAAAGCCTATTAAAAAATAAGTGATGTGTTTAAACATAAGAGAAGTAGATTTAAAGACCATCAAACACAATGAAAACTTCATCTGAGAGTTTCCTTTTGACTTTTTGTTTGTGTTTGGTTGGTTGGTGTATGTCCACACCAAGCATTGCTCCTGGCTTCTGTGCTCAGGGATCACTTCTATAGGTGTTCGGGGAACCATATGCAGTGCTGAGTACCAAATCTGTATCTACTACATGCAAATATTCAAGGTTTGTCTCAAATATTTGAATGTTGGTGAGATTTGTGAGAAACAATGGAAAATGAAGACTGGATCATTCTTTGAATGAGATATCAGAGGAAAGGTGACGTGTTGGAAAGTCTGGGGTGCATGTGTAGGAGAAAGTTTAAACTGAAAAATAAAGACAAAGGCTAAAAATTATAAAAATATATAATAAAAGGACAAAAAGTCTTAGGGTCTTTAGTTACAGATATTTTATTCATTCATTCAAGGAACATTGCTAAACCCTATAGAAGTTCCAGGCATTATGTTTATTTATAGAAAACTAAAGGCACCATCTCTTCCTTCCAAGAAGTTTAATTTCGAGGGATAACAAGGAAGCTAAAAAAAATCAGGAACAAAATTGTGCAGGTATCAATTTATTCCACCACCACAAAAGCTTGGCTCTGCATTTCAAGGAACACTTGATGTGTCATTGTTTTTTTTTTTTTTCACGTAATATCTCATTCAACTTCACAACACCCTGTGAACTACTGCGTTAGCAATAAAAACGAGAATCTACAATTCTTACATCACAGAAATAAATACTAAAGAAGCTGGGATTTTGTCCCTATATTTTTTCACAAATGCTCGATCTTTCTACTAAAGCAGGTTATGTTTGAATACTTATCACAAACAATATTCCATGAATCTCACGAAGTGTGAAGATTTCCCCTTTCCCGTAGATTATGCACCATGGAAGTGACACGCTTTACCTTCTCAGAACACACGCACCTTTCTGATATCTGTTCATATGCTCTGAAATTCAATTACAATCTTTGCTACTAGTATGTTTGGCTCTCAAGAGTGTTATGTTAACACGTGTTCCCCTCTAGCCTCAAAATTAAAGGATGGATAAAAATTCCAGAGAATAAACTGTTAGAGAAGGTACAGAGGAGGCATTTGAAGCAAAACCCCCAAAGCTGTAATTCAGTCCGTAAATAAAACTAGCCATAGAAGTCCCACACACAGTTCATGATTTAAAAAAAAAAAAAAGCCTGCCATGGGAACCCACTCTAAAATGCAGAGAAGCTGAGATTTCTGTTATTTGAAGCAGAGCATCTCGGAGCAGCATCTTAGAGCCTGTCTCCAATAGGAATCTGCTGTCTCAAATCTATTGAGAGTCACCGAGTTCACCAGTAGAAAGGGTCAACTGGTGCTGAAAGAAAAATTATCTCAGTCTGAAACCTGACCACACCGCTAGGAGGCAGCAAAATACCTGGGAAAAGAACTCACTTCATTAACTAGCTTGAAAAGTATTCACTCTGATGAGTATGTGTCATTATGCTGTATTGTGAAATATAGTAAAACGGACTCGGAAATTGTAGCCATGAGCAGTTAAGGGTGTAATTAGAACGGAGGATATAAGAGATATAAATCTTGTGAAATATTTAAGAGGAAGGTTAGGAAGTGTGAGACTTCTGGAGAAATGGTGTCATTGAAACTATGTATGGGAAACAAATGTTAAGAAGTCCAAAGTAAGCTACTCAAAGAACGGCTGTGGAACAGTTGCGCTTTGGGACAATTTTGAAGGGAGAAAATATTTGCAGAAAGAAAGAATATAGATGGAAAAGTAGGCCCAGTATAGATGGAAATGGTATGTATAGGGAACTACATCGCAAGATGCCAAACTAACCAAAAAAAGATTTTGAGGTATATTGTTTGAATGAAAGCCCAAATCTATACATTTATAATCAGCATTTAACATAATTCTCACAATAAAAATATTAGAGGACACACTCCCTGTTTATCCCTAGTTAAAAAGAATCTCGGGGTTAAGTAATTTATCAAATAGGCAAGGATCAGAGGTCAGATTTGGAAGGTTATCTATGTCACTCTTTATTCAGAGGTTTACATGAGTTAAATCCAGGTGAGTCAAAGATAAATATTTCACTTGACTGGAAGAAAGACAGTTTCAACTAAGCAGTTGGAGGGAGATGTGTGTCTGTGTGTGTGTGTGTGTGTGTTTGTGAGTAGGTTGTGGTGAAGTGTTGACAGATGAATTAGCCAGTGATTTTACTCTGATAAATTTGTCATGGTCACCTGATCATATAAGATCTTGGTTTATAAAATGTTCTGTATGAAAGTTGAAGACAGTAATAAAAAATAAATAGAAGACAAGACACAAACTGGGTGGAAATATCTTCAGAAAACACATACAATAAGCTAATGCTATCCTCAATATAAAAACTAAACAACTCTTAAAACTCAAAAAACTAAGTTTTAAAAAAATCACCAAATATCTCACCAGAGATTATATACAGATGGCAAAAAAAACAAGAAAGAAAGGTTCACATAGAATATCATCAAGGAAATAAAAATTAAGACAATAATGAGTCATCAAGATATCTACTGGAAAGACCAAAATCCAAAGTACTGAAAATAACAAAATTAACATAAGAATAATAATTCTTACCTATCATGATGGAAATTAAAAAAATGTATAGGTACTATCTAAAACAATTTGCCATTTTTATATGAAAGCAGCAAAGATGTCCATCTATATGTGAAATGATAAACCAATATATTTAAACAATGGAATAAAATTTAGCTAAAAAAAGAGTGATATCAAGTCATGAAAAGATATAGAGGTAGCTTAAACATTTAATAAATATTTTACTTAATTAGATTTTTCAATTTGTTTTCTTTGACTGATTTAAAGTATCCAGTCTAAGAAAACTCCTTATGGTATGATTAAAAGTAAATTACAATTGAAATATGATAAACTAGAGATATTGAAAAAGATCAATGTTTGCCAGTGCACAGTGAGATGAAATGTCTGAATAGAAAGAGCACACAAGAATTTTTAGACAGCAAAAATAGTCCTATGATGCTATAACAGTGGTTGCATATAATTATACATGTGTCTAAATCCAAAGAAGGGACCTCTGTTCAACTTTTCTATAAATCTAAAATTACTCTAAATATAAGGTCATTTAAAACACAAGAAAACACTTAGACAAATGAAGGTGCAAGAGCTGCTACAACAGGGAATTACTGCATAACCCCAAAGATGGAGAGAGCTTAGCCATATAGCAGAAGACCCTCAGGACTAAAAAAGACATAGTCTTTGAACACAGATGTCCAAAGTCCTAGGCTCTCTTAAGCTAGCTGTGAGAACCTGGAAAAGTCACTTAATCTCTGTGAAGCTCATCTTTCTTACCAATGAAATAGGGACAATGATATTATATGTTCCATAGGGTTTTTGTAACAATAAAATTAGGTAACATTTGTAAAGAACTTGGCATCTGGAAAACTTGTAAAATGCTATGATCAGAAACTTGAAAACTATATAACCATGAATGCTTATACATTATGCTCATTATTCTAAGCAGATTGAAATTGATCTTGGGGATGATGCAGGGATGTTGATGGACTATAATAGAGATGGATCTCTTGACTAGCATTTTATTAATTTATTAGATAGGAACCACACCCAGTGATGCTTGGGGTACCCTGTGGTACTTGGGAAACACCAGGGCAATTTAGTGTGATGTTGATAGAATCAATATGCTAGTTGGGATCAATCTCAGGGTCTCATACATATTAGGCATTATTATGCTACTTGACTCTTTTTTGACCTGGGGCCAGATTGTAAAGATAATGGGACTGAAATTACAGTGATTCAAGTTAGAAATGGGAAAGGCATAAGAATAAGACAGCAGCTGTTGGAAAGGAGAAAATACAATGAATTAAAGCTTTTTACAGTTGGAGCCAGAGAGATAATAGAGCAGGTAGGTTATCTCTCTTGCACACGGCTGATCCATGTTCAATCCCCGACACCCCATATGGCCTCCTAAGCTCTCCTGAGTGATCCTGGAGCACAGAGTCAGGAGTAAGCCCTGAGCATGGCTGAGCTGAGGCCCCAAAAGAAAACAAACAAACAAACAAACAAACAAAAAAGGATATTTATAGTGAAATATAAAGGATCAGGTGACAAAAATCAAAGATCGTGGAGATGGTTTCTAAAGTTAAGATCTGGGACTAGGTGAAGCGTTTCCTCTTGATCGTGACTTTCACTTCTACTCATCACCACTTTATTTGTCATCCTGGAATGTCTCCCTACGTGAAAATGAATGCTTCTGGACTTTAATATCTAATTAGTCCTTCTATCTCTAAGTGACTTTATGAATCATTGTTCGAGTCCAGTGTCCAAGGAAGAGCAGTTTCTTTACTCTGACAACTAGCCATTCTTTTTTTTTTTAATTTATTTATTTATTTATTTATTTATTTATTTATTGAATCACTGTGGGAAAGGTTACAAAGCTTTCAGGTTTAGGTCTCAGTCATGCAAATATCAAACACATTTCCCTTTACCAATACTTATTTTTTACCATGAAGAACCCCAATAAAACCCCACCCGCCACCCCTCCCAGTCCCTGTGAGGCAGATGAATTCTAGTTAGCACTCTATCTGCTTTGATTAGATTCATTGTTTCAATAAAAGATTCACCACTATTATTTAGAGTTTACCCCCCCAAAATCAGACATGCTGAAAAAGCATTGTGAAATGATTTGCTTTCTACAGCTGGGTTCACGAATTAAATGTTGGTTTTGGATTTCTGCTGTTTTACCTATTGACCCTGGAAGTATTTCTACTGAAAGTCAGATAGTTAAGAAATTGGTTTCTGTGTTCTGGAGTCATGGCCGTGCTGGAGGGCCGCTCGTGGGGGGCAACTGGTGGCCTCGGTAGGGCGTGAAGGATGGACCGGAACGCCCCCCTTCCCATGAGGTTTTAGTCGCCCCCACGCCCCCGGCTCATACCTGCTGTCCACAAGGCTCCCATGCGGCCGCCATCCTTCTTTCCAGAGAAGAGAGGGCGAATGGGCAACACCCTTTCCCCTCCGGCAGACTTGATGGCCTGGATTAACGCATAGTCTGTTCACTTTTCTGCTCCAAGCTGCTGGGTTCTGCATTAAGTCCTTGTGTTTCTGGGGCTGTGGCCATGCTCCAAACTTAACTCTGATTTTTAGGGAGAAAGGTTGGGTGGTTTACTTCCCATTGATCACTTTGTATATAGAGAGATGTCGCGCGGCTGCATAATCGGCCACGCGGTTTTGAGAAAAAGTCCTAGTTCCCGCATACTCGAGCTGTGCTTGTAGAGGCTTCTGTTCACCGGGGTTCCATCTGGGGGAGGCGGGATGCGGTACCTACCCCATCTGGGACTTCCCGGTGATCTCGGCTCTTTTTGGAACCTGTTGTGTTTTTTTTTCCCTCCGGGAGCTGTGGTTCCTGCCCTCCATGTGGCCCTTCTGTTCGGCTGTATGCCTGAATAGCCATTCTTGCCCCTTCTCTGCCTATACATATAGATATATTTTATGATTTTCATAGCGTTGAGGCTTTATGTTTGCCACGCTTTCTCAAAAGAACACAGTAAGTACTCAGAGGTGGACTTTAGTATTGTAAATATCTCTAAGGGAAGCCCCCTGCCCAATACTGTGGTTTCCTTCCAAGCAATGACACAAATATGGAAACCAGTGAGTGATTCTGAACCGACTAATTTGATTTTCTCTTTTATCTAACCACTGTTCTCATCCATTTGTCTATGACTAAGTTAAAGTCCTGTAGAGACTCCCAAAGTGAAACAAATGCAAACTTAAAAAGTATTCCCATTCCATCTCTTTCACCATTTGTTAGTGAATTAAATAGGCTAAGAAAATAGGCAACATGATTTGATAGACATTTCTATGTTGTGTTATTTTCCTAGATATGTATTCCTATGTATTCCTACGTTTTGAAATGCACATACAAAGTATTTCAACACAGCTCTCTTTAACTAGAAGAGAAAACAGATGCTTCACATTTCAACTCCCCTTTCTTAGGGCAAACTTTCATCACCCTGCTGCCTGAGAGATAAATTCTATCTTTCCTTATCAAGAAACTATAGAATTTTCAAACCATATGATTTCAGTGATTTTTTTCTATGTATATACAGAGTCGTTCTCCCACGCACTGTGAAATTGAAAAACCCTCACAGCCACCTACTCAATGTGTTGTCAGAATCACTTTGGAAAGCAGCTCCAGAAGCAGTTGAGGAACAATCAGCTCCTGCAGAGACGCGCTGATCTAGATCCCCAAGCTTCTCCCAGAAGGAGAAGCCTGTGTACACACAGACCGGCTTGTATCTAAACTGTTTCTTGATATCCCACCTTCCTCACGATCAGTTTAGTCTTTATCCTATTCCAAAAGAGAAGCAAGTATTAGAGGAGCTTAGTTGCTCGATTATCCTCCAGAAAATAATCAGAATGTAGAATTAGACTTCGAACACAGATGCAGTTCTCACTCCAAAATTAGGAGAGAAACCTTTTTTTTTCTTCTGTAGTCACTCTCCTGACCTACCATGAAGTTTATTTTACATCGACTTGAGGCTGTATTCTTCAGGGACAGGCTTAGACCCTAATGGCACTGGGGCTTCAGTTCCACAAGTTGCTTTGCCAGGCACGTGCTTTCATCCCCAAATAGTGGCCCAGGAGGTGGAAAGTAGGAGATGAGAAGGACAATGAGGTCAGGCATGTTTTAGTGATAAAATTATGAAGAAATTACAAACCTCAGCCAAAGGGTTTTGAACTGCAAGGGCTGAGCTGCTTTTACTGGGATTCTGTGCTTCTGCACATAAAGATACTGGTGCCACCTGTGGATGGTGTGTCATGAAAATGGAAATTCATGCTCACCTGACTCTAAAGACCATGCTTTTGCCATAGAATAGATTTCCTCTCAAAAGCAAAAAAAAAAAAGAAAAAGGAAGAAAAATGCATAACTGAAGTGTAGTTAAGAAATATAGAAATAATATATAAAATAGATCACGCTCTTAATTTTCCAATATTGTAAATCACCTCTATTTTTCATGCAAAGAGAAAAACACATTTTTTTTACCATTAAAAAGTAAACTGAATAGAGATTTTTTTTCTCTTTAGTCTAACATCAGTATCAGGCACAGAGTGAGTCTCCATTGTGTACATACCTTAAAGAGGTGGCAAATCACTAATTACAATGCCTTGGCCTTAGGAGCTATGGATGTCACCAATTGCTTTAAAATTGAATAGTGTACTTGACCGTTCTTGCTGGAGGCAGAAGTACTGGTGAGGGGAAAATTCAAAATCATCAAACTAGAAAAAACATTGTAGCCTTTGGGAACTCTGCAAAAGAGATTGACTTAGAGGATGTTTGGCTGCCTGGGTAACTAAGTTCTACTTTCAGAATGAAAGGGAGGGGTGTAGAGGAGAGAAATAATCACTAAAAAGAGATTGCATGCCAGGAGTGTGCTTCAAAGTAAAATCTGTTTGTGAATCTTCTATATATTATGCAAGGCTCAGGTGTCCCAGGTGCCAAACTAACAGGATCAGAAACAAAACACTCTCTGGCATTCTTGTAAGATGTTCTGCATAGGTTGATGAGTAAAGACATTCAAAATGGGACAGTCTTCTTCATTTTAACCTTTCCTATTCCTTCTCTTTTTTTCTTTTGCGATGATCAGAGTTAGCACACACTCATGGTAATCTCAGGGGCTGGCTATGATCCTTACAGATCTGCTGGCTAGAAATGACACTTCGGTCTGCAGTGCTTGTGTATCTGTTTTGAGTTTCGGTGCTCTCTAACCTTATCCACGCACTAGCACCAGAGACTGAATTCACCGTCTCATTCTACAAGGTCACTTATTTGTTTGTTTGCTTTAGTTTAAGCCACTGAGCTAAAACAGCATCTGCGCTTGTCTTGAACGATAAATGTTATCAAGGACTGGAGAAGAAAAAAGAGAATTTAGGGACTAGGCAACATTTATGCCATTTTTGGGTCATAAATGAAATGTCCAGTTAGGTAGCTCCAACTATGCTTACTGTTCTCACAAGTTTTTTTCTCTCCTTCCCCTCCTCCTCTTAGGAGATTTTTTTTATAAAAAAAAATGTTGCCCCCTACCTGCCCACCCTGTCTCTCCCCCTCCCCACTCAGCCCTGTCCCTTCCCCTCCCCAACTTACCCTGGTCCACTTATCCCTAAACCTACCTGCTCATTCCTTCCCAGTTTACTTCCTCCCTGCCTGTTCCCTTCCCACTCATCCCTGCCTGCTCACGCCCCCTCCCTCTCCCCTCTACCTTTCTAGGAAATACTAGGCTGGAGCTATAGCACAGTGGATAGGGTGTTTGCCTTTCAAGCAGCTGACTAGGGTTCAATTCCTCTGCCCCTCTTGGAGAGCCTGGCAAGCTACCATGGCAGAGCCTGGCAATCTCCCCGTGGTGCATTCGATATGCCCAAACCAGTAACAACAAGTCACACAATGGAGACGTTACTGGGCCCGCTTGAGCAAATCTGTGAACAACAGGAGAACAGTGCTACAGTGCTATAAAAGTGAAAAGAGCAGTTGGGTCACCCCCTTAGGTTTAACTCAGAGCGTACTCCTGGCTCTGTGCTCAGGGATCACTTTTGGCAGTGCAAGGGAGAACTAAGTGTGCTGCTAGAGATGACACTTGGGTAGACTATATAGAAGGCATTATCCCCTATATTATATTTCCAACCCCTCCTATAATAATTCTTACCAGTCATTCAACATGGAAAGTATCATGCTAAGCGAAATGAGTCAGAAAGAGAGGGATAGACATAGAAAGATTGCATTCATCTGGGGGATATAAAGTAACAAAATATGAGATTAATGCCCAAGAAAAGCTGAGATCAGCACCAGGAGGATTACTCCATAACTTAGAGGCCAGCCGGGTATCCTAGAGGAAAGGGCGGTTCAGATAGAGAAGGGAGCACAAAATAAAGGATGTTTGGAGGATCCTCCCAGGAGGGGAGATGCATGTCGAAAGTAGACTATGGACTGAACATGTTTGCCACTCAATGCCTCTTTTGCAGACCACCACACCCAAAAGGAGAGAGAGAACACAGGGGATTGCCCTGCCACAGAGGCAGGGTGGGATGGGAGGGATGGGGGTGGGAGGGATATTATCCATGGTGGTGGAAAATGGGCACTGGTGGAGGGATGGGTATTTGATCATTGTATAATCGAAACCCAAGCACAAAAAATTGTAAATCTACAACTGTACCTCATGGTGTTTCACTAATAATAATAAAAAAATAAAATAATCCAAGAAAAAAGATAATTCTTACCAGTCATCAGTTAATCCTAACTGTAGCATGTTGAACTAGAAGCACCAACAGCGAAGAGAATGCATCCACTGAGGGATGGGATAGACAAAATTATCAGTCTACCTGGTACCTTAATGTATTTTATAATGTAGCAAATTAGTAAATAAATAAATAAATGCATTACTATGACAAGCTTAAATGATAATAAAAGGAAAAGCATTATAGGGAAGAAAAGGAATATTATCACAACTTTAAACTGGATCTGATATTTTAAAAATGTCCACATTTTATGTGCATCCAAACTTAACCCTACACACATTTCCTAATGAAATATAATGAATATCAGCTGTAATACAACTAGTCTAAATAGATACTCTGTATAAATGAATAAAGAGATTCTATCAATTGGCAAAATGCACGTGCACTCACACACACACACACACACACACACACACACACACACACACCAAACACCCCTTATAGTTCCTACTTGGAAATAGAGGTTCACAATAGGTGTCAGCTGAATAAAGGCAGCCAAGAAAAGTTCTTGGCCAGTGTGATAGTCCGGAGAGTAGGCATTAACTTGTACATAGATGTACTGTATTCGATCACTCACTACATACGATCCTCCAGCCATGCCAGGAGTGACCCTTAAGTACAGATGCAGGAGTACACACTTAGAATTGCTTGATATGTTACCACCCCCTCAAAAAAAAAACACAAAGAAACAAAAATAAGTTTAAAAGAAGGAAGTTCTTAGCAAGACTTTTCAGAACCCGTGTGTGTATTAAATAATTCTCTATGAATATCATGACTCTTCAGCTAAATGTTGAGCTTGTTCAAGACAGGGATCACATTCACTGTTCTTATATAAAAATTTCATATTTATGCTGGACTTTTGCCTCTACTCTGCATTCTCTAAACACTTAAGGTAAAGGTAAAGGTAAAGGCCCTCCCGTTGATCGTCGATTTGCTCGAGCGGGCCCAGTAACGTCTCCATTGGAGACTTTGTTGTTACTGTGTCTGGCATATCGAATACTCTTGGTAGCTTGCCGGGCTCTCCGAGAGGGGCGGAGGAATCGAACTCGGGTCGGCCATGTTGGCCGCTTGTAAGGCAAACGCCCTACCCGCTGTGCTATCACTCCAGCCCCTAAACACTTAAATGCCATTTTTATAGCAGTCACTACACTGCTAAAAATCTTTTGAAATGCTCATGTGCTCAGAATAAAATAGAAGTTCCTTCCAATATAATCACGACCTATCAGGTGCCATCTATTGACTGCCACCTGATGGCTGCCCTATGGCTCCAGAACTCTCTAACTTGTTTTATAAATAATATTTCATCCGAATACAGCCACAGCTAATTTTCAGTTTTGTGTCTGCTTTGGTATAATGGTAGAGTTGAATAGTTGTCATAAAAACCACATGGGTCAAAATGATAAATTAGTTACTGTCTGGACTCTTAACAGAAAAAGTTAGTTGATCATTGCACACATTTCCATTCTTCTTTGTCTTCCAGCTTTTTTTTTTTAAATCCTTGCCTCAAATTTACCAGTATATTTTTGCCTTAGGAAATTTGTTTCCATCATTTTCTTCACCAGAAACATCAATCTCATATTATTGCATGACTGGATCTTTATTGTTTGGTCTCAGTTCAGATGCACCTTTTCAGGAACATCCTCTAGCTCTATAATCTAACACGGTTCTTCTCCCCACATTCAATGACCGTTCCATTACCTGGTGCTTTTATGTAGTTGTAGTTGCTTTTTATATTGCTTTTCATAGTACCTATAAGTTCCTAAAATTATTATATTCATATGTCTACACATCCATTATCTGCCCCCCCTAACTGCTGCCACAAGGTATTCTCTAATTCTTTCATGGTAGTAGTGGCATAATTTAGAACTATGCAAAATACTTAATAATTCCTCAATATAATTTAATGGAATAAGGAGTCTAAAATGAAAAAAATCTCTGCTGAACCTGTTATATGGCCTTAAGAAAGAACTTCATAGATTCAATAGGATGGAAACTGTCATGTATTGTGTTCTTTATACCGTTAGGTCTTCAGAAACTATTAAGAACAAAACTTTTCATTGTATGGATAAGTAAATGGGTGTTTAACAGAATACTTGCCCAGGTTGAATTCAGTTTGAGTCAGTTTAGATCCAGAGAATTCCCCGATATCAGCCCAACACAGCCTTAACTGACTTGGTATCTGAATCAAAATTTACAGCAGCCATCTAAAGATTTTATTGATCAATAACTTTTAAAGATCACATACTATGTCAAGTTAATCATGAATATGCATTTATTTACTTATTATGCATTCATGCATTTAGTACTGAGGGCCAAAAAGCAATGTTTAAGGGCTCCAGGGGTCACTTTCTGAAACACCTTGCCAGCCAGGACAGATGATTCAATGTTTGGATCAGCAACATGACTCTGCTTAGGTGCCATGTGCTGACAATCGTCAGGGTGAACCTGACAATACTGGAGGGAACATTCAGTGTGTAAGATAAAATTTGGGGTAGTCAGTAAGTTAGGCATCTTCCCTGATTTATCTCCCTTGCTTGCAAAAAAAAAAAAAAAAAGGCTGGAGCGATAGCACAGCGGTAGGGCGTTTGCCTTGCACGCAGCCAACATGGCCAACCCGAGTTCGATTCCTCTGCCCCACTCGGAGAGCCCGGCAAGCTACCGAGAGTATCTGGCCCGCATGGCAGAGCCTGGCAAGCTCCCCGTGACGTATTGGATATGCCAGACACAGTAACAACAAAGTCTCCAATGGAGACGTTACTGGGCCCGCTAGAGCAAATCGATGATCAACGGGAGGGCTTGCAAAGTAATTTTTTTCTGAGAATTTTAGACCTTAAAGAAGTTTTTATTTAGAAAAATTTTACAAAACTGAACCATTTTTGCCACCTTTCTAAAATCTGAATCACTTTCTGCCATTATGAAAAACATCATTTCCTATAAGTAGTGTTCTATACCCTATTAAATCTTGTTCTGCAAGTTCTGGCAAAGAGAAAGAGGCTACCTTTCCCAAAGCCACTTACATTCCTATAGCATCCTTAACTCTACTTTTATCAATAATTGAGGTATATTAAAAATGACTATTTTGGATTTTTCTCACACTAGAATATAAAATCCTTGAAGGCAAGAGTCCTACTTTATTAATGTTTTACTGACACTGATCAATACATTCATAAATAAAATAAAATTTTAATATACATATCTTGATGTTTGAACCATAAGATGTTTTCATGGTCTGAAAAATTCCTCCTCCAAATGAGTTTTTGACTCTCTCTCCCCTACTTCAAGTCTTGAGTCATATTTAACTCTGAAATAAAATGTGCACTTACAATTATAAACTTAAAACGAATTTAAATTGTAGACCATTTTATTTAAAATTGTAAATAATTCCACTTAAACTTTTGAATCTTAGGTTTTTTCCTCAATACAACTAATTCATTTTGATACAATAATTTATATAGCATACTTACTAACTTCTTACTTCCCCTACCAGACAGTAATCTGTAAGAACACAATTTTTAAATAGCTACATTCACTAGTATATTCCTAACACTGAGAATAGTTGAAAACTAGGTGGTCAAAATTAACTTGTTCAGATAGAAAAGTGGGAGAATGAATGAATGAAGGAATGATGCCAAGCTGGCTAAACTATATCCCAAGTCTCATCTGAAACAGACTACTGAACTAGCAGACCCATGTGATCCAAGCCGATGTTGGGTATTCTCTTCTTCATCCAGGAAGAAACTAGAGTTCAGGCCAGACCTGTACAACAGCAGCACTGAACAAATAAAACTTAACAGCCCATATGGGAGAATAGTTTGCCTTGCTTAATGACTTGGCAGCAGAACAAGCATGGGGAGTATTTGAGGAGATTTGAAACCTTATCTTTTGTCAACTATCTGTTCCCATAGCCCACATGTACCATGAGCAAGTGAGGAGTATTTCCAATGGAGGCAGAAAAATATCTGATCTTCTTCAACCACCAGTAGGCAGCATGAAGTCTAAATAGTAGCAGTAAAAAGTTTAGTCTGAACTGATTTCCATGAAGATATACTTCTACTAAGAGAGAAAAAAAAATGTAGATATTCTTCCGGCTGCACTTTCTCATCTGTAAAATGTTAATGAATACTACATTATTTTGGTAGCATAAAATTACGAAGAATTTGGCATTGATGCCATTATTGGGCCCAACTGAGGTTGGGAGTGATAGAAATTAGCAATTTGGCAAGAGGTTTTATTGAGAGTTTAGATTGGCGCTTATCTGAGTACAAATACAACCAGAGTTTAGAAACAACAGAAGGCAGGGAAAAGGAGGTCTAACTAATTTAAGTTCCAGTTTTTATAATAAGAAAAAAGTATAATGATAATAAAATGAAGAGTCTTTTTTAATTTTTATTAGTGAAACACCATGAGGTACAGTTGTAGACTTACAAATTTTTGTGCTTGGGTTTCAGTTATACAATGATCAAGTACCCATCCCTTCACCAGTGCCCATTTTCTACCACCACGGGTCCCAGTATCCCTCCCACTCCCCACCCTGCCATTCGTCTTTTTAAAAAAATAAAATTCACCAATTAGTACATTGTGTTGTTCTTCCTATTTTTTGGTTTGTTGTTTCTGGTGTGTGTGTGTGTGTGTGTGTGTGTGTGTGTGTGTGTGTGTGTGTTTTATTCTTCTTGTTGTTGGTTGGTTTTGAGATCACACTCAACAGTACCCATGGCTTACTCCTGTATCTGCGCTCAGGGAATCACTTCTTATTGACCCATGGAACCATATGCACTGCCTCATGATCAGATCCAGGTCAGTCATGTGCAAGGCAAACAGCTTACAGGCTCTACTATCTCTCAACCCCAATTAGACTATTAGAAAATGCCATGGTCTTCTTGAGTCTCATCAAAAAAAAAAAGAAAAAAGAAAAAGCCTCTGGCAGGTTTAACCTAGTCTTTGTGGAAAAGATAAAGTTGAAATTTTATTCTATTAAATAGAAAAGAAAACCCACTATTCTCTAGAGCAAAACCAGAGTTTATTTGACTGAAATCAGAGCTTTGTTTATTCAGGTTTCAGGCTTGTTTTGCATATCTGAAGTGAACCAACCAAAAAAGATACCTCAAGGGGGGAAAATCATCTTGAGAAATGACAGACGGACTTCCTTCTTGCAAAAACTCACATTAACAGCTTACTCAGTTTTGAAAGCTTGTACAATTCTGAACCAAGAAGGACAAAGGAATTATCCATTTCTGAGAATTTATGTTAAGATTTCTTTTGCCCACGTTTTCTTATTTTGCCTATCCAGAATAAGATAGTTTCACTAGCACACTGCAGATGAGAAAGTACTAGTCACCCTAGGTAGAGCAGGGTCACATAACTAGCCACAAATTACTCTTTCACCTCATCAGAACCCAATTTGATGGCAAAGCTCTCTCTCCTGTAAGAGACAGATTTCAGAAACCGCATTCTTCAGCACATAGAAGTATACTTGGGAAACTGAAATCCAAAGGTGCACACGTTTAATAAGATAATATTTATACAAAACCAGATTGAAATCTCTAAGGAGACCTTCCTCGGGCATAGATATGTACACACTTTGGTATATTCTCTTACCAAAGAAGTAACGTAGGCGGAAGCAGATCAATATCTCCAGAGAAAGATACACACAACAGAAGCTAGTTGCTAAAAATCTTCCACTTGCAATTCATTTCTTGTTTTGGCACTTCCACTTTTCTCCCACAAAGCAAAAATAATAGAGGAATGATTTCAATAATTAAGATAAAAGCCATAATTCCATCTCACAAAGGCAAATGTTTACCTCTAGTGCTCTTCTGTGCTATTTTAAATAGTTTTCATCATACTTTGCTTTTCCCTGCTGCTTACTAAATATATTGCTCAAGCAATTTTGTCATTAAAATTACTCATGTTTAATTTATTTAATAATTTTACATGGAAAAGTCATAACACTTTGTAAATGTAATTTTAATATCTAGGTTATATGTCATCATGGATATGCCATCATTTTCTTAATTCCCTAAATGATAATCATTTAAATCCTTTTCATTTTTTCTATGGCAAAGATTCATTCGTTTGACTTACAGCTTAATATTCTGAAATCATTCAGATGTCTTTGAAAGATCAGAATATAAAATTTGACAATACATCTCTACGTGGAAAGAAAAGTCCCACATGTTTTCCGGAAGCATGTTTCAAAGGTTGGTGGCTGTGAAAGCAAGAAGACTTGGAGTGGCTCTCAGCTTTTGAGTGGTTTTCCAGAGGGAGAAGCTGATAAATAAAAAAGAGGTATAATCACAAAAAGTAGCCACAATGACCACCTTGACTGACCCCTCACAGAAATCACTGAATGGAGTACAAATGACTCAATTCTCACAACCTACTCAAGATCCAGACCACTTGATTAGGGAAAGAGTATAGGCCATTTGCCTCTTCCTAAATTTTAAGAAGAGAGGTATATATTTTTTTGTAAAATAAGAAAAAATTAAATATGTGGGCCGGGGTGGAATTTAGTAGTAGAGCTCTTGCCAGGAATGTGAAAGATACTAGTATAAAGAATGTAGTATAAAGAATGAAAATGCTCAGGGCCAGAGCGATAGTACTGTGGGGAGGGTGTTTGCCTTGTGCACGACCGACCTGGGTTCCATCCCCAGCATCCCATATGGTCCCCCAAGCACCACCAGGAGGGATTTCTGAGCACAGAGCCGGGGGTGACCTCTGAGTATTGCTGGGTATGGCCCAAAAGCTCAAAACAAAACAAAACAAAACGAAAAAAAAAAAAAGAATAAAAATGCTCAAGGTAAAAATGCAATGACTAAATAGAACTCTGACTTAGATGTCCCATCACCCATTTGAGGAAGTGAGCAAAAGAAGTTTCCTCAGAAGTTTCTGGGTTCTCATTTGAAATATTCCAGTAAGATACAGTCACCTTTCCAAAGAGATTGGCTTAAGTTGGGATAGCAGCTGGGAAAAATTTCCCCGTGAAAGGGTGTGAAAGTTTCAGGAGTATATTTCTGAAGGCACTCACAGCCTTTTCTGAAGATAGGATAAGAAGTGATTCAATAGCAACGTTTCATATCTGTCTTCAGAAGAAAGAAGGTGGAGACACGATCCTGCACAGAGTTTCTATATAACGAAATATTTGTGAAGCCTCGCACTTTCTACACCCTTTTGGTTCCAATACAATTTTAACAGTCTACAATACCAAAGTAGCATAACCTATTTAATGGGGTAATACATGCGATAGCACAGTGGTAGGGCATTTGCCTTACAAGCAGCCAACATGGCCATCCCGAGTTCGATTCCTCCGCCCCTCTCGAAGAGCCCTGCAAGCTACCGAGAGTATCTCGCCCGCACGGCAGAGCCTGGCAAGCTCCCCGTGACGTATTCGATATGCCAGACACAGTAACAACAAGTCTCATGATGGAGACGTTACTGGGCCCGCTCGAGCAAATTGATGAACAATGGGAGGACCGTGACCGTGACATGCGATAGCACAGCAGTAGGGCATTTGCCTTGCATGCAGCCAGCCTGGCTGAGCCGGGTTTGATTCCTCTGCCCCTCTTGGACAGCCCGGGAAGCTACTGAGAGTATGTCGCCCGCGGGGCAAAGCCTAGCAAGCTACCCGTGACATATTCAATATGTCAAACACAGTAACAACAAGTCTCGTGATGCAGACGTTTCTGGGCCCACTCGAGCAAATTGATGAACAGGAGGACAGTGCTACAGTGCTATATGCTGACAAATGTCAGAAAGTTGATGGCACATGTTTGTGACTCCATCTGAATCTTATATTGCTAGGCAAACTCAATATTAAGATTTACTTTAATTATTTAAATGAAATGATATGCCTAAATGAATTTTGATTTTAAAACCCTCTCCAGTTAAGAAACTTTCAAAATATTTTAATGAGGACTTGTCAACTTCATCAAGTTTATATAAACATTCAGCATATAATATTATGTATATACATATATTTGAGTTTTCAATAATTCTGATATATCACTCAATGATAACATTTTAGAGTAGGAATATCAAATTTCCAATGGTATTCTGTTGAGTTTTGATTAGATGAGAGCCACCTGTCTCAGATTTTTGCTGACAGTTCCAATTACATATATTCTATGTCATTGTCCTTCCAAACTATCAAATTGTCCTAGATATGTCAAAACTACTTTTATATTCAATCATTCTTCACATTTGAAAATAGCACAAAAATCCCTTGTTGACTACACTTTTATTTAGAAAATATTATCACTCTATCAGTCTTCCAAAGAAAGTTAAATTATTTCATGTTCCATTTGTCACTCAACCCTTAAATTTCCACCTCTATTATGTATTGACCTTAATATTTAGTAAAATATATACACAATATATAATTTGCAGGTGATAAAATAAAAACACTTGGGATCATTACTTGCAAAATGAACATCAATATCACAGTAGCATTACTAAGAAATATCAGTTATTATTCTAAATGAGTTAATATGCCATGGCTTTATATCTGCTCATTTTTTTTAAATATAATGCCATGTATGGGAGACCTCTGTCCTATCATTCTGTCTATATTAATCTCACAAACATTTTTTGAATTTCATTCAGTGTAAGATCCTAAATTGTGTGCTGATATATAAAAAGTAATCTTGATGTTGTGCATTTTGGTCAAAGATAATACTAAAATTAATTCACAAAAAATGCTAAACAAAGAGAAAGCAGAGAGGGAAGGCAGGGAAGGGAATAGTATTACAAAGACTTTGAGGGTATTTTGATAAATACTAGGATTATCAAAGAACTGAAAGAAAATATGTTTGATACAGTAAAACAGGATAAGAAAAGAGCAGTATCAGACCAGGAAAGATCAGATAATGCAAATTCAAGAGGTTTAATGAAATAAGGTGGATTATAAGGATTTTAAAATTATAGGAAAGCAATATAGATTTTTCATTTTAGCTAAAAATAATATAATTCACAGATAAGAAATAGCACTGTTGGATAATGAAGTCCTGGAATATGTACACAATGGAATATCATGCAGCTGCAAGAAATGATGAAACAATGTCATTTGCTATAACTTGGAAGGGACTGGAGGATGTCCTAAGTGAAATAAGTCAGAAGAAGGGAAAATACGAGATGATCTCACTTACCTGTGAGGTATAGAATAACATGACAAGGGAGTGAAATGTATCAAAGGTAGACAACTCCTTAGCCCTAAATTGTAGAAATGAAAAATCCCGGACAGGAGAGGACTAGGGGAGGAAGTAGAACAGACAGTCTGGAGGTACCATAAGAACAAGGGTCAGAGGCTTGGAAACATCAGTGAGGTAAAGTTGAGGAACATGCATATTTCTAAACCATAGAGTCATCAATACTATAAAAGCAATAATCAAACTTTAAAATGTGCATGTTAAGGAGACAGGCTGGGGAATGAGAGGGAACCTGAGAATACTTGGAGAGGGAAATTGATACTGATGATGGACTGAAGTTGAAACACTGTATTCCTGGAACAATTATGTACACACTTGCAAACAATAGTGCCTCTATTTTTTTTAATTTGGGGAAAACAATAAATAACCACCTTCCCACTTTTAAAGAAGATAGATTTAGGCAGTGCAGAGGTAGTGATCTCTACTCTGTAGTACTTGATGAGGAATTAATCATCAATTTATGTACTTTTGTACTTCTGAAAAAGAAGCCAGTCACTTACTAGGTCTCTGCACTTTGTTATGAGTGATTAATCTGGTCTAGGAATCAGTAACCAAAGCTATATAAGGCACTTATATTAACAAGTGCAGAGCTCAGAGGTCAGTGCAGGGATCTCTCTCCTTCATTCCAGCACTCTCTGAGGTACAGGCTCCGTGTGGTGCATTTATCCAATAGAAACTGCAGAATCTCAGGATGCATCTCTAATGAGAAGAAAAAAAATCTTCTGCCCATTAATTCCACAAGAGATTGTAGCCTGACCATGAAATAAATCTGCCACAGTAATTACCTTGAGATTTCAGCACTACTTAGCTATCTCAAACTGACCTTATATGCCCTTACAAAAACTTGGAGATAATAGTCGCCAAATTATAGATATGAGAGGCAATAATGTAGTAGACAAACAAGTGCATATTCCAGTAGCAAGGAAAGAGCACGCTAAGAAAATGGTGGCTAAGTTTCAGTTCTGTCCATAACTAGTTCTCAGTCTCAGCTTTCTATCATTTTCCTTCCCTATTGAATGAAGAAATCCTGGTACATTTCTGACAACCTCGGATTTCAAGCTGATGGGGATAAAAATGCAGGGGAGTCCAGTGTAGCTGAAAAACCCTGAACACTTTTCCATTCCTCTTCCTTCATCAGGCACAATAAGCAGATTCTTAAGATACCAGAGTGACAGACACATGGTCATGGAGGAGCCGGGCTATTGAAACTCCCTTATGCTCTTCTTTGCCTAAAGAAAAATATGACGTTATTCAGAATTCTCCCAAGCCCACAAAAACAAATCTTTAATTTCTTTCTGGAGATTTATGTGCCTTGTAATAAAAGGAAAGAATGCCAATTCTGGCTAACGTGGTTGCGGGTGTCAGTAAAAAACCCTCAATCGGTTTTCTTGCTTTGCATATCTGTCCTGTTTTGAAGATTTCCAAATGAATATCAAAATCTCCACAGCCACCAATCTTGACTTCCAAATGAGAGAAAGGTTTGGGCCTCATCCATATCCTGGATATTTCTGTGTGTAGGCAGCACACACAAAATCCATTTATGTAACAGCATTTCTCAGAAAATCTGGGCTCTGACTCCAAAGTTGCCTCTACCTATCTTTGTAATTCTGAACAAATAGTTCTAAATCCACTAAGGCTCATAATGCTTATGAGTAAAATAATGCCAATAATCCCCACCTTATGTACCTCTTGGGGTTGTCCTAATGATCAAATGAGATGGAACAGAAGTAAAAATTCTTTGAAAAGCATAATATGCTTCACAGATGCATTGGAGAATCATTCATGCAGTGTTGCTATTACTGCCATTATAATATATCCTGCTCCTAGATGTTTCGTTTTGAGGGATTTTCCACATGCACATCAGAAACCCC
The DNA here is from genome assembly GCF_029834395.1 of Sorex fumeus. Taxonomy (NCBI): domain Eukaryota; kingdom Metazoa; phylum Chordata; class Mammalia; order Eulipotyphla; family Soricidae; genus Sorex; species Sorex fumeus. The sequence goes on along the minus strand of NW_026606092.1, from coordinate 35,237,490 downwards.
CAAAAAATGGGAGAAAAAGAACCTTCCTTCTTCCTTCCCTGTCTCTGTTTGATGCATAGTGTGACTGCGAAGGGAATTTTCTGACTTGGAAATGTAAACAACCTATTTCCACTGAGATGATTTTCCTTACATAGAAAGAAACAACTTTTTTTCTTTCTGAATGCACATAAATTTTTGTTCTCCTGAGAGATACTAACTGCTTTATCTCTGTAATCAGTTTACTTCCTAGGTGTTTGTTATTCTCTGAATAAACTTACTAAAATAAATATCCATTCCTTGAGTCTCCTGGGAGTCTAGTCAGATACTTTTACCCATCTTTCACCTCAGGGACACTGACTGAAATTTTAAAAAGGAAATAGTTGAGCCTATTTCTTCAACACACACACAAACACACACACAAACACACAAACATCTGAGGTCTGCTTTTAGGTCAATTGGATCTGCAGAGGGAGAAACACCTTAGTCCAATCAGAGTTAATATCCTCCATCCTTAAGATGCTTCAATTCTTATTCTGATAAGATATTTTAGGCACACAGTGTCCTATCTTGTAATGCAAAGACTTTGGGAGTTTATTTGAAATCATTACTTAAAAACTTGGATAAATTATTAAATAGATGTCAGAAAAGGAGAGTGTAAAAGTGTATCAAAAATGACAGAAATTGAGAACTAAAACCAGATAGAAATTTTAGGGTTAAATCATAGACATTCTAAACAAGTAATTATAAAAAGGGCCTAACTGCAGTCCAAAAAGGTGAAACAATTAATTGGTAATAGACTGAAGTTCCTTCAATCCCAGACCAGTAAGTGAATTTTAAATCAAAATTGCTCAAATAATTAGGGAAGTGGGTAAAATATCCCCCTAAGGGGAAAAAGTCATCTTCCAGAAGTCTTTAGTTTCAATATTTTCATAGTAGGAAACATTTTACTATGTGTTAGAATATACAGGGCATGTGGGATATAAAAGTAGGGCAACTTTAATAAGTCTAGGTAATTCACATTAATATAGGTTGATATGAAAGAAGAGGCAGAAACCTTTAAAGGGTAAGGACGACACTCTAAGTATAGCCTGGACTTGGAGAATTGGTGAGAGTTCTCTGAAGGAAACTTAACTGGTCTTTAAGAAGGCTTCCCTTGAGAAAAGGGCAAGTGCGGTGTTCAAAACTGAAAAACTCCTTTCAGAAAAGCACAGGACAAATTGCAAGGTATTTGCCATGGGTAACATGTATAATGCTTATTGCCACATTCAACTGCCATAGGTCAGTATAGCCATGATGAAAATAGACATTGAAAAGATTTATAGGGAGGATTGAGCTGTGTTAGATTCTGCTCAAAGTTTGGGCTTCATGAAATCAGTAATGGTTCACTTGCAAGATTTAGGAAAGGAAGATGGCATTAATATGTTTACAGCGAATTAATTCTGGAAGGCAGTAAAGTATGAATTTGAGGAGTATGGAGCAGGGAAAATTTTTAAAAAGAGGTGATAAGGGGCTGGAGCAATAGCACAGTGGGTAGGACGTTTGCCTTGCACGCGGCCTACCCGGGTTCGATTCCCAGCATCCCATATAGTCCCCTGAGCACAGCTAGGGGTAATTCCTGAGTGCAGAGTCAGGAGTAATCCCTGTGCTTTGCTAGGTGTGACCTCAAAACAAACACAAAAAAGGAGTTGATAAAGTTCATTCATATAAGTGGATTCACAAAATAGAGACCTTCTAGTGATCTTGCTCATATCACAAATCTAAAAAATCTCAGTGAGCCTGCATTTACAGGAAACACTTCATGGAGCAGACTATCTAATTTACACCAATTATAACATCCAACTCCAGAGAGTTTTAGCTAGCTTGCTCTAGAAAATAGGATCAACTAATCTGAAAAGGAAATCACCTAACTCTGAGCCAGTCCTGGTCTGTTTTATTGTCTTCTCCATGGCTCTATAAAAGTTCCAAACCCCGTAGGAAGTATGTTCTGCTACTTGGGAAGCATTATACCCTCGATGCCTGAACTGTTTTTTTCTTGTGTAAAGAACATGATCTCCTTCCTTATTATTTCATAGAGCAAACATTGAAGATATTTGGGAAGTAAAAATCATCTAAATCTAGTGAATGTTTAGATGGGGGAGTGGTGAGGCAGAGAGTAATTAAAGGACAACTTCCAGGATCAGCAGCTTTTTCAACATTGGGAGAAGAATAAGTGTACAGGCTGGGAGTGCAGGAGTATTGCCTTAGAAAATATTTTCATTTGCCTTCATCATCATGGGCTGGAGCGATAGCACAGCGGGTAGGGCGTTCGCCTTACACGCGGCCAACATGGCCAACCCGAGTTCGATTCCTCCGCCCCTCTCGGAGAGCCCGGCAAGCTACCGAGAGTATTCGATATGCCAGACACAGTAACAACAAAGTCTCCAATGGAGACGTTACTGGGCCCGCTCGAGCAAATCAACAATCAACGGGAGGGCCTAATCCTAATCCTAATCCTTGCCTTCATCATATACTAGTGCTAGTCTAAAAGAAAAACTAGTGACATATAAAGAAAATTAAGAGACGAAGAGTTCACAAGTTTCCCACAGTTTAGCTTCTTAACCTAGTCATTGTAGGGCTAGAAACTTCTTCTCTTCCATAGGTAAAGAAGTAAATAATGTTTTATTGTAATAAAAATTAATTGTGTGGCTAGAGAGATATTTCAATGAGTAAGGTGCTTGCATTGCACATGGCCAAACCTGGCTCAATCCCCAACACCTCTGATGCTGCTCTGAGTCTCCTAGGAGTAACCCCTAAGCACAGAACTAGGAGAAGTCCCTGAGCACTGCCAGCTGTGGCAAAAATAAACAACTTGTATTACAGTTTAAGGAAGAAAGATGGTGTCTCTTTTCCCTTACTGGAAATCCAAAACTATTTAACTTGTTAAAGCCTTTACACTTAAATTATACCTGCCGAGTTAAAGCTTTAGATGGCAGATTAAACACAGGTATCGGTGATATTCCTCATAAAATAAGCTCAATTTATAGAAAATTAATTTTTCATCAGTAATTAAACTCACACAAATCAAACAGAAAAAAGATGTAAAAATTGTAGCTTTAGGGATACTGAAATGCTGATGTGCAAGATGCAATTGAGCATATCAAAGAAAGTTGAATCCAAAGACACTATCCCAGTAAACGACAAGTTATAGCACAGACTCTCCTAGGAAGTGTTAAAAAACGGCAGCCAAAAAAAATTTGTAATTGTTGGGGTAAAAAAGGTAGGAAGAGAGAGGAAGACACTAAGGAAAGAGAATGTTTGGGCAGAGCTGTTTTAGAATAAGGTAGATTATTTGTCATTCTCTTCAGTTCCATGAATCCAAAGAATGTCTGATACAGCATAAGATTTTGAGATCTAGTGCCTGAAACAAAGAATAAAATAGAGGCCAGAGATACAATACAACAAGAATATTGTTTGTCTTACTCGTGGCTAATTTAGGTTCTATCCACAACACCCTGAGCACTGCCAATAGTGATCACTACCAGTAGTGATCCCTGAATGCAGAGCCAAGTGTAAGTCCTAAGAAGTGTCAGGTATAGCTCAACACACACACAAACACACACACATACACACAGAGAGAAAGTGAGAAAGAGTGAGAGACGAAAGAAAGAAAGAAAGAAAGAAAGAAAGAAAGAAAGAAAGAAAGAAAGGAAGGAAGGAAGGAAGGAAGGAAGAAAGAAAGAAAGAAAGAGAGAATAAAACAGAGTCTCTGAGGATACAAAGTATAATTGAAATAGTGGATGCCAACTGCAAAAAAAAGAGTGCTTATGCACAACAATGATGAATGTTGAAATTCAAATTTTCTCTCTCAGAACTCCTTGTACTTATATGTATACTGATACAGGAGTAACAGTAAAAGAGTGTGTTTTGTTGGGAAGTCTTTGAGACACAAGAAAAAAGTCCCCAAAAAAATTAGGTAATAGAAAAGAAAAGCATTCTTCTGTGCAATACATAACTTTAGATGAACTTCTTTATATCTTGTCCTTAATCAAGAAAGAGTAACAAGGTTTATCAGCTATCAATGTTATAGAAGCTCTCTCATATAGAGTACAAGATAAATTTAAGAATTTGGAGGAAAAAGAAAGCATGTGAAAGGAGAAGAAAAAAGAATAATTATTTATAGCCTTAGATAAGATTATTCAATCATAAAACTGTGACAGGTATGTTATATCTAAAAGGATATTCATATCATTTTTAAAAAGCCCTTGCAGATTCAAATATAAAAAGATATAAAATAAAAATCTCACTAAAATAGCTGCTTGATAAATTTAAGTCATATACTAAAGAATGGAGGAAAAACAAGAGATGGGAATCAGCAAAGGAGATTGCATTCAAATGAAAGAAGTGTTGCAGCGAATCAAAGAGATAGGACATGGGTTAAAGTTCACGCCTTACAGACAGCCAATTGCACATCGATCCCCAGAACCACATAATTACCAAAACACCGCTTCTTGCACCTGTGGATTCCTGCATTCTGCCAGGTATCCTGAGGGATATATATATATATATATATATATATATATATATATATATATATATCCAGAGGCTCTCACAGCACTGCACAGTTGGGCCCTCATCTGGTTTAGTTAGCTAAGGATCATTAGAACTGACTTCCGGGTCCCCAAGAGTAATTTATAAATACAATGCCCCTTCATTCCCCAGGAGGGAAACAAAGGGTAACAGATAATAAAGAATTTTCAACAAAACAATTCAAGAGATTTTTCTTTTTTTTCTTGAATAATGTATCATTTAATAATAACAATAAATAACAACAATTAAAAACAAATTATTTGTACACATTAGGCAGTTATTAGTCAAAGTTTACCAAAACATCTATTGCCAAAAGATAAACATTGTCTTTTTTTTTTATCATTTTTTTATTAGTGAAACACCATGAGGTACAGTTGTAGACTTACAAATTTTTGTGCTTGGGTTTCAGTTATACAATGATTAAGTACCCATCCCTACACCAGTGCCCATCCTCCCCCACCACAGGTCCTAGCATCCCTCCCCACCCCAATCCCCCCCACCCCCCGTTCCACCCTGCCGCTGTGGCAGGGCATTCCCCCTTGTTCTCTCTGTCTTCTTTTGGGTACTGTGTTTTGCCAGAGAGGCACTGAGTGGCAATCATGTTTGGTCTATAGACTACTTTTAGCATGTCTCTCCCACCCTGGGAGGGTCCTCACAACACCCTTTATTTGGTGCTCTCTTCTCTATCTGAGCTTCCTTTTCACCTAGCACATGTGGCTGGCCTTTAAGTCATGGAGCAAAATTCCTGGTACTAATCTGAGCCATTCCTGGGTGTTAGTCTCCCGTTTTGTTGCTTTATGTTCCCATTTTTCTTATAAACAGATTATAGGAGCTTTTCCCATTTAGGGCTTAGTTTTAGAGTTTTGTACACAGTTCTGAGTTTTTTAGAGTTTCAGCTGTCTCCAGTGCTAGGGAAATAGGACCGCAGCCCATACCTTGCATGTTCAGAATTCCAGGTTAAGGCCCCAGCATCACACTTCAAGCCCCAAAGATACTCAATCACCAAACATGGTCAGTTAAGGACCTGGTCAACCCTAGCACTTCAGGGCGTAAGTACAATTGCATCACCAGGACTGAGCACTGGCAAACAAGTATCTGGAAAGTAGCTCATACTTCCCTCTCATCCTTTCTTAAGAAGTTATTGGTGAATGAATTATCTACCCCATCCCCATACTGTAGAATTACCCTCACCTCCAAGGAAAGACAGTAAACCAAAAAACAAAAAATGGTAGGGGCATAGATCATATAACATATGAAAATATGAGGGAATCCACTTAAGAATCAAAGGTTGTTATCTCACTGGGACATCTGTGGGTCAACCAGTAGTTCTTTAGACCAAGACATCCAGGAGTCAGACACACTGTGAGAATCTTCTTCCCTACTAGTAATGAATAAAGACTTACCTGTATGAATAGTTGGTGTAGAATTGCCTTGACAATGTGTCATTGGAGATCCTACTTAATCCTGCATGCTTTCTGAATTGCTCATTTTGAGGACACTTATTTGACTTTGAGGAAATGTTCATTTTTAAATCTATCACTGAGTGTTGTAGGTTAGAAGTACTGAATTCAGAATTCAGACAACACTGAACCCCTTATGCCCCTCACCCCACAAACTCTTCCTTAGATTGTGTAGCACATGGTACACACCTTAACCCTGACACACGAAATAAAGGAAACTCAGGTAAACATGAAGTACAGTGAAGAGGAAGCTGCATGGTTACTAGAATTCTCTTTGATGTTCTGGTAAAAGTCTTCATTTAATAGTGCAATACTGATTTGTCCTTACCTAACAACTGAAATCACTGAATTATTTTATGTAAGTTTTCAGATACTTACTGAAAACATTTTAGTTGCTACTGGTGATAGCAAATAAATAAATAAATAGATAAAGAAAATGAGTGATTCATCTAAAAGAGAAATATGTACTTCTAGAAGATATAATAAAAAGGTAAAATCAAGGGAAGATATAAAGGAAGTCACCAAAAAATGACAATATTCTTATTCTCCAACTGGGCAGTAGATAGGTAAGTCTGGCTTTATTATTCGCAAACATGCATATGTTATACACACTCATAATGATATGGAAAGTAAAGAAACACAGTAGACCTCTCTAAGGTCTTTGCTTTTGGATCCAAATTGTTTCCATTAGCCTTCATTTACTTTTATTGACACAAATGCTTTTTTGGGTCACCTTTATCAGCAGATAAATTGTAAAATAACCCGCACTTTTTGGAAATCTTCATAAATATTCCTTAAGGAAGGAATATTTATATTAGGAATGGTTTCCAAAGGTGTATTGAGCTCAATTTCAAGAACAATAAGGTATGATAATTGTCTCATGTAAATATCATAGCTTATTGACTCCTTTTTTTTCCTTTCCTGGTGATAAGTACAATGATTAGAGTATAATAGGAGCTCACTAAAACTAATGGCTTGATGTATGTTTGGGGAAAAGGTATGCCAGTGACATTAGTTCAGTCTTTACTCTCTAGTTGGTCTTTTTATCTCGATAATCCATCTGGATTATCTTTGAGATTCCCAGAGTTTTTCAATGATGAATGCTCCTATATGTATATAGTACTCAATTAAATCATGTGTGTTGTTTTATCAAATGACATTATTAAACTATTCTGGAATTGATTTTCATGCAATGTGAAAAAGAATAGAGTATGATTCACCAGTAATTTTGACTGGGCATCAGTAGTTTGTTTATGAGAGATAACAGTTGGCCATAGAAAGCACTAATTTTCATATTGTATTGATTTTTAAAGAATACTACAATTATATCCTTATATTTATTTTGATCATCTTATTGAAGTCAAAGCTCACACAGATATTTCTGCTGCAATCATTATATGAAAGTGATGAGCTGAGGTCAGCAGAGTGACTTCAAAGAAACCCTGGAGGGGATTCTGAGCAGTTGAGTTATTGGCTTGTGCTCTGAGGTTTTATTGTGGATGCTCATGAAAAATGAAATTCAAGACCCGCTTTTGACCTGAAAGCACCTAAATGTTTTTGAATGAGTCCTTTTTCTTTCACTATGGCTATGTTTATTCCCAAATCCCTTGAGTCAATTTTCAATATAATTTATAACAGATTATTTAGATGATAATCCCAAAAGACTAGCTTCATGACTTTTTTTTTACTTCACTCAAATGTCTTTTGTTTAACTTTTGCTTGTTCTATCTTGGTTAAACTTTAGCCAGTGTTACTTCTTTTTTTATATTCTTCCAATTAATATTTATAAGGGCTGGAGCGATAGCACAGCGGTAGGGCGTTCGCCTTACAAGCGGCCAACATGGCCAACCCGAGTTCGATTCCTCCGCCCCTCTCGGAGAGCCCGGCAAGCTACCGAGAGTATTTGATATGCCAGACACAGTAACAACAAAATCTCCAATGGAGACGTTACTGGGCCCGCTCGAGCAAATCGACGATCAACGGGAGGGCCTTTACCTTACCTTACCTTAATATTTATAAAATAGTAACCACATACTATAAACTGTACAAAGTGCTATAGATAAAACTAAAAATAAGCATACACAGAGCACTCCATATATGTACTGAACTTCTTTTGTATTAATTCAATGTTTGCACAAGTAAATAATTATCTCTATGGTAAGCCAATTAAAGTAAATACACAGACCTATCTCTTCAACATATCCTTTAACAAGTTTATAAATGGAGATTGAAGTTACTATGCTGAGTGAAATGAAGGTTCAAGTTTATCCTGAGAATGAAACACTTCATTCGGGTTTGAAGGTTTGGGGCAGGTCAGGGGGACTAGTAAGAAGAAAGTTCTGAAGAGCAGAAATTATTCAGGAAGATGTTCAAAGCAAGAAGTCAAAACAGGAGGTCACGTAGCAAATTCATAGCAAACTCAAAGCAATGCAAAAGAACAATATGGATGGCCAGAGACCAGTAAGTGAAATAAAGCAACAATGGAGATATAGGGGCCAGGTTATTGAGCTATGAGCCACTTCAGATCTCTTTCTAGCTTCAAAACAAGCCTTTGAAGAATTTTCATGAGGAAAGTGACCTGATTAAAATTTCCTTAAAAGATAACTCAGTCTGTGAAATGGAGAATGTTTCAAGTGGGCAAAAGTAAGATTCAAGAAAACAGTGGATCATTCACTGTTCTGTGAATAAAAAGATGGATAGCTTTATAAAATTTGTCTGCAAATATGCAGTGAATATCATTGATACTGATAGGAATAGTGTGACGAGATGGAAGATGTGCTTTGCATCTGGAGGCTCTGATATCGTAGAGCAAAATGAAGGGACCAAGAAGGAGGAGCACACCATGAACACCCACCCTCCTTCTTTTGCCTCCACTCCTGCTGGATCACCCTGAAAATTAACAGAGCCTGGAGAGGAATGTAGGAGAAGTTGCACTAGCTGAGATAAGCTCACAGAGCAAAGGTTGGACTTAGAGGTTATGAATTGTGCCCTTCCTAATTCTGTTTTCAAGCCAGTTCCTTTCCAATCAGACCTTCATAGAGGGCAAGGTCAACTTCAAAGACTCAGATGGCCGAAAAGGGCCAATAATAGATCTTGGGCAAAGAGTGCAAAAACTAGCCTATATAGTTAGCTTCTTCTACTGTTGTCAAAGTATAAAGATGAACAAGAGTTAATAAGTAGTTGAGAAATTTGGGAGGCAAAAAAATCAATAAATTGTGATGACAAATTGTTTGAGGGTTAAGAAGGAAGGAGGAGGGATTTTTTTTTTAAATTCTGCCTACAATAATTTTGGCCATGAGATGGAAAACAAGTCTTCACCAAAATAAATCCTTAGGGAAGCAAGATGGGGTGTGATGTGTTGTAAGCACTGAGTTTGGCTCTTAATATGCTGAATTTTAAGCACATTTATGACTATTTTGTGTGAATGTTGAATAACCATTTAGTAAATGCAAATCCATGCAGTCAGAACATCAAAATCCACTGAGTCCCACAATATTTTATCATAGTTAACCTCTATAAACCTGGACATCAATTATAAGGAATGTTGAATAAGAATATGAATACATTATATTTTCTTTTTTTCTTTTTTTATTAGTGAAACACCATGAGGTACAGGTGTAGACTTACAACTTTCATACTTGAGGTTCAGTTATACAATGATCGAGTACCTATTCTATTACCAGTGCCCATTCTCTACCACCAATGATTCTAGTAGCCCTCCCACCCACCCCCACCCCACCTCTGTGGCAGGGCATTCCCTTTTGCTCACTCTTTCCTTCAGGGTTTTGTAGTTTGCAATAGAGGTATTGATTGGCCATCATGTTCAGTCTATAGTGTACTTCCAGCACATATCTCTCATCCAGAGCAAGTCCTCCAAACATCCTTTACTTGGTGTTCCCTTCTCTATCAAAGCTGCCTTTCCCCCCTGAAAGTGCTTCCAGCGCCCAAGCCCTGGAGCAGACCTCCTGGTACTTCTCTTGACTATTCTTGGGTGTTCGACTCCCATTCTGTTACTTTATATTCCACAGATGAGTGCAGTCTTTCTATGTCTGTCCCTCTCTTTCTGGCTTATCTCACTTAGCATGATACTTTCCATGTAGAACCACTTGTATGTAAATTTCATAACTTCATCTTTTCTAATAGCTTCATAGTACTCCATTGTGTAGATGTACCAAAGTTTCTTAAACCAGTCATCTGTTCTTGGGCACTCGGGTTTTTTTCCAGATTTTGGCTATTGTGAACAGTGCAGCAATGAACATAGAAGTACAGATGTCATTTCGACTACTTTTTTGCCTCTCCGGGATATATTCCCCGGAGTGGTATTGCTAGGTCAAATGGGACCTCAATTTCTAATTTTTTGAGAATCATCCATACTGTTTTCTAAAAGGGCTGAACCAATCGGGATTCCCACCAGCAGTGAAGGAAGGTCCCTTTCTCACCACATCTACGCCAACACCAGTTGCTTTTGTTCTTTTGGATGTGAGTCAGTCTCTGTGGTGTGAGATGATATCTTACTGTTGTTTTGATCTGCATCTCCCTGATGATTAGTGATGTAGAGTATTTTCTCATATGCCTTTCAGCCATTTGTATATCTTCTTTGATAAAGTTTCTGTTCATTTTGTTGCCCCATTTTTTGATGGGGTTGGATATTTTCTTCTTGTGGAGTTCTACAAGTAATTTGTATATCCTGGATATCAACCCCTTGTCGGATGGGTATTGGCTTAATATCCTTTCCCATTCTGTAGAATGTCTTTGTATTTTTGTCACTGTTTCTTTGAAGGTGCAGAAGCTTCTTAGTTTAAGATAGTCCCATTTGTCTATCTCTGTTTTCTCTTGCTTGGCCATTGGCGTGACATCCTTGAAGATACCATTAGCTTCAATGTCGTGGAGGGTTTTGCCAACCTTGTCTTCATGTACCTTATGGATTCCGGTCTGTTGTTGAGGTCTTTAATCCATTTCTTTCTTACTTTTGTACATGGTGTTAGGTAGATATCTGAGCCCATTTTTTTTTGGTAGCTATCCAGCTTTGTCAGCACAATTTGTTAAAGAGGCTTTCCTTGCTCCACTTCACATTTCTTGCTTCTTTATCAAATATTAGATGATCATTATTTTGGGGGGAGATGTCAGTATATTCAACTCTGTTCCATTGGTCTGCATCTCTGCGTTTGTTCCAGTACCATGCTGTTTTAATTATTACTGCTTTATAGTATAATTTGAGGTAGGGGAGGTTGATTTCTCCCATTTTCCCCCCAAGAATTGCTTTAGCTATTAGTGGGGGCTTATTGTTCCATATGAATTTCAGGAATGTTTGTTCTACTTCTTTGAAGAATGTCATGGGTATCATTATAGGGATTACATTGAATTTGTACAATGCTTTGGGCGGTGTTGCCATTATATCATTATATTTTCTATGTCAACCCTCAACCCAAGTTTTATTCGAGCATCCAACGAGCGTTAGTGAATGTTATTCCTCACCCGAAACAAGGAAATGAATATCTAGGCTTTGTTAAATTGACATTCTCACAGTGATTAAATGTTATTAAACCTGTGAGAATAATTACTTCTAAAGGACAATTGGGTAATAAATTAATATTCTTCTATTGTCTATAGAGCTCACTGACTTCTGGGAACTGGAGACATAGAATAAGGGTTAAGACACTTGCCTTGCATGCATTTGATACTAGTTCAATCTCTGGGTCACATATGTTCACCTGAACAATTCCAGAAGTGATCACTTAGCCCTGCGTCAGGAGGTATGACTTCAGGTATTGCCCAATAAGCAAAGGAAAATAAATTTGAAGCAAAATAAAAAAAAATAACTGATTTATATTTCCACAACATCACAATGGGACCAGGACCAATAATTTTGCGGTCTCCTCTGAAACATTTCTCCATAGTTCCAAAGTGCATTGCCATGGGGTACCATTGACAGAAATGGTGCTTCAGATACTCCTCCTCTTTCATGTTCATCTTCACAAAAGTTGCTAATTTAATCAATTATACACTGGCAGGCCACATTCCATTTCTAAAGTCTTTGTCATTTTATTGTATAAGACACACTTTTAAGCTTTGGTTGTCTAACTAGAAACTTATGTCAGAGGTTAGGAATTTCTAACAAATCTTCCTTTCTTTCTTTCTTTCTTTCTTTCTTTCTTTCTTTCTTTCTTTCTTTCTAAATTGAATAATCATGACATATAGCCACAAAGCTTTCATGATCAGGTTTCAGTCGAACAATGCTTGAAACACCCATCCCTCTACCAGTGTACATTTCACATCACCAATAAACCCTATATTCCTCTTGCTAACCCTCTGCCCATTGCAGGCACCATTTATTTTCTTTTCTGTCTCTGTCTGTCTGTCAGTCTGTGTCTGTGTCTGTCTGTTTGTCTGTCTCTCTCTCTGCATTATGATTTGGAATACAGATACTGAAAGGTTATCATGTTTGGCTCTTTATCCACTTCCAGCACACATCGCCCATCCAGAGAGATCCCTTCTAACCATCATTGTCACAATGGTCCCTTCTGTATCCCAACTGCCCTCTCCCCAGCCCTTCAGGCAAGCTTCCAACCATATAACACATCTTTCTTATTCGATGCAACTTGGTATCACAAAGCTTGATATACTAAATTATTACTCATAATTGAGAGACACTAAATTATTGCTCCCATAATGTATAGACTTAAAACATATGCACTTCATATGGAGAAAATAAGACCCATTACACTAGACACTCTATATAACTTTCGCGTGGTGTTAATGAAGGGTGTTTCAGAATATTCCCATTTAGATTGGCATTTTGACAAAAGGTGAACTGGTAGAGCATGGCAAGTTGTAAACCACCATGTTCTGTAAACTATCAGGGTTCTGGGTCTTAGGAAATGATTTTTTATTGAAGGAAAAGGGGCATTAATGAAAAATTATCTGGCTGCAAGGAAATGCTTTCAGGATTTAGTGACCCCACATTTCACATAGAGTAGACAATCAATAAACTCTTGTCTGCAGATTGATTTCACAACCATAACAATATCTCATTCCATGTGGTAAGAGCTATGATAAAGGTGATTACAGAGTCCAGGGAAATCCTGAGAAAGGGAGGGGTGTTGAAATTCAAATTAGAGAAAGGAGACTATAGATCATGGACCATTTCCCAGAGTAAACATTTTAAAATATGGGCAAATTATAGACATCAAAGGTGAGAGCAATAGGAAAAGTGAATAGACACCCAGAGTTTGTAAAAGATTATTTCATCACTATGACTTAAAATAATGAACATCTATCTCTGAGACATAATGATGTATAAACACATTTGTCTTGAGACATCTGCTATTATCATAACTGACCACATTCACAAAAAGAATACTTTTTGTAATAGGTTCCAAATTACCTCTCTGATGTTTAATCTCTCCCTAATTTCTGGAGTTCAAGCAGAGACTGTACAATAGAAACAAATTTTTATAGAAGTGCTAGGAAATGTACCTTCCTGTGTATAACTTCTCTCATCTTATCAAATAAAAACATAAGGGAGACAAGATAGGAACACATTTTCTGGTTGACCAATGAAAACTACCCTTACTTAGGTGATTTTACACAATATAATTGATGTTGAGGAATTTAGCACAAGTTCAGATATATTAGGTCATCACTTCCCTTGGCTGGGGAACACTAACCAGTGTCCCAGAAATGATGAATAAGCATGTTCACAATCACATTATTATCTCAGTTTGCCAGAGAGCATCCCTCTCTGGTAATAAAATACAACTTTGTTTTCAGTGTCAGACATGATTAAGTTAAAAATGTGAAGATTCCTACCCTTATCGATTGCTTGTATTATGCCCATATTTCTCATGCTTTTCAACACTGTATTTATGCTTAAAAGAGAGCAAAGCATTGAAAATGCAGCTACTTCTTAGGAGTCAAAATATTAAAAGGGAGTTTTGGAACAATGATTCCTGGGAAAAATATAAAGGTGCCAAAGAACAATAGAAAGGCTAATTATTCTCAGAGTTGACTATTTATCAAAGACACACCCATAGAGATAAAACATACAACTAGAAACGAAATGAGAAAAATTCTATTCCCTTTCTTCATTGTTCAGGTGGATGGGACTCAATGTTCAGTAAACCTGATTCAAACATTGCATAGTATGTGAGAAAATAAAAAAGTGGTGGTGGGGGCCACAGAGATAGCATAGAGATTAAGGTGCATGCCTGAATGGTTAGTTTCTGGGCACCACATGGTCTCCTGTGAATCACCAGGTTCAACCGTAAAGTCATTGAGTACTCCAGGGGTGTCTCTGATATGTCCCACATTGCAAGGCCAAATCAACACCATATCCTAAGGCTCTTCTTTGAACAATATTGCCAGGTTGGCAGAGAGTCAGTGGGAGAGGCTCTCAAACTTCCTGAGCACTGACTATTTTGAGTCACCTACCTCTTCTTCCCCCCAAAGTTGGAAATAATGTCTCTCAATTCTAACACAAGATCACTTTAATATGATACTTTGCCATATTTAACACCTCATACTTTCAGTTTCCTCATCTGTAAAATACAGATAATATGAATTATCAGGATGATTATTATTGTAGTTGAATTATGTAATACCTGTAAAATTTCTTAATATAATATTTTTTTAAGTATCCAGTAAATCATTTAATTTTATAAAACGTTTCAACAAAGCTCTCTTAAGACCCTCTTGAGAAGGGGAAGCCTTTCCTTGCCTTTCTATCCTGATACTCTTCTCTCAAAGGCTCTTTTCTCTACTGGTGAGATGAATCTCTCTGCTCATTGGAAGCTAGCATCTTATAACTACAGTAAAGACAGTAAAAGATTTATAATTGATGGGGAATTCTAAATAAGGTAGAATGATCATCACCTTAAAGATGACCAGTTTAAGGACTGAAGCGATAGCACAGTGGGTAGGGCGTTTGCCTTGCACTCAGAGCTGGGTGTGACCCGAAAAGAAAAAAAAAAGGATGACCATTTTAGGACCTTATCAAGATGTTCTTCATCAGTAAAATGTCCACCCAGTCCTCCAAGTGGTGTGAGCTGATGGCCAATCCAATTTCTTTTCCAGAGACTCAAACTCTCTGGAATTTGTGTTACTAGTTCTTAAGTCGGTTACTTTCTTCTACGTGTTTGTATGTAGCTAACTATTGAGTGAGGCATTGAGCAAGCACTTGCTTGAAGATGGTTTAGTTTATGTTCCAGTGTTCTTGCAGGTGAAGACTAAGGCTAGATTTCATCTGCAATGACAGTAACAGTCCTTATCTTGTTTCTCTTACAACTTTTCTTTTAGGAATAAAATATACCTTTTTGGTTTGGATTCTAAAATCCAACCTAAGGGTATCCCAAAATGTTATATCATAGGATTCAATTTTCCCCAAATGCAAACTCATTGAAGAAGTAATTTCTCAAGATCTTTAAGGAAAAAAACTTTTTTCTTCTGTCATATTTCTAACTTAACTGACATTATGACATATTATTACTAAAATTTAACCTTTAATTCATAAGTATCCAGTTCAGAATTTTTTTAGTTATTATGCATAGCTATTTAAAATTGTATTATTTTTAGTTATGCTTTTGAGATGCTATCTTCTTTTCACTTTTTCCTTTACTATGGTGGCCACTAGCAGTCTCCAAGGGGCAGGCAGTGCCAGGCATTGAACCCAAGGACATACCTATGCAAGGCATATGCATCATGTGAGCTACATCCATGGCACATGTTTTGTCTTTTGCTAGGGTTACACTTGTCATCTCTTCCAGTGCTAATTGTCATATAAGTTTTATACTTAAGTACTCAACTGGTACAAAGTATTAGATAACTTCTGTCATTACCAACTAAACTTCTTTCATGTGTCTTACATTAAACTCTTCCATGAAGAATTTCAGACCTGTTTTATTTTTCTGCATGAGCACCATAGGAAGTTTTTTTCTATTGATAACATTATGTAACACAAAAATTTTCCCATATCATAGTAGGATTTCTTTCCCTTAATTAGTATGATCCAGGTTTTAATCGTTTTCAGGAAATGTTCTTCTATAAGGTATTTACATCTTTCTGTGATGTATTATTCTCTTTCCAGAAATAAACAATGTAATTTATATCTCTTTAATTTACTTTAATATCTCTAAACATTTCTGTGTCTAATATTTTTTGCATTTCTATGTTTTGTGATTATCTCCAATTGTTCTATTCCAGAGACATTATTTTTAATTCAGCATTATCCTTTCAAAAATCTCTTTATGCTCTTAATGTGATTGCATATTTTGATTAACTTAGTTTTTCACCTCATCTCTTTTTTGACATCTATCTTAAACTAGGAATATAGTTCAAGTAAAAGAGCACATGCCTAGAATGTGTGACTCACTGGGTTTGGATCCCCAGCTGTGCCATCAGGCAGTTGTGTACAAAAGACTGAGCTCCAGTGATGTGTGGCATCTCTGAAGAGACAATTTTTATCTTTTGTCTGTCAATGTCATCTGTCCATATATTTAAAAAAAAACACTGGGACAGTTTTATTATTTGTTTTTTTTAATTTTGGTCACACCTGGCAATGCTCTGGGTTACTCCTGGCTCTGCACTCAGGAAGCATTCCTGGTGTTGCTTTGGGAACCATATAAGATGTCAGGGATCAAACCCTGATTGGTCACATGCAAGGCAAATGCCCTAGCGGCTGTACTATCATTCAAGTCCACTGTGGATATCTTTGTTGTAGTTACTTGATATAATTTTTTTTCAAATAATTTAGACAAAATTGTTTACATTTATCTTAAGGAATGAAAAATTTTCTTCTTCTATTTTCTGCCTCTCTTTGTGTTACTAGATCTTGTGTTAATTTTCAATTAAAATTTTTCCCACTTTATGTAAACACTATGGTTTACAAAGCTGTTCATGATGTATTCTCTCTGGGCTTTCAATATTCCAATACCAATACCATCACTGTGTTTCTTGGAATGAGAAGCGATCTCACCAAATTAGTGATTTCCCCATAAACAGGAGACAGTGTGGACAAAGAGTGATCTGGAAAGATTGGCAGTGTTCACTCTTCCATAGCAAATCAGCTTCATACTCTATTTGGATGCTTGGTTTTCCTATGATTTCAGCATTCCACTTTGGTTCATTATCGCTTATAGTTGAGTCCCTTATCTCATAATCCTCTCTTTCATGACTTACAGTTGGCTTTTATATATTCAAGGGACTGATAAGCAGGTTCAGAGAACTTAAAATAATTTTTAGGATGGAAAAGCAGATTAGACTATTAATATACTCCTATAAAGAAGATGAAGCTTCTCTTTTCTTAATCCATGAATACTTTTATAAGACCAAGATATTGCAATTATATAAACATTTCCACTGCAATTCCACTTCCATTACCGCTGTTCCTTTTAACAATTCACTGCTTTTCATTACCTAGAATAAATCTAATATTTACATATATAATATGTATATTTACATTTGGCTTTTCTTACTTTATATGTTTCAATTTCAAATACACAAAACAGCAGAAATCTTGCACTCAGCATTTCACCTTTAAGCAATTTTCCTTAGAAAACAGTCTTTAGAAATGGATTACATGCAAATTAGGAGTCATCTGCATTTTACTTTATTTAATCACCCCTCATTCAGTCACCAGATATCTATTAAGTGCCTCTGATATGGGTTGACCCAAATAAAAATTGAGAGAACAAAAAACCTCTTACCGGCACTTCATCAATTCCCATGATATAAACAGAAAAGTTTTTAAAAAGTTGATGATAGCTTTAAGAGGCCAATTTTATTTACTCTGCATTTCTATCATCCATAAATATTATTAAGTGATGATTATCTGCTTTGTTCTCAGCCAAGGAAATTTAATTTCATGAGCTACTGATGAGATTGATTTTTCTAAGAAAAGAACACTGGTCAATCGTTTCAGTAGTTTTTTTTTTTTAATCGGTTGATTATATTGTGAATGGGAATGTACAGGTATATTCCTAAGATTTAAAGATATGAATGTTTTTACAATAATTCTATCATAATAATGAAAAATAATACAAAATGACTTAATGTAAATCCCACAAGTGAATGAGTAAGAACGTATATTATCTACAGCTTAAGCAAATCCTTCAATTGCCTGAATTCTCTAAAGGAAGTATGCTATGTAAAGCCAGTAAACATACACAGATTAATAGACTGATGCACATATCAGATGGAGAATAAAAATAAACAGTATACAGAGGTTACACACAAAGAATCTAGAAATAATATTTATTATTGCTTCGAGGAAAGATAAACCCATTCACAGGACTTGTGTGTCCTCACTCTGCAGAAAACAAACGCTTAAAACCAGAACTGCAAACATGAATATATTTTGAATCTTACTGACCAATGTAGTTGCCGAAAGTATAAACTGAAAATGAACCATAATACTTGGTTTTCTTTTACTCACCAAGGTTTATAGAACTGGAAGTCATTGTGTGTCTCAGTCATCTTTTGGAACCTTTTTAGATCAAAATGGATGAAACTGGTCAATGGACAATATGGCCAGAGTGAACCCAAATAACCAATATTGATAAAAATATTTAAATAAAAGTAATATCATGTGATCTCATGAATAACTCTCCCAAGTATCAAAAAGGTATTAAGTCCCGGCATTACATCTCTTAAAATTGAGGAAAAGAAACAGGTAATGAATTCTTTTTTATTTCACTTTTTGGTTGTTTTTGTTTAGGAGTTCTACCCATTGGTGCTCAGAAATTATTTCTGGCTCTGTGCTCTGCACTTCTGGCAGCTCTAGGTAACCATATATAGTGCTGGGTATCAAACTCAGGTCAAACACTTGCAAGCTTTACCCTCTATACCATCCCTCTGGACCCATGAGTCTGAATTTATCGTTCATACTCATAAAACTTCCTAGAGAGAAGTCAACTGGTCTCAGAATCTAATGTGCATATATGATTAATATGTTTTAATCCATAATATTTACATAAATGAGTAATTAATTACTGGAAGTTGATATTTGAAAGTGACTTCAGAACTACACTGAGAGCATGGATCTCAAACCTCTTTCACTGACAAACCTTTAACAGCATTTTATATTAAAGCATAATGGGTAAAGGTAAGGTAAGGTAAAGGCCCTCCCGTTGATCATCGATTTGCTCGAGCGGGCCAGTAACGTCTCCATTGGAGACTTTGTTGTTACTGTGTCTGGCATATCGAATACTCTCGGTAGCTTGCCAGGCTCTCCGAGAGGGGCGGAGGAATCGAACTCGGGTCGGCCATGTTGGCCGCTTGTAAGGCGAACGCCCTGCCCGCTGTGCTATCGCTCCACCCCCAAGTAAATGATTTTAAATGATTCAGAACAGAGATATTTCATCAAGTTCTCAGAACTTAAATAAAGTGCCTTTGTTCTGGATATAAGAGACCTTATCAAGTTTTTAAAGTAAAAGTAAAGGCCCTCCCGTTGATCGTCGATTTGCTCGAGCGGGCCCAGTAACGTCTCCATTGGAGACTTTGTTGTTACTGTGTCTGGCATATCGAATACTCTCGGTAGCTTGCCGGGCTCTCCGAGAGGGGCGGAGGAATCGAACTCGGGTCGGCCATGTTGGCCGCTTGTAAGGTGAACGCCCTACCCGCTGTGCTATCGCTCCAGCCCAAAGATAATGGGTAAAAGTTAATATAACTGGAGTTGCTCAATGCTCAAGTGGGAGTTCCTAACTCCATACTCAGCCTGAAACTAATGAAACCAAGCAGACAGAGCTCTGAGGAGCAGTTTGAAAAGCTGAGCTGACCGGTGTAAGATCACCTAGTAAGATATTGACAGAACGAAGACTAGATATTAGGCAACTTATTTCAATGCCAATACTCTTTACTCTGAAGTGTCAGACTTCAGTGAGCACACTAATCACCTTGAAATTTTATTCAAAATGCAGATCAGAATTTCATGGGTCTGAATGGGTCCTAAGATTCTGCACATCCCACAAGCTCTCAGGTGATTTCAGTGCTGCTGTGCTGCCGGGGTATCAAACACACTTGGAGAAGCAGATATTGATACTATGCCACATTTTCAGGAGTTGAACAGGTACCCTAGAAAGAAATTTTTGCCAAACGATCAACAAAACTGAAATGTAGAAGCAGGAAATGAACAAACAGGAAAGAATGTCATCAGTCCAATGTGCCTCACTCCCTAATTATGAGAGATGTCACCTTAAAAATAAGGAATGTCACATTTGGTCTAATTTATTTTTGCCTTTTTTGGGGCAGAGGGCATACCCGGTGATGCACAAGGGCTACTCCTGGCTTTGCACTCAGGAGTTACCCCTGGCTGCACTCAGGGGACTATATCGGATGCTGAGAATCGAATCTGGGTTGTCCACGAACAAGGCAGGCTCCTACCAGCTGTACTATTGCTCCAGCCCCCTAATTTATTTTTGAAACTATAAAACTTTGTTTTGAAATCCAGAAATATATATTCACATACTATAAAATACACATAATATATATGTATGTATACATATATATGCATACAAATATATTAAACTGCATCATAGATGAAGCTAAGTCTCAGAGGTCTTCAACTTCTTGTGGCTTCATCCTTTGAGTTCCAAGGTTTCTTTTTGCAGCTTAGCACTGGTTTCCCAGTTAGGTAGAACCAAGTTGTCCTGTCTGCCTTTGTCTCTTTTATTCCTATACTTAGACTCTACATGTAAAGTTTGAGGCAGCTGGTCAAAAAAATTGCAGGTTAAAGTGTATTTATTCCTGCTAGGACACTCGTACAGATGGTGAGGCCTGAGGCTACCTCCAGCTCATGGTGCTGACCTGATCTTCACATTTCCACACTTGCTGAGCCTGGGTGACCCTAACATGATAGCTAAAAACTATGAATGCCTTTATTAATGTAAGACACCTACTCTGTCCTTTGCCAATCCCCAGGACTTTTCAATGAAATAATAAATTTCATACCATAAATGGAGAGTACTCCAATCTTGCTGTGTTTATGCAAAAGAACAAGTCAGGCTTATAAAACTATCTGGCAAATTTAAAGTTAAGGTGGAGAGAAAACTATGTTTCTGCAACATTATTATTTGGTAAAAATCAGATTTTTGTTATATAGAAGTGATTGAATAAGTGTATTCAAATGGGCTTGATTTAACAAAAGTACCTCGTTGGGTAATCCAGATGAAATTGGGTACACTGACGTTAGGAGCCAAGTTTATAAAGGGACTCAAAGATGCATGTGCTGCCACTAGACTGACCAGGATAGTGAAAGATATAATTTTACCAGGGACAACTTCAGCTGAAAAAGCACATATGCACTGTCTTGAGCCTGATAATAAGCCGAAGGATTTCCATGTAAACATCTATACTGATTCTAAATATACTTTTGTTAGTTCGCTATACACATGCAGTCTTTTTGTGAGAGAAAAGATTTTTTAGCAGCTAAATTATCAAATAAATCATGAGAGAACCCCCAAAACTATTGAGACATTGCAGGCCCCCTGCGAAATAACAATTATACAGCAGCTCTTTTAATGACAAATTTCTTATTGGATTCAAAGTTTAGAACTAAGCAAGCATATTGTTAATCTGGGACAGGTGTAGAAGGCAATTCAGACATGCTGAATGCTGAATGCTGTTTTGAAGAGTTACCTTTAACAAAATTCAGCTTCATAGCTGGGTCTTACTAAAAGTTTGTATTGAAGGGGCTGGATCCCCTTCAGATCAACTGTTGCCTAAGTGGAAAGGATCTTAGCAAGCTATCCTGAGCACTCCCACGGCAATGAAACTTAATGGAATTTCTAGTTGAGTTCATCTTTCCAAGATAAAATCAAACAGTGATAAGACTCTGGCAAAGAATAAATCAACAGACTCCTGCAAACCCATCGAGAACTTAAATCTTCTTTTTAAACAAAAGTAGGGAATACCCCTTGTCTAAAAGCCAAGTATGATGTCTCTTTATCTAAAAATGCTCGTAATAATGATTATTGGTATGTATATGACAGAAACAAGGCCTAACACATTTCTGTAGTGGGCCCATCGGTATGTAAAATAAAAAAATCAAACTGCATGCTGGGTATGTGGACTTTGTCCATATTTGGGCCCTCTGGGTTGCCCTCGTTGATGTCCACATTTCAAAAACAGATTTTTCACTTCTTCAAAAAAATATTTGATTCACAAGAAACTATTTTCTTTATATAAATATCTCTATTGTTAAGTTCAATGTAAGCGAATGGCCTGGTGTTTCCATGTCCATAAGAGAACCTGGACACAAGTCTTCTTCTATCAAACAAACACATAGTTAATAAATTACTTATCATTCTTATAATAATAGAAATAGGTTTAGCACTATGTTGTTTTGGATTTTTTTGATTTAACTTCCGTCTCACATTCAGAGAGTATGTTTTATTTTTTTTATTTATTTTTTCTTTTATTTTTCATTTTTTATTTTTACTTATTTTTTCCACTAAAAACATTTTATTTTATTTTTTTTCCAGACTTACACATTTTTGTGCTTGGGTTTCAATTATACAATGATCAAACACCCATCCCTCCACCAGTACGCATTTCCCACCACCACGGATCCTAGTATCCCTCCCACCCCCCTGCCCCCATCCCACCCTGCCTCTGTGGCAGGGAATTTCCCTACAGAGAGTATGTTTTAAAGCAGCAAACCACTCTCCTCTCCCAAGGACAGAAAGGTGGGGGAAGAAAAGACTTTTGACTCCTCTAGTTCCAATCATGTTCTCCTTTTCAGACTTTCAGACTGACAACTCTGAAACCTAACCAATTCATTGCCTGGGTCCCACTAAAACTAAGATAGCATGAGATTCACCCCTTATGAAGTCAAGGTCTATAGTTCTTTGGTCAGAGTAAGAAGCAATTTTCTCCTTAAAGATTTAAGGTGGTGAAATCTCTACGGGGGAATTGGAAGCAAGCAGGCAGGTAGATAGGGAATGGCCCTCACTGGGAAGTAATAGAATCAATTCTTGGGAAATAATAAAACCAATTAGGCCTAAGGCTGCTAAAAACCTACTGTGAACACAGGAACTAAAGCCCGATAAAACCTTTACCTGGCACCAGCACAGATCCAGAGAGGCCTGGACCCCTCTCTAAGAGAAGTTCGAGTAGGAATAAAACCCAGGAAAGAAATAACAAAGAAGACCTTTAACTACTTCCAGTGTTACCCACTTGGCAATAATCCTAGGAATGGACTCTTACCTAGGTAGAAATCCCACGGGTGCGGGGATAGGAGGACAGGTTGGGAGACGGGTTGGGAGAACTCACAGATGCAGGGGTTGGAGGACAGAGGAACAAATGAAACACATGAATATGCTTCCCGAGCCCATTTGCTGCCTGCGCCCATGGGTTGCTGCCAAGTGTGTGTGGTTGTCCACATATTCCCTTTTGAGATTTCATACTTTTATATTGCTGGGTTGTGTGCTGCAGCTCCGTCTCCACTCTGGAGGTGTCCATGTTCTCCACTGAGTATACCTTTGAGTATATTACTCTCTCTCTGTCTCTCTGTCTCTCTGTCTCTCTCTCTTTCTCTGTCTCTCTCTGTCTCTGTCTCTGTCTCTGTCTCTGTCTCTCTCTCTCTCTCCTCCTTTCCTCAAATTTTCAAATCTGTTTTAACTTCACTGCTCATCTCCTCCAGAAATTCTTTTCTGTGAGGGAAAGGCAAAGGACTCAAAGGTCTGAGTAAGTCAAGGACTGACTTCCCTTTCGTGCAAGGAGCAAGGCTCGAAGCTGACTCTCATTAGTCCTAGATTTCACTAGCTGCTCCCAAATTGGCATCAGTGGATGGGGAGAAAGAGGCAGATTCCCTTCCAAGGCTACTGCCCCTCTCCTCCCTACTTCACATAAATCACCCAGGGACCCCACCAACACCAAAAGGTTATTTTATTTTCATTTCAAAAAGGTATCTGGATTTACATAATCATGTTCTAAATATTGATTAAAATTAATAACAAAATATTGAGGGGTGCTCAGGGCTTCTTATAGTCTTTGTTATAATACCAGGAAGACTAATAGTCATTCCTCTGCAGAAGTAAACTCTTACTTATCCATGAAATGGATAGATCCTTTCAAAACAGGCTACTCAAGTCCTAAGAATTTGGTTATTACTTGTGGCATCAAATTCACAAAGGATTTGTCTTGTAAGGAATATCTTAGAAAAACTAATAAAAAGGATACAGTTGTACTAAAAATTAGTTAGGAAAAGAGTCACGTTTGGAGAAGCTCATGAGGAATCAGTTGTATTATCATTTTTCTACCAATATTGCTGTGAATATAATATAAAAAAGTGGAAAATGCTATTTTTGTACACATTGACAAATATATGCATGAAAACTAATCACGTGGCTTTCATACCATGAAGATGACTTAAAGATTTCACACAGCTACTTAAGTTATTCAAACAATGGAGACTACTTAAAGATTTCACTTCTTTGGGTACTAAACATCAATAGTTTGTGAAAAAAACAAACAAAAAGAGTTTTAAAAAGCCCTGATAATTTATTTTCAAAAAATGGTTCTAGTCCATTTATATTTTTTAATGAGACACTCTTTTAGGAGTTTAATGTGGTAAACCACTTTAAACGATTTAGAAGCCTTCATTGGTATTGGTTTTGCTTTCTTATAATTTGGTAAATTAACAGCAAAGTATTTCAATAATGAAAGAGGCATTTTCTCCTCAATACTACATTAAGTAAAAGTAAATCACTAACTTATAGTCCTGTTTCCATGGAAACCTAAGCATAAAGCCAGACTGATACAAGGCATTTCTCCTGGCGTATATGTATTTCCCCCTTCTCTTTGAAATGTACTTTTGATTGCTGTCCAAAGGCTAAAGAGTAAGTGCTAAGCAGGAAATGATTATCTTTGCCCCTCTTTTCCAGATTGAGAACGCTGCAAAAGTTGCTAAAACAGAAAATATCAGTGCCTCATCATAACAGAGCTACATCAAGGACTGGCCAGAAAAAAATAAACTTTAAGTGGGAGAGGGAGCTTAATGAGCTCAATTGTCTACTGAGAATTTGGAGATTAAGTAGAAAACTCTCAATACCAACTTAATTATTTATTAAACAGTGTACACAGTAGATCTCTGGTATAGACAATAGCCCATGAAATACATTGACGCTTTCCGTCCACACCACCATATGGTTTTTTATTTTGGTTTCGGAGGGGATGGAGAGGTTTGGGTCACACTCAGCTGTGCTAAGTGCTCACTCCTGGCTCTACTCATGGATCTCTCCTGGCAGTGCTCAGTGAACCATATGTGGTGCTGCAGCTCAAACCAGGATTGGCTGTTGCAAGGCGGGCACTTCTACTACTGCCTTTTATTTCTAGTCATCAGCCCGATCATGTTCAACTACAGTAGAATCATTTCAATGGTTTTTGTTATACAATTGTTTTTCTCAAAGGTTATTGAGCTAGTAGCATCAGCACCATCTGGGGACATATTAAAATCTCAAATTCTTGTGTCTCATCTCAAACTTACTTGCATCAGATTCGGGGAAGACAGAGAATCTGTGTTTAAACAAGTCTTCTGGTTGATTCTAACACATGTTGCAGGACCATTGTTATACACCTCTTTAATCAAGGAATGTAGGAAGAAAAGGATTTTAAGTTGAAGATAGTGACCCTCATCTTCAGGTAAGAGCAGTAAGAGTACATATTCCATCCATAGCAGTCACATTTACAGAGAACCCTGTTAGTGTACATATGTGGGAAACTAACAGAGTAAACAATGCTAGAAACAAGATAGTAGTAAGAGTAGAGTTATATGGGATTGTGGATTAAGAATGACATTTCTGTTTACTTTGGGTCTGCACTTAGGGCTTGCTTTGGACTCCATGCTTGGGTATCACTTCTGCTAATGCTTAGGGGACCCTGTGTAGCATCCATGATCAAACTCAGGTCAGTAGTATGCAAGGTTAACACACTACTTTTAACCCTATTAATTCTTAGTATAGGTTAGCCTAAAACAGTTTCTTGCTTTAACCCTATACTAGTTCTCTGAACCCTGAATCTTTCTTGCTTTTAAAGAGGCAACCTATTTTCTTGCATATTAGAACATCCTCCTACAATGAAATTGGGTTGGGGGCAATTTCTAACTCTAAATTTAGGAAAAATTATAAATATGAGGAAGTACAATATTTGAATCTAGGCTTTTTTTAGGATACACACTACATTATTTTAAAGTCATCTCTGTAGCAGACTCCTTTATTTGTATCTAAATTAGCATTTATATCTTTAGGATAAAGGCCTCAGAATGCATCTCACCAAAACTCAATTTGCAAATCAAATATTCAATAAACCTTCAATAAGCTGCATGCCTTTCTAAAGTATGCTTATTTTTTTTTTTGTATACAATAATGAAACAAGATTCCAACTGCTGAAGTGCTTAAAAGGGTTTCCTGGGTGAAGTAATTAGAAGTCTGACCCTCCGGAATTTAACAACAACAACAAAAAAGGTCCTTACACCACTAAAATTCTTTCATCACGTGATGAATAAGGTTCTGAAAAGATGAAGGTTTTCATTTATAGCCTTCAATCTCATTACAAAGTCTCTACAAGTACACTGGTGGAATGTGAATTGGATTCAGGATCAAACTAAAACTTGTCTTAGGGCTGAATTCCCAAGCCAAGTATGTTTCTTATCTTGTCTTTTCCTCTTAAGATCAACAAAGAAGATATTGTTAGCTAGAAAGACTTATATCTAGAATCCAGTTAATCAAATTCCTGAATTATCCTCTAGCTTGTCATATGGTATTATAATATGCAGCTTTTTTCCCTTTTATTAATTTTTTTCCTTTGAGCAATGAATAAGTGTTCTAAGAAGTGTTTAGATATAAGGTCACGATACTTAATTACTGTACAAGTAATTCCTGTGCAGTCATGGGAAGGCATTCCAAACCTGTCTTCTTCCTTACTAAGCTACAAAAAAACTCATACTTTCTATGTTAGAAAATACAAATAAATTTTTAAGTATTTTTTCTAATAAATGGAGACTGTTATTAGGTAGTATATCTGTCTGACCATAGATACAATATATAAAACTCCCTATTTTTGAGAGAATTCTACAAACTTACCCTTGAAAATTTCAGTATTTGTGACTTCTTTAGGAGAAATATGTGTCCTTTTATTTAAGGATATTTTCTTCTCCTCTCCTTTGAGCAATGGGAAAAAAACCCAAGAAACTTCAAATAGATGCCATAATTATATATATATATATATATATATATATATATATATTCTCTGTTTCCTCAATATAGTGAAGAAGTGAGAACAACTCTGTCAATGTCTGAAGCTGGTAGTTCTGAAATACCCAAAAGGTACTTGGCTGACAGCTTTGGGCACAATCTTCTGGCTGAATTCCCAATAAAAGTGCACAATGTCAATGTGAGCCTCAGGATTATGCAAAAAGTAAAGTTTTTCGTCTTTATACAAGGATTTAGAAAGTATGTCAGATCATATTTAAGTATTGTTTAGAAATTGCACATAGTAGAAGAAATTGCTTTACTGATGAAGAAGGCTTTATTGACTTGATATATAAAATTTCTTATATATTATTATAAAACAACCCAAACATATGAAATATTATTGTTTTTTTCCCCCTAACCTCTTCTATGCTTTATTTGATGGGAGAAAGCAGTATTAGGGCCGTACTTTATTGTTCTCAAAGGTGACTTCTGGTTCAGCAATTGAAGGTTCAGTGCCAGTGGTGCTCAAAGAGCTATCTGATGTGAAAGACCAAATCTCTGTGTTCCGCATGCAAAGAATAGCCTGTTGGATGTTTCCCCTGACCCTTCTCTACACTTTGAAAGGTATTCAAAATATGGAATAAAGTCAAATGTTCAATCCATGTTATGTCTTGTGCATAATAACTTGCTCCACAATAGTCACAACTTCCACTACAATGTTGTTGGGGGATTTCGATCAGAGTCAAGCAATCCTCAGTGGAGAAGTGCAACTCTCCCTCCCCATCAGGATGATCCTACACAGGTTTACTGCTGGCAACTGTAAAAGTCTGAATTTCTCCAAAGTAACTTACAATCCAGTTTTGAAAACATGAATTCCCTACTGATATTGAATGAAAGTTCTTAAGAGTCCTGTGTTAAAAAACTCTAGCTAACTTATGCTATGGAATGGCATACTTATATATAAGTATATAAATATACTTATTTATATGCTAAAAGGTGAGCATTTATCTCTTGAGGAAATTTTATGTTTGTCTGTGCCCATGCCCCGACTGTAAATATGTTCACATGGTATCTTAGGGTAATCCCCCTAATTTACAGATGATAAAACTGAGGGCATAGTTTGAGCAACTAATCAGGGTTTTCTGAAACACATTGGGTTCTTTAGAAGATTAAATGAATGTATAAGGTGAGGTTCCTGTGTGATTAAGTTCGTGAGAAACCTTAAAGTCTATGAAATCAATAGGTCCTAAGGTACGTGAAGATTGGTAGGAAAGAAGGGATGAGGGTATGTAACAGAGTAAAGTCCAATATGGGAAAGAAGGAAATCATAGGGTCTTGCAGAAAGATTTTTCAAATAACAAGTCTGACACCTCTCCTAACTTCATACCTAACATCAGGGTTCCTTTATTCAAATGAAAATCACCTAGATTACAATTATAAAAGACTCACTGATGCTTCATAAAAGGCAGGCACATATTCTCTGTGCTATCCACATATCTCTGTGCTCTGTCCCAAATGAAAACAATTCTTTCATCATTGATACATTTAAGGATTGTGATCTTGTCGGAATAGGTATGAGCTTATCTGACTTTTTAAATAAAAAGTTAATCTTTGTCCCTCTCCTTCTGAATCATTTCACTCAGCATGATACTCTTCATGTTCGTCTATTTCATGACTTCATTTTTCCTAACAGCTGTGTATTCTTCCGTTGTAGATGTACCAAGGTTTCTTTAATCAGTCTCTGGTTCTCAGGACTTGGGTTGTTTCCAGATTCTGGCTATTATGAATAGTGCTGCTATGAACATAGGGTGAAGATAGAGTTTCTTCTGTGTGCTGTTAGGCCCCAGGAAATATTCCCAAAAGTTGTACTGCTGAATCAAATGGGAGTCCAGGTCTAGTCTTCTGAAGAATGACCATATTGTTTTCTACAAAGAATGAACCAGTCCGCATTCCCACCAACAGTGAACGATAGTACCTTTCTCCCCATATCTGCACCACTACTGGTTGCTCTTGTTCTTCCGGAGATGTGCCAGTCTCTATTGTGTGAGATGATATCTTGCTTTGATTTTCATCTCCCTGCTGATTAGTGATGTAGAACATCCTTTATCTGCTTTTTGGCCGTTTGAATTTCTTTTCTGAGGAAGTTTCTGTTCATTTCTTCTCCCCAATTTTTTTCTTCTCCCTACTTTTTGATGGGGTTAGATGTGTTTACTTGTAAAGCTCTACCAGTGCTTCATACATCTTTGACATTAACCCCGTATCAGACGGATATTGGGTAAATAAGTTTTTACATCCCATGGGTTGTCTTTGTATCTTTATATATCTGTATTTAAACAATAATGCCCTAAAGGAGAGAGAAAGAGAAAGAGAGGAGAGACAGAGACAGACAGACAGACAGACAGACAGACAGACAGATAAGAAAAGTATCTGTTATAAAAGGGGGGGTTGGCAGAAAATAAACTGGGAACATTGGTGATGAGAAATATACACTGGTGAAGGGAGATGTTGGAATATTGATGACTGAAACCCAATCATGAACAACTTTGTAACAGCGGATCTCATACTGATTTAATTTTAAAATGTTAAAAAGAATAAATGGAAAAAAGAAATTTTTAAGTTAATCATTGTGTTAATTTTGTAAGTAAATAATGTAAAGAAGCAGAGTAAAACTGACAAATGACAAAGACAAGAGAACCAGTGTTAATATATATATATATATATATATATATATGTACATATATATATTTATCAGGTGGGGGAGATGGAGGGTATCTGGACGCACTGGTAAGCACTCTGATATTAGACATGGTATTGGAACTCTGTATGTAAGAAACTATTTCTAACAGTATTGTAAATCAGAGCATATTGATAAAAGTGGGTGTTGGAGAAAGTAGACTACAGCATTTTCTCTACAGGAGAAAACTTATGGAAAAATGTATCATCTGGAAATAACATAGAACCAAAGAAATTTGAAGTTCATGGACAGTAAGCACCCTGTGTTTGGAGTTATACCAACATACCTGGACTCTCCTTGTTGGTTTAGTATCACTTTGTGAAACAAACTCATAGAGGAATTTATAATCATTGTGAAACCTTGGAACCAATCTTAAGAGCTGGTGGAGATATATTCAATGCCTCTATGTAGTACCAATCATGATACAACATTTATGCCACCAATTTTATTCACTTAACCTGGGAATTCTGAATGATGGAAACAAATTCCTGTGAAATAACTAATTTATTTGGGCATCTCTTGCATAAGTTTCAAACATTATCGAACATTTTCTTTTCTGCTATAAGTTCAGAGGGCTATGTTTAACGTGATTAGTCATTACTTGCCAACTGTTTATTCATCAGTCATTTTAGTATAAAAATAAATGGATATTGGGGTCAAAGAATTGTACAATTCATAGGCCACATGTCTTGCTAGTGGTTGACCGTGGTTCTATCCCTGGCATCCTACATGGTCTCCCAAGCAATACCAGGAGTGATTCCTGAGTGTAGAGCCTGAAGTAATCCCTGAGAACTGATGTATGGGGCCCAAACACACACACACACACACACACACACACACATACACACGAGAATGAATGGATATATATCAAAAGAATGCTCTAACATATATGTTTGTCATTAGTACAATATCTTAGGGCCTAATCAGGAAACCTTTGACTGTGTTTCATAAGCACTTTTTCATGTAGGCCCAACGTCACATAAATGCCCTTTTGAAGTCATACTTCTTCATTATAGGAAGTATCTCTGAGTACAAAAATGTTCAAGACTAAATATGAAAAGCAACTAAATTTTTCCAAGCAGTATATATGCTTTTGAAACACATCAATAGGCATATAAACATGAATATAAATTATGTATTGTGTATATACATATATTAGAATACAAGACTGACTCACTAGTCATAAGTCCGTGATCTCAGTTACTCTGTAACTACACAGAAGGAACCATTCACCATGCCTTGTGATCCAAAGACCCATTATTCCAGAACCACAGAACTATTTCATATTCTTCTAATGTTTTTAACCATATGTTAAAGTTCATTATACCTGCAATGAAGAAGACTCTACTATACATTTAAATTAACAACCACAAGGGGGTTTTGGCGTATTTTTATTAAGATTTGAATAGAGTAGTAGAATAGTAATTGCTGTAGGCTTTGCAAAGATATTCTCTGCTAAAGCTAAACTATAAAAATAATGTCTGGAAAAACATAAGTAGTAATAAGGAATAGAATATTTGCTGAATGACTGCTTTGTGGCAGCGGGCTTAGTATTTGTTTATATTAATTCAATACCTTTCATATTAAGTCAGTTTGATTTATCAGATAAGAAAGAACTGAGAAAGAGTAGAAAATTAGTCAAAGATCAAAAAACTACTAGAAAAATCTATATACATAGCAAACTAGCATACAACAGCATGCCTTCTACTTCTGAAGTCCATTAAGCTAAAAGGATAATAGTAATTGTGGGTGATGTCTAAACACTCTTTCTTAATTCCTGAAGTTATCCCTCCTTTCTTTCTCCCCTAACCAATTTGTTTTCTGGGTCTTGCACTCCTTTCATTCTTTCTGCCAACTTCTTTTTATTCTGATTCGCTTATAATAAGGAACATACATAAAATGTCTAGGTTTTATATTTGCTTCCATCACATGAACAGAATAAGCAAAGATAAAATAGAGGCATATTTATTTGTCTCTAGTTTGTTCTTATGTGAAATATAGCCCTTAGATGCTCTCACATGCTTATAACTTCTTTTTTATTTCTGAATTAACATCCTATAATGCTCACAAATAATTTTCTTCAAATCCTTACAACACTATCTGTCTTCATTATCAGAACGTATCACAGAATGAAAGAGAAAATGGAGTTCATAGACAAAAACTCTCATCTATCATTACATTCACTTCTTTACACAAATAAAGCCTCGCTAAACTGTAGAGCTACTTTGAGCCTGGTTCACCTTATTCATTCCACCATCAATGGGCCATCAGCATGAAAGTTTTTTCTTTTCTATCAGGGATATTGAAGAAAAGCAAATCACACTGCAGGCTTTGGGATGACTACTCCTCGGCTATGTGCCTTTACAAATCATTTAATTACTTTTAATTCCAGTTTCTTCATTTGTGAAATGTGAAAAAAATTAAAAAGAAAAACTCTTCCTCATGGACTTGTTGCCATGGTAAAATTTAAGAGAGTAAAAAAGGCATTCTTATTAAAGAATTTGGTTCATATTAGAGCAGGGTTTCTTCATAACAAATATGATTTGTCTCAGTCAGAATATATTAAGTTGATATGTTTGTCAGAAATAAAAGCCTATTAAATCTATTTTAAATTGAAAAGACAGTTCACTGAAATGCAATTGGGGCATCTGACCAAAAAAAAAATCTATAAAGGTTTGCCTGGCATCTTGAAATACTGGAAGAAGAAAGAAGAGAAGCATATTATTTCTCCATCAGGTCCCCAGTCCCATTCTGTATTTTTTTTTATTTAATCTGCTTCATCGTTATCTCCCTGTCTTTCCCTCACCCTCTCCTTCTCTCTCCCTCTCTCCCTCATGTTCCATCTCTTTTTTATTTTTTACCTTCCTTCACTTTCTGTTTGTATTTCTCTGCTTCTTCCCTCTTTATCTGTCTGCTGCTCTCTTTCTTTCTCTTACACACACACTCACACACTCACATGCTCACACACATACTCTCTCTCTCTCTCTCTTCATTACTTAATCCAAATTGAATAATTCCAGCCAAGTCCACCTTACCTCTCAGTCAGCATACATAACAAATTAAACAAAGCATCTGCTTCTGAATTTCAAATTGTCAAAGAAGAAAATGAATGTAACACAGCTTGAGCCAGGGGTCTTCTCCAGTTCAATGAACCAATACTGAGAACAAGAAGGGTAGCTGGCTCTGGGGAACCTGTGGGAACAGCTTATCTGAGGAGATATGGGCAAGCCATACAGGCAAAAGGGTATGCCTGTTCCATCATTATCATCATGAGGCAGAGAGATTAGAACAAAGATGTTGTAATACTGGCACATTATGCTATAGTTTCCATTATGACCCAGTATCCTCTTTCAAATCACACTAAGTCCCATGGGGTAGTTATTCACACAGACTTGTATTCAAATGTTTGTGGAAACAGTATTCATAAAGCCTGCACATAAAACAACCCTAATGCCTATCAAATGAAGAATGAATATGCAAATTGTGTTATATTCATACTACTGAATGTCACTCAGAAGTAAAATAAAGTAAAACATTATCACTTATAAGCAACATTGTAAGTGAATCTCCAAACCATGTTAAGGGAAGGAAATTAACTGCATAAGACTATACTGCACTATAAACCACTGTATGCCTTAATTTATATAAAATTCTAGAAATGTCAAACTGTACTGACAAAAAACAGATCAACAGTGGCCTGAGGATGGAAATGGAGGGGGAGTTGAGGTTTTATGGGGATGGGTGTCAAGCAGTATGTTAGAGTGATGAAATTCTTTCATATCATCAATGTGGTAGAGTCTGCATGACTGCATAGAATTACCAAACTCCATTTAAATGTACAAATTTTATTGTATATAATTCAATTTTTAATGAAGAGGATAGTTTTTATTGAACAAAATCTAGTTAGAAAAAATGTTAGGGGGGCAAAAATGGAATATGCATGTAAGTGAGAACATAATTTTCTCCATGATGAAATAAAGCAGAAAGAGAATAAAGCAGAAACGGGACAAGCAACTTTTGTCCAAGAGAGAACAAAAGCTTGAGAGAGCAAGTCTCAGTATATTTTCAATGAAGCTTTAAGGAAAAGTCAAAGAAAGGAAGGAAGAAGGAAAGCAATTGAAAGAGTGATCTGTAAAATCCACAAGGCAGTTTTCCCCCTCATGAGTTGGCATGTATTAATTACTATGCATTAATAATATATTAGAACTGATGATAAAATATTTTAAGTAAGTAATTACAATATGGCAGAAATCATGGTAAGAAATTATTTTGTATTCGTTACTTAATCTAATTCTTAAAAACCCTGCCATGAAGGTAGAATTATCTCCACTTTAAATAGTAAGAAGAGACTGCTCAGAGATACAAAGTTTCTTTCTGCAATCATCTAGCTAGTCAATGACAGAGCTGGGATTCAATTTCAGGTTTAGCTAATTCTCAAACCTCTGTTCTCAACAGAGATTGAACTCAATGTTAAAACTAGGTATTTTTTTTCAAATTGTGATCAGCTTATTGGTAAAAGGAAATGGATATCTGCTAACAGTGAAATTGGTTTTTTATACCATTATTGCTTTTCAGAAGCGTGTGCTGTTTTCCATTAAAAGGAATCAAAGTTAGTTTAATAGTCTCCTCTTATACAGACTATAACTATGTGAATCTATTACAAGTGGTGTGACTATCTGGCTTGCATAATATTTATATAGGAGGGTATATTTTAAAAGAAAGTTTCAGAGAAAATGTCAAATGCAAACTAAATAATCCAAATCCATCATAGCCCTTTAGAAGCAAATTCAGAAATCTAGTCAATTTCTACATAAATTGGTACCCAGACTTTACAAATATATAGGTAAAGGTAAAGGCCCTCCTGATCTTCAATTTGCTCGAGCGGGCCCAGTAACGTCTCCATTGGAGACTTTGTTGTTACTGTGTCTGGCATATCGAATACTCTCGGTAGCTTGCCAGGCTCTAACAAACATAAAATTCAATGTACCACAAGCCATGATACTTAGTCTATAATGTCAAACTCCACTACAAATTCAAGATAACTTTTGTATAACTGGAGGAAGGTAGACTTATTTTTTCATTATTTAGCAACAACGAATGAGTATTTAATTATTCCCTGCCAGGAACTAGTACTGATATTGTTTTGTACTGGAAATAGTTATGGAAAATAACTTATGTTAGTATATCTTTCTATTGAATTGGCAAGAAAAATAATAGCTTAAACGAAAAGGTCACGATGAAATCATTCTCTATGATTTGAGGTAAATATAACACATAAGCTTATAAATTAGGAAACTAATATTAGCTGGAAGACTCAGAGCAGTCTAAAGAAGCAGTTAGGGAGGTCGAACGGTATGCATTAAAGGGGACCAGAGCAATGATACAGCAGATAGAGTATTTGCTTGGTTGTAGCTGATCCAGCTTTGATCTCTGGCAATGCATATTATCCCCCAAGCTAGCCAGGATACCTGAGCACAGAGCTGCTGGATGTGGCCCCAAAGCAAAACAAAATAAAAAGTTGTGCAATAAAGAGAAGAAGTATAATTTTATTTTTTAATTCTAGTTAGGATAATAGAGTGTTACTTGGAAAAGTTAGTCATTTGTGTCAAAATAATCTCATTTATAAAAATGTACACATAGAACTCTCTTAAAAGATTGATATAAAAATTAAACAACATAATGCATGACATGGCAGGAACAGGGTGTGATATAGTATCAAATCTTGATGAATGTTAGTTTTTTTTATTGTTATATAGGAGGAAACCTAGGTGAAATTTAAAACTCAAGATTCATTTTAAAATAAAGAGTATTCTGTGGGGAAAATGGTAGCTTGAAGGAATGGCATGAAGACCATAAGAAATTGTGGGAAAGGGAAAGGGCTTGAGGAACATTCTGATACATTTTATTCAGAAGAGAAGAAGACAAATGAGATAAAATGGAACAAAACTGATAAATTGAGAATGACCAGGAAATCTCTGAGTAGAAATATGGATTACACACAAGGGCAACAGAAAAATGGGCTAGATTCTTAAATAAGAAATTGTTCAAAAACAAAGTTGCATTAAAAAAACATTTTATTGCAACATATAAATTGAAAATAGAAAGTGACAAAAAACTGGAAAAAATAGACGGCTATTGAGTAATATAGTGTATGTCAACAAAATCCTAAACTTTAGACCCAAATGAGAAAAAGCCTCTCAATGAAAGCATCCATTACAAGTCTGAGTATTAGGATAGCATACGTTAATTACTAATCCTAACAATGGAGGAGGAATATTTCCTCATATTGTGACAAATGGTTGAGATAATAAAGAATTAATTTTACGACATTTGGTTAAAACATATTTATTCCAATAGTCTAGATTCACTGTCATTTTTTCTTTCCCATAAGGACTCTATAGTACATTAGCAGTATTCTACAGCTCCCAAAGCTATATAAAGAGAGTATTTGGTGTAGAGCTATGAAAAATCGTAGTTTTTACATATGTTTCAAGGCATAAGAGCTTGGTAATATCCAGCATAAAACAAAACAAGATATTTGAAGCTTCCCCAATCAGAATTTATGTTTTATTGAGGAGTGCTTTCCTGTCCTTATCCATATCACAGACGCATGCGCTTTCATTTTATATACCCACACTCATGAAGCAAATGTTATTTGGATATTTATATCTTGCTGCCATTACAAAAGATATCTTCATTTTCTCAAATTTAGGACATCAACACCAACATCTGTGGATTCTATATGATGATTCTTAATTGCATATTTTAAAAACCTAACAGTATTCCTTTGAGGCATAATATATCAGTATAAATAATCGTGTGTAAAATTCTCAACTTTTTCAGACACTATTTTATAATTTATCAAAACTCTTAAATAACATACCCGCTTCTAAATTATATAGGCATCAATAATTAAATTAAGGCATTTTCGGTCATTTTAAGACAACCACCTCCTATGACACAGCACTTTATTTTTTAACCCATAGCTAAGCAAATTGCCGGATCTGGGGGAATGTCTGTGTTCTTTATTTTATATGTTGGGCAAGTATAAAATACATATGTACTTGACTGGTGGCAAAATGAGATTGGTGATTTTCTGGAGTAACTATAAACAGTTCCTACATCCAACAGTGTTTCAAACAAAAGAGCAGCTCCAGCTCAATTCATTTTTGAAGCTCATATATGTAAATTTTCTTTGAATTTTCTTTGTCCTCTTCTGTCCTCATATAAATGTACTTACACTGAGACTCTCTCTCCCTCCCCCCCCCCTCTCTCTCTCTCACACACACACACACACACGTTCCCTTTTATTTGTCTTAGGCTTCACTCTCTACAAGGGGTTCTAGTCTTCTCTTCTGTTCTTCGTATTCCAAAATCTGAATAGTATTCCACCCCCCATCTCTCAAGCACAATTGCTTTTTTTCCTGATCTCAATGTGAAAAGAAACAATACATTTAACATTTTAAAAATTCACATTGGAGTATTAGTCACCAGATGATGGCTTTAACCCTCTTAGGTATAATATAGGCCTCTATTAACTCTAATGACTTTCCACTTGGTAAAATGTGTGGGGAAGATATTTTGATTAGAGTGCATTTCTGGGTTCTGCTTGATGGCACCCAAAGATAAAAAAGAGAGAGCAGTCCTGGCATTCCAATTCTGAAAGAAAAATCAAAATATATGATATTTAATTTACTCACTAGGTCTGTTTAGAATGATGACAGCCAGTTTATTGCATACATATGGCTGCTTTGGAGTCGCTCTCTATAGCTTTGTCATTGCTGAAAAATGAATAAGATTTTTTAGATGTTTAAACAAAAGAAAGCTTATATCATCATGCTATCAATACCTCTCGCTATAACATAGATATCACCACTGTTACCTATATTCAAGTTTCACAAATAGTAATTTACTTTATGCTATAATGTTTAAAGAATTAATTGCTTAAATGCTTTTAAAAGACTACTCTTGAGTACAGAAATGCATACACACAAGCATACATGTACACATATGCATACAGACGCACACAGTGATCTCCTCGCATGGATTAACTATAAAGTTTGATAGAATGTTGGCCTTACCTTTTCTCATATCAATCGTGTCCTCCCTTTAATGGTGTTTGACCAGATGGAAAGACACCTTCTTCATCAATTATATTCGACTATGCTTTAGGAGTGAATATGTACTTCTGAGCAATATTTTATCATATGACACCAGTGCTACAGCTTCATGAGCATGAGAGTTGCAAAATGAAATTGAACTGCTGTAGCACCAAAGCCATAAGCAAGATGACAGATATTGATTGTGCTCTAAGATGTAATGCAGGTACCTAATGGGGCGTAGTAATGTACAATGAATCATTAGAATATTATTTTAAATTTTCTGTTCACCTGGGGGATTGCTAACGGGATATTTCACCTTCAAATCATTCGCCTTCCTCCCAAGTCTAGGAAAGCTTTTGATAAAGGGCATTTAGAATAAGGTATATTTGAAAAGCTTTGGGGAAATTTAGTATCATTTCCTAAGTCCCAGGTGCAGATGTCAAAATTATGGGGAGTAGAAATATAAAAAATATTGCATCACTTTCAGTCAAAATACAAATAATCATCACTTGTTAATATGGGATTCACACTTCTTACCAAGGGCAAAGTTATATCTCAATGCTACTCTTATATCAATCAAGGGTACAGCAGATAGTTCTTTGTTCAAGCTAGTCTGATGCCTGGATTGGTGGCTAGAGCTAGTTCATATAAAGTAAAAATGAAAGAAAGAAAGAAAGAAAGAAAGAAAGAAAGAAAGAAAGAAAGAAAGAAAGAAAGAAAGAAAGAGACAAATAGAAAGAAAAAGAGAGAAAGAGAGAGAAAAAAAGAAGAAAGGAAGGAAGGAAGGAAGGAAGGAAGGAAGGAAGGAAGGAAGGAAGGAGAAAGAAGGAAAGAAAAAAAGAGGAAGGAAGGAAGGAAGGAAGGAAGGAAGGAGAAAGAATGAAAGAAAAAAGAGGAAGGAGGGAAGGAAGGAAGGAAGGAAGGAAGGAAGGAAGGAAGGAAGGAAGGAAGGGAAAGAAAGAAAGAAAGAAAGAAAGAAAGAAAGAAAGAAAGAAAGAAGAAAGAAAGAGAAAGAAAGAGAGAAAGAAAGAGAAAGAAAGAGAAAGAGAGAAAGAGAGAAAGGAGGAAGGAAGGAAGGAAGGAAGGAAGGAAGGAAGGAAGGAAGGAAGGAAGGAAGGAAGGAAGGAAAAGAGAGAGAAAGGAAGGAACTCAAACACAACTAGACAAGTAATAATCATTCATTCAACAATCATAATTATTGGGATGAATGCTTCATATTCATTACTTTGCCTAATACGTATAATATCATTTAAAATATCATTTCCTTGAAGACAAGACATCTGAAGTTAAAAGTCTATTCTGAAATATTCACATAGTACTAAATGGCAGTTTTAAGGTGAAAGTATGACTTTTACAATATATGTATAGACTGTAACTCTTTTTTGTAGCTTTTTTTTTAAGTTTTATTATATTGAATCATCATGAGATAGAATTACAAGCTTTCTTGTTTGAGATACAATCATACAATGTTCAAACACCCAACCCTTCACCAGTGCACATTCCCCACCACCAATCTCCCCGGTATACCCCCCCTTTCCTACTCTCCCCCATGCTTCCAAGGCAGACAATTTTCCACATACTCTCTCTACTTTTGGGCATTATGGTTTGCAACTAGACTGTCACTCTTAAGTGCTATGAGAACTAACTAAGTCTCTTATTAGGAAGTTGAATTACTGTTCACCTTATAACTAATTGCAATTCATACCCTAAGGTTGCCTAAGGCAGCCTCCTGGTCATGCTATTGAAATGCATAAAAAATATTTCCACTGCCCTTTCTATGGTGCTCAAATCTTAGATATTCATAATTGCCCTTCACTGCATTGGTCATTGACAATAAAGTAACCCGATGTGGCAGGTGGATTCCTGCCTTGATCTTCCTTTCAGCAAAATTATCTGTAATGGCACCTATGTCTCAGAATACATC
The DNA here is from genome assembly GCF_029834395.1 of Sorex fumeus. Classification (NCBI taxonomy): domain Eukaryota; kingdom Metazoa; phylum Chordata; class Mammalia; order Eulipotyphla; family Soricidae; genus Sorex; species Sorex fumeus. The sequence continues at coordinate 35,197,543 of NW_026606092.1, read as the reverse complement.
CATGAAAATTCTTCATATTAAATATTTTCTGTCCTTAATACAGTAAATCTGTTTTCTGTCCTCCTCTCAGCCTTTATTCTTTTTGTGTATCTGAATCCCAGAGGCCACTCAATATCTTGCTTTGCTTTTAAAACATGTATCATTCAAATAAATAGTGAAGAAAAGTGGAAAGGTCTTATTTTTGTCACTACACTGATTAAACAAGAATCTGATCTAATATGTGGTATATATTCAAACTGGCATTTTATTAGAATGATTAAATACTTATTCAAAATAATTAACTAGAGGAGAATTATAAAAATTGGCAGAAATTGAAATATTTCAATGCCAAGGTATCTGTTGCCATCACATATCATCATATGGATAAGTTTGTATTACACTCAATATAATATAACCTAGAACACAGCAATTTTCTTTTGGGAATTTTTTCAGTATGGTAGTAAAAAATATAGGGACATTATGAGAGCTCTTGAGGAATAATTTAGGTATATTAATGGAAGCAACAAATAATGTTTGCTATAATGTACCCGGTATCTGCTTGCTTCTAAAAGCTTAACATTGACTTTGCTTTATAGATTTCTCTATATTGTCTGGGAACAGAATGACTTATAAATGATAAAAAGTTTTTGTAAAAACTCTGAAATATGGATCAGGATCTCTGATAGTTTCAAAAGTTCATTAAAAAGGAGAGGGACCAGTGAACTTTTCCCAGTAGAGTTAACATGTGTGTCATAAATACTGGTGCAAAGTTGACTATTCAAAGCATATACGATATCCAACTGAGATATCTTGATATCTAAATAGAATTGAAGGTGACAAGAGAAGATTTCATAAATACAAAGCATTGTCACACAATAAGTTTATTTCAGGAAACTTACTTGGAATATTCAACATGAGAACTGATCTGAAGAATCACAAAATTTTGTCTGCAAAAGAGCAAGAGAGGATGCTGGTGCTTTCCTAAATCATTCTCATCATTGTTTACCAGTCACCCTGCTCTTATATACTTAGATACATAAATCCAGGTAAGGTGAAAGTATCCACAGACTTTCACCAGAACACCTTTTAATTGTAAAGCTAGTAAAAACGTTTATTATGTTACAACTATTTGTACCTCAGAGTTAACACCCACCATTCCTTCAATACTAGGCTTTGTGATGCTAAGAAATTCAGAAAATCAGCCTTCCTTTGCCAGCAGATTCCATAAGTATACTGCCAGAAGTTGCAAAGGAGAGATAAGAAAGTTCCAGGAGAAATAGAGAGTCATTTTTTTCCCCATTTTCTTCTTTAGTAAAAGGAGAAAGATTTATACGATTTGAAGAGAAGCCAGAGCAATAGCACAGTGGTAGGGAGTTTGCCTTGCAAGTGGCCATTGGCCGACCCAAGTTCAATTCCTCCTTCCCTGTGGGAGAGCCCAACAAGCTTCTCAAGCCTGACAAGAGTATCTCTCCCACAGGGTAAAGCCTGGCAAGCTACCCGTTAAGTATGCGACATGCCAAAATACAGTAACAATTGTCACAATGGAGACGTTACTGAGCCCGCTTGAGCAAATCGATGAACAACAGGAGGACAGTGACAGTGACAGTGATTTTCTTCTTACTGTTCTCCACATGTCACTTCACCATGGGTCTTCACCCTGACAGTAAATGTTGGTTCCAGTTTTTACCTGTTCTTTGATCTTCCCAAACCAGCCTCATTTGTGCCCTCAAAAATAGTGAAAATAGGGGCTGGAGCGATAGCACAGTGGGTAGGGCATTTGTCTTATACACAGCCAACCCGGGTTCAATTCCCAGCATCCCATATGGTCCCCCGAGCACCGCCAGGAGTAATTCCAGAATGCAGAGCCAGGAGTAAACCCTGAGCATCGCTGGGTTAAAAAGCAAAAAAAAAAAAAAATCGTAAAAATACATGGTGATTATCCACTTCATTAGTGATCCAGGTTCTAGTTCTACAATGGTCCTTTATTTATTTTTAGTACTGCCATCTACAGAACCTCCTTTATCCAGAGATCTAAACCTGAATTTTATGGTCACCTGGTCCCACCCAAGCTCTGGCTCCAACCTTCCTCCTCCTTCCACCCCCGTGCATGTGATAGCTGTTTCCTTCAATTACCAGCTATAGAAAGTCAGAGTTAAGCCTTGAATGTTTGTTAGATAAAACTCTTAGTATTAACTTCTTTCTCAAAAATTGGTGTTGTTTCTGTGGCCTTCACTTAGGACACTGACAGATACAAGGAATAGTAAAATTCATTCTGCTTCTACAAGAGAAGAATTTACTCATAAATATAAATATTCCATATGGATATGTTTATGTTTACATATGTTGTGTGCTATGCATGTACATATATACATGAATTTATATCTGCATTTACTACAAAAGAATTAATTTTTTTGGTCTATATGATCATCTTTAGCATTTCTAGAGAGCTTTGATTCTTATCCTCTGTCAATTTGCCAAATGTTCCCAAAATATCAATTTATGTCCCCATCCTTTAACAGTTTATTACTGTTTATACAATGCTAATATCTGAGGCCAAGAGGAACTTTTTGGTATACATTACAAAGGGTAAATGTCCCTTCATTTAAAAATTGTCTATTTTAGTTTTCAAATTGTGATATGCCAAACCCTATTATTTTATTATAACATGACAAATTATTTTTCAGAGAAATTATATCTTATGGATATTTCCTAAGATGGGATAAAATAGGAATAAAACAACATAAACACTGAAGAATTATGTTTTAAAATAATTGCAAGTGCTTCCCTGGTGATAGAACAATATTTATTAGTTTAATATTTGCTTCCTTGTGATATAGAAGAAAATTTTAAACAATGGAATGACAAATGTAAAAGTGGTGTGTTAGGTATATTCAGTAAAGCTTGGTTTAAGGACCTCTAAGTAAATGGATCTCTAGAAAAATTGACGACTCAATGTATACTCAAGTATCAGACAACTCAAACACAGGCAGGAGACATTTCATAAATGTAAGAATTTTGTATGCATTGTTGTTTTAGTTTGCATTGCCCTAACGATTAGTGATGTAGAGCATTCTTTATATGCCTTTTTGATATTTGTATGTCTTCTTTGAGGAAGTTTTATTCATCTTCTCTCCCTTTTTTTGATGAGCTTGGAATTATTTTGTGGGAGGTAGTTGTATCAGAACTCTCTCTCTCTATATATATATATATATTTTTAACTTTTTTATTAGTTAATCACTGTGAGAAGTACTCTATATATCTTGAGTGTTAGCCCTTTTATCATACAAGTGAAGAGCAAATAATTTCTCCCAGTCTGTGGGTAGTCTTTAGTTTCTTCGAGTTATAGAAGCTACTTAATTTAATATGGTCTGTTTATCCTTTTTTTCTATTTTCTGTCTGTTGTCCTATCTGTTATATTCCTTGACCTCAAAAGACATTTTTAAAAATTTATCTATTTTTATTGAACCAGAGTGAAATACGCCATTATAAAGTTGAACATGATTGGGTTTTAATCATATATTTCAATACTCGTCCTTTCACTAGTATATATTTCCTGCCACCAGTGTTTCCAGTTTCCCTCCCGACACCTGCCACCTGCCTCTATTCAGACACATTTATTTTCTTTTCCCTCTCTCTCTGTCTCTCTCCCCCTCCTCTCTCTCCCTCTTTCACCCTTTCTCTCTCCCTCTCTTGCTCTCTTCTTTCATTTTGGGCATTATGGTTTACAATACAGATACTGAGCTGTTATCATGTACATCCCTTTATCTGTTTTCAACACTCAATTATTGTACAGAGTGATCATTTCTAACTATTATTTCCATACTGATCCCTTCTCTATTCTAACTGCCCTTCTCTTCACATACACGTGTGGCAAGGTTCTAACCATGAACCAGTCTTCCTGGCCCTTTTCTCCTGACCTTGGCTATTAGTATTATATTATTTTTTTATATACCACAAATGAGTGCAATCATTCTATATCTTCTGACTCATTTCATTCACATTCCCCTTCTGACTCACTTCACTCAGCAGGATACTCTCTATGTCCATTCATTTATAAGCAAATTTCATGACTTTATTTTTCCTAATGGCTGCATAGTATTCCATTTTGTAGATATACCATGGTTTCATTATCCAGTTGCCTTTCCTCAGGTACTTGGATTGTTTCTAGATACTGGCTATTGGGAATAGTGCTGCAACAAACAGTGATGTGCAGATGGTGTTTCTGCTGTGAGTTGCTGGATGCCCAGGATATATTCCCAGAAGAGGTATTGCTGGATAAAAATGGGACCTCAATTGCTAGTTTTTTGAGGAATGTCTATTTCTTTTCCTAAAAGTCTGAACCAGTTGGCTTTCCTACCAGAAATGAAGGAGAGACCCTTTTTCCACACATCCCTGCCAGCTCTGGTTGTACTTGTTCTTTTGGATGTGTACCAGTCTCGGTGTTGTGAGATGAAATCTCATTGTTGTTTTGATTTGCATCTCCCAAATTATTAGTGATTAGAACATCTTTTCATGTGCTTTTGGTCATTTGAATTTCTTCTTTGAGGAAGTTTCTGTTCATTTGTTCTCCCCATTTTTGGATGAGGTTGGATGGTCTATTCTTGTAAAGTCCTACCAGAGTCAATGTGCATTTTTAAACACATGTATTTTTTAACATTTTATTTTTATAAATTGTTGACAATAATTGATTACATTCACTATTCCATCACCAATTCTACCCCCATTACACCTTCCCACCACCAGATTTGAATGATTCCACTCTGATCCCTAAAGCAGTACCTAAATAATTTATTTTGCATTGCTTGTTAGGAATAATCCACTAAAGATGATTTTAAAAACTTTCTTTAGAGGAAAGTGTGTGAAGATTGTTGTATCACCCTGAAGTTTTAAGCCCTTGTATAGAGTGTGTTGTGCAGCCATGAATGTGGCCACATGATCCAAGTATTGTAAGATTTTAAAGTGTGTTATAGAGCTGGAATTAAAATTTTTACTGGATGGTGACTTTGGGGTCCAAAGGAGGTATCTCTGCGGCATGTTGCTCTCTTTGAATTTCTTCTTTGAGGAAGTTTCTGTTCATTTGTTCTCCCCATTTTTGGATGAGCTTGGATGGTCTATTCTTGTGAAGTCCTACCAGAGTCAATATGCATTTTCAATATGTATCTCTGCGGCATGTTGCTCTCTTCCTCTTCTGAGGTTTATTTTCAAATCTCTGGATCATGTCCATTAATGAGCTTATCTGGTGCCAGAGGCAGTTCATGGGTGTGAGTGTCAGCTACGGGAAACACAAGGAGATGGGGGGAGGTCACCTATACCCGACTCCATGTGAACCTGGAGATTTAAGTCATAAGTCCTGCATACCTGGAGTTTTTCAGCAGATTCACTTATGGATGAGGCTTGTCCAAGCCTGTGGAGATCGGCCATAAACTCAGGCATTTTTTTAAATGCTAAATAATGCCTGATGCATAGTTATTATTTTGGAGTTGCTCAAATATGTGACCTACCATAGTGGTGACTATTATTTATTTAAAATTAAAATGCTTTTGTTATTTGATTTTTAACCTTAATGTCTCGTTCAACAGTTCTTTTAATATTTCATAAAGGTGATTCAAGATGGCAAAATAGTATCTGAGAATAAAAAAAACCATGCATCAGATTCAATAAGAAATTTTTTTATCGGCCAATGAGATAGTACAGTTAATAGTACACTTGCATTGCAGGCAATCAACTTGATCAGTCTTGATCTGTACCACATGTGGTCATCAGAGTCTCACCCAGAGTAAGTCCTGGACATAACTGTTGTAGTCTCCAAACAAATAAGTAAAATATCTCATGTGATATTTCCAATTAACCAAGTTTTCTGAATTAAAAATATCTTTGTCCTTTCTCTAAGTTTTGTTGGAGCAAGCACTAATAATAGTATGTCTGCCATGGGAGCAAGTTGGGGGTTGTAAGAATCTTTGGAACACTGGTGGTGGGAAGGGTACATTGCTAATGGGATTGGTATCAGAACATTGTTTACCTGAAAAGACTCTATTATGAAAAACTCTGTAAATCATGATGTATCACTGTCACTGTCACTGTCCTCCCATTGTTCATCAATTTGCTTGAGCGGGCCCAGTAACGTCTCGATTGTGAGACTTGGTTGTTACTGTGTTTGGCATATTGAATACATCATGGGTAGCTTGCCAGGCTTTGCCGTGTGGGCAAAATACTCTTGGTAGCTTGCCGGGCTCTCCGAGTGGGACAAACATGATGTGTTAAGTTTTTAAAATATAATGATAAATAAAATACAAAAATTCCACAAAAAAATATTGATTTGACACGCAAAATCTATGTGTTTTTTAAATGTAAAAGCCAATACCATTTTAACAGAGGCACTCAATTGTGTCCTTTATGACAAAGGTGAAATATATATCTTTGTGTGTGTGTGCACGGCCATATACATATATGTATAAAACTTTAATAAATCCTAATAACAAAATTTGCAAAAGAATGTTAGATTTTCCTAATTCTTAATCAAAAGTACATATGCGTTCATCATTTTTGAGGTTTCTACACCACTTTCCATGAATATTATATGTACTCACGGGGGAAAACTGATGTAAATGAGACAAACATATTCATCTATTATCAGGAAAATTCTTTTCATCTCACAAAAAACCTCTCTAAGAGCACTTATTAAATATGCAGTCATAGTGATTTAATTAAATTCTTGGAATTAAATTAATTCTTCCAGACCTCAATTGATATACATTTATCTTGAGATCATGAATTTTCCTGAAGTAAAAGAAATCTTCTAAACAAAAAGATAATACAATCCTAAGGAAATTCCATCTTTTGTGGAAAAAATCCTAGAAGACTCCAATATAAATGAACCACTCTTCCTGACATGTAGGAAAATGGTACTTTTAATACAGTATTTAAAAACTGAATACCAAACAGGATCAACTTAAACATTTTTGTTTGTTTGTGGTCCATATACAGCGATGCTCAGGAATAATTCTTGCCTCTGTCCTCAGGAATTACTACTGGATGTGCTTGGGGGACCAATTGGGGTGTGAAGGTTTTAAAATCCCTACACACTGTTCTATCCCTCCAGTCTCTAAAGTTTGACTTTTAAACCTATAAATGAAAACCTACTGTCTTTTCTTCTCTATATGAAGTTATTCTCTTCATGGCTGCTTAAAGAAATGGAATAATTAATAGATATTAATTTTTAGACAGTTATATCCATTGCTATTTAATTACAATAGTGAGAATGTGGAACAGACTAAATATTTGCCATTCTAAGAATGATGATACATATTATGTGATATCTATACATTGAAATAATATGAGCAATTAAAAATGACAATCTAATACTACATTCTGAAAACAACTTTTAAGTAGAAAAACTATTTGTGATGTTTTATTCCTCCATTATATCTGTTTTTCAATCTTTAAACAATTTGGGCTTTTTTAAAATATTAACTCAGGAGCAGAGGAAGATACGTTCCAAGTGGTTCTAAGGAGGACTAGAAACTGCATCAGCAATTCTTAACAGTGGGTCAGTGGTTGAATGAGAAGACATTGCAATGCTGCATTATCCGGACATAGCGGTGGTGCTGGGGGCCCACAGATTCACACCCAGTGGTGCTCTGGATCTTTCAAAGCTGCAACCAGCCAGTGAGGAGCTGCCCCATGTGGTGCCAGAAACAAACCATTTGTTGGTCTCCAAAATTTAACGTATTTATTAATCCTTCGTCAATTGCCTCGAGCAGGCACTAGTAACGTCTCCTTCGTCCTAGCCCTGAGAATTTAAAAAGTGCCATGTTCAAGGCTCTTTCAGGGTTAGGAGAATGAGACCCATCATTGTTACTGGTATTTGGCATACTGGGTATGCCACAGGGAGTTTGCTAGACTCTGCCATGTGGGCAGGTTACATTTGGTAGCCTGCCAGGGTTATCCGAAGTAAGAACGAGATAATAAGATAATGGTATCCTTAGGATAATAAAAAATATATAAATGGAATGAACTACAAACCCAGGATTCCATCAACTGTAATTAGTTTCCTTGATTATTTTTTCACATTCCTAATGTATCTTTAGTAAATCAGATGTCACAGTAAACAACTAAAGCATATAGGCTTGCCAAGGAACATTAGGCAACCTATATTACCTATATGATTATAATGAATGCTCCTTCTTGCTTTACTATTGATGTCATCACTGTATCATTGTATCACTGCCATCTGGTTATTCATCGATTTGCTCAAGCGGGTACTAGTAATGTCTGCATTCATCCTAGCCCTGAGATTTTAGCAGCCTCTCCTTACTTGTCCTTCCCAATGGTGCCAGATTGGAGGCTGTTTCAGGATCAGGGGAATGAGACATATCATTGTTACTGTTTTTGGCATGTCAAGTACGCCACGGGAGCTTGCTAGGCTCTGCTGATTGATGCCATAATTCTACTTATTCGAGGAGGCGAGGATGGGGCCACACTCAACAGTAGATGGTGCTCTATTGACGGTGCTATAGGACCACTCCTGGTTGATGCTGGGAAACCACATATAGAATTGATTCAGGGATTGAATAGGAATCAGCCACATGGATCCCACTATAATTTTGAAAATGTATATCTTGATTCTAAGAACAATAAAAAACTGAAATGGTAACAAAATCTTTATATTAGGCTCATCTAAAACTATAATTCAACCAGTTACTTTTCCAATCAACCAATTTTTATAACACTTCAGAAAACTTTTCTGAGTTCATGTTATCTACTATATTTCCACCATTGATCATCAAAGTCTTACCATTTTAAATGCTTGCCCACAATTACAGAGAAAAATAAGAGTCGAATCAGGTAATGTTTGGGGAAGGGGAAGTCTCCACAGAGCCATTCAGAAGCTCAACATCACTTCCAGGAAGTACTCTGAAGCTTATCAAGACCCAGTTGGTAATCAGGGGGACATATATTGACCAAGATCAAATTTGATGCCTTGTGAATGACAGCCATGTACTCCATTCCCCTGAGCTATAGTCCTATCCCTTGAATCGGACCTTAAACTTCAAGACTTTTCGAATACATGGTAGAATTGCTTTTTATCTGTAATTTTCTCACCTTTTATTTCTCCATTTAGTCACGTCCTTTGCATTTATCAAATTTCATCTCTTTCAAAAAATCCTTTTAATATGTGTCCAACCCAATGAAATGGTACCCGCATTTCTGACAAGTCTTCTCCAGTTGATTATGGTTCAGAGTAGAGGCTTCCTCTTGGGGTTCTTTTTCCTTGTTTCTTAAGGTTTCATTTTCTTTATAGTAGGGAAAAAAACTGTGCAATTATCAAAGCCACAAAATGCTGGACAAATCTTGGCAACAACAGAAAGCTCATGTTGCAAGGTGCATGAGAAAGAAAAAGTACTAGAGAGCGTACTGAAGGCCAGAATAAAAATACCAGGCAGGAGTTTCTTAAAGCAGCAAGTGGACTGAAGATAATAAATTAGCATTTTAAAAATATGTATGCCCTGAGATGTAGTACAGCAGAAGAATTTGTTTAGAAGCCAAACAAATTCAATATTGGTGGAAAAAATATGCTGAACTTTTGAAAAATTCCAGGAGCAATAAATAGTTACAATAACTGTTATTGAAATTTTATTATTTTCAGATATTCTAACGATTTTACAAGCATTATTCCCTTCAATCCTAGCGTCAGCCCATTTTACAACTGAGTCTAATCTTTCACAAGTTGTCAAATCTTGCTGAAGGACATAAGTAATAAGAGTTAGAAATGCATTAAAATTTAGTCTCCGTGTCCTTATATATTCATAAGCCTGTTTATTTCACTGTAGTATTTTTGACCCCAAAATATTATTTTCCACATACAGGTCCAACCAACCCTCACATGTATGCCCATTTAAGAAAGCCTGTTCTCAAATTCAAGGTGGTGGGGGTAAGGCATGTGGGGGGCTAACAATTCTCTTTCCAGACCATTAGCTGAGTGAAGAGCTATAATGCAATGCCCTTAAGCCTTGTAATAATAGGACAAAAAGTTCATAAATAAGGATTATCTGTCTACATCCACACCGCATGAAAATTGAGGCTATTATAATCAGTATTTGTGAGAAATTATTTGGTATTCCTACTAAGTGGTACTTTTTGTAATTATTAAGAATCACAAGAATACAAAGCCAGGAGCCCAGCTATAGAAAATGCACCCCTCTCTGAGCATCTGGATGTGATTAGGGAGCTTCTGTCATTATCTTATGGGCCAAGACCATTAGATAAGGCAGAAATTGGCCCATAGGCTCACACATCTATTGGAAGCTTCCAGGCACTGCCTCCGTTCAATACGGTAGTACTCCTTCCTGGAGAAAATGGGATGAATAACTAACAAATAAAGGTGCAGGAAAGAGAGATACAGCAGGAGCATTATAAATACATTGGGGATTTGGGCATGGATGACATTTCACAAAGCCTTCTGAGGAGATTTGGACTGAGGTCAAACATTTAAAGCAGCTTCTGATCATGCTTTATTTTGAAAACAGATGCAAATAAGATGGAAATATTCACATGCAACCCAAAGGGTGTCTGAGGGAACAAATGTTCCAAATGTTCTCTCTGGCAGAATCTTCAAAGAACCAAGAAAATCTGGGACTGAGTTAATGTGCTAGATGATGTAAAATTAGTTAGTATGATCAATAAGTGTTTATTATATTTCAATCATGCTCTACCATCTGTGAAAACAGCCTTGACAAAAAGCATGAGACCATGGTTCCAAATGTGGAGGATGTTGGCCAGAGCTGGACCGGATCTTCAGAAAGGACCTGTTAATTACAAGGATGTGATTGACGCAGGTCCATGCCTGTAATGCCAATAACTTGCCATTTTATAACCTTTATTCTGAAGAAGAGTTTCTACTTTGTATATTTAGAACAGAATAAGTGTCCTATGTCTATAAATTTAGAAAACAATATGCGTATTTCCCATTTCCTTTGAGATTCCAAATGAATATTTAAATAGCATATGAAGGAGTATTAAAAATCTACAATGAACAGATCTTCTTAGTTCTGTCTTGAATTGACATTCTTTAGTTGATCAAAGACTCTTTTTTTATAGATAATATTACTATCACTAGAGGTAGCAGTCATAATAAAAAGAGTAACACTATAGTTTATAATAACTATGTTAGACATTCTTTTGGCATGAAATAGCTTGTACTACTCAGATAAAGCTAAAATATGGTAGGTATGCCATTATCTGAGCATATGAGGACATTATGGTTAAACATAAATTATCCAACATCACATAACAAGTAAATATTTAAATTAGGCTCAAATCCAGGGGGTCCAGCACAGTTATTTCACCAATATGTTAGATAACTCAGCCAATGGCAACAAGATCAGATGTGACATATTGATTGTGATGGTTAATTTTTTTAAATCAATGATAAACTCTTTAAAGTGGAAACAATTGAAGGCTATTTTTCCAACCACACTAAAATTTTAGTTGAAATGATGTTTATCATTGAGTGGAGTTTCCGAATTTAACAATCATTGCTTCCACAAATAAAGACTTTAACTTAATATGTAGCATCTCCTATTGAGTTACTCCAATTGGCCTGTAATTTATCAAGAATAAGACTCAAGCAAGAGAACTGGATCAATAGACTGAACACATGCTTTTCATGAAGAAGGCCTGTGTTTGATCCCCAGCACTGTATGATCCCCTAAACCTTGCTGGACATGATTTTTGAACATAAAGCCAGGAGCAGTATCTGAACACTGCCAGATGTAGTGCCAAGAAACAAACAAATAAAACTTTGTGTTTTTGGTAAATGCAAGACATTTCTTTCTTTCCCTTAAATAGTTTTATTTACATGATTCCTCTACTAACCTACAAGTTACAAATTATTGCTGCCTTTATTTACCACTTTTCCTATGATTGATATTAAAAAGTTAACTGGTGCTGTTGACTTCTTTGGTAGGTGATGGGGGTCTTCATCAGCAATGCTCAGAGAGCACAGGAACTTTTCTCTTCAAGTCCATGTTCTCACTTAAACATGTATCTCACTAGCATTTCCCTTTGGCTGCTTTTTTCTCCGAAGAAGTCCGTGTTCTCTCTTGAACACACACTCCCTCTCTTGCTCTCTCCTCATGTCTTTCTTAACACGATTTGTTCAATAAAAGTATAAAGATGGTGGGTGGTGGGGAAAACAGGTTAGGCAGGGGAGGAAGGGAGTCGGAGAATGGGAACATTGGTGGAAGGACGTTCACACTGGTGGTTGGACAGGTATTAAAAAATCATATGCCTAAAACTATCAACAAATTTGTAGAAAAGGTTCTTTAATTAAATGCAAACTGATTTTTAAACAAGCAAACAAACAAAGTCTTGCTTCACTATTTTGCCTCCTCCTGAAATTCTTTCTGGTTAGGAAAAGGCGACAGATCCAGAATGCCTGCACAGAGTTTGGGACTGGCATTCCTTTCCTGCAAAGAGCAATTTCTCACTCCAGCCCGAGTCTTCAGCTCCCTGAGAACTCAGATGGTAGAGATCATCACTTATGGCATAGCAAGTGGATTTCAGTTATGGCTTGACGGCTGTCTCAGGGGGTTGGCAGGATGTGACCACCTGGGCATCCATGCAGTGTAGGTTGTCACAAAAGACTTCCAGTCCGGTCTCAAGCCAGGCATTTCCCTGAGTGCTGCTTGACCTAGTAACTTTTCACTTTTCTTTCTCTTTATTGTTGTTTCAGTCACCAGCAATCACACCCCTGCCTGGCCGGGAGCTCTCATATCTTAGTTGTGGTGCTCCCATGGGCTTCACATCAAGTTGTGGTTCTTACACATTCAGCTACAGTCTACCCAAGACTCAGCTACAGTCTCTGCAAGGGTTGCACTCTTCTACTGATGGGCCATCGCAATGCTCTGTGGGTGCTGCAACTCTTCAGTTGTGGTGTCAAACACACACACACACACACACACACCTGCCTGTGGTGTGACTAGAAAATATTTGCTATCAGATGATCAAATAGCAAAACTGCCAAGCACGAAGAGCAGAGTTGACAGAATCATACTGAGTGCACCAGGTACCGGAGTGAATGAACTCATGACCTGCTTCTTCTTAGGCAAGCATTCTAAATCCAGGTGTCATGTTCTTGATACGTCTCTCTCTATTTCATAGTAAAAAAACTGTTTGATGCTTAAAATAAAACCATCCTGGACCCAGTTCAGAACAAAACTAAACCAAATCTAATCACCAAAATCTTTTTGAGTTTCAGGCTAAAAAAATTGAAGATAATTTAAAAAATAAATTTATTCAAGATCTTATGGTCTATACAATTTTAAAATATCACTGTTAGTAAAGTTTTTTATTATTAAATTAACTGTAATAATCCAATACCTTGAAAAACCAATTTTCTGAAGCTTTAAATATTACCATTTCTCTTGGGGCCTTTGTATTTAAATTGATTTAATTTTTACTTGACATTTATTTTGGCATCACAATTGAAATCTTTTTGATTAAAACTAAAGTCATTCAATTTATAGGACAAAAAACTTACTAGTCGAAGACGTTGACTTGAATAATCAGACACTGGGAGAATTCTCTCAAGTTTTTGTGTCTTTTTTTTTCTCTTCTACAATATTTTTTTCTTTTTGGGTCACATCCGGAGATGCTCAGGGGTTACTCCTGGCTTTGCACTCAAGAATCACTCCTGGTGGTGTTTGGGGGACCATATGGGATGCTGGGAATCAAACCCGGGTGGGCCGCGTGCAAGGCCAACACCCTACCCACTGTGCTGTTGCTCCAGCCTCTCTCTTCTCCAATATTAATTTCCATTAAACTTATTAAATAAACTGTCATGAGCAAATAGCTCTTGTACCTGGTTGTAAAACAGGAAAATATTTGCTCTTTGTGTGCACAGGGCTAAATATAACACAAGGTTTTTCCTTCTGAATTTTTGCAAAGGAATACTTGAAACTCAAGAAGCTAGTTATAAGTAGTTATAAGATTATCCTTTTATAAATAAAGCGAAGTAGCTTTCTTTTTTCTTCTTGGGTCACACCCAGCTGATGCTCAGGCGTTACTCTTGGCTCTGCACTCAGGAATCTCTCCTGGTGGTGCTTGGGGGACCATATGGGATGCTGAGAATCGAACCCAGGTTGGCCGCGTGCAAGGCAAATGCCCCACCCGCTGTGCTATTGCTCCAGCCTCTCTCTCTCTCTCTCTCTCTCTCTCTCTCTTTCTCTCTCTCTCTTTCCTTCCTTCCTTCCTTCCTTCCTTCCTTCTTTCTTTCTTTCTTTCTTTCTTTCTTTCTTTCTTTCTTTCTTTCTTTCTTTCTTTCTTTCTTTCTTCATCACACATGGCGGTGCACAGGGATTACTCCTGGCTCTGCACTCAGGAATTACTCCTGGCGGTGCCCAGGGGACCATATGGGATACTGGGAATTGAACCTGGGTCGACCGCATGCAAGGCAAATGCCCTACCTGCTGTGCTATCACTCCAACCCCTCTTTATTTATTTTTAAGTTTTGGGGTCACATCCTGCTGTGCTCAGGACTTCATGCTGGCTCTGTGATCAGGGATCAGTCCCGGTGAGGTTCAGGGAATCATACAGGGTGCAGAAAATACAACCCAGTTTGACAGCATGGAATACAAGCACATTATCTACTATACTATCTCTCTCCAGTTCCAATCACAAAGTACTTTTAAAGCTTAAGCTGTTAAGTGACTAAATTACTAAAATTAAAAAACAAAACTGTGAGAAATCCCACTCCTGTGTAACATATCTGGAGTAAATGAAATCACTAACTCAAAGAGATATCTTCTTTTTCATGTTTCCTGCAGCCATAATAACTATGGTCAAAATATACAACAAATGAAAATAATATAAATATTTGTCAAGGTCAATTAATGGATTAAAAAGTTAGATATACAAAGAAATACATACATACCCAATGCACAATACAGTGTGTACACACTCAATGTTCATCACTTCACGGTAGCATATATAATATATATGGATACACACACAAACACACTCAAAGACTAACTATAGGAGGTTCTGACTATAACTTGACTGCAATATTCATTTAGAATTATATACATATTATATTTACATATTATATTTCGAATTATATACATAATCACAATGTTATATTATTTAAAATAGTCACATCACATCACCTAGATTTTTCTCAATAATAAGAAAAAAAACTGAAGGAAGAAGCAATGTATTTTGTTCAAATTTTTGAACACTGGAATGAGCATAGCAGAATATTGCAACCAAAAATGTGAATTTATTACCACTTACAGATAAAAAACTTACTAATTCAAAACAACTTAACTTATAAAAAGAGAGTTTGAAAATAGAAAGAAAGAAAAAGTGAGCTTAAAATGATTCACTGGAATGGTTAATCATCACTATTGGAATTTTTGAGAACTATGAACACTACTGAATAATATCTGTGTGCTTAAAGACAAGAATAATTTATATACAAATATTGATAAAAATCTATACATATGCAAAATCCATATGGATGTAAAAATACTTGTCATAATACTTTTCAAAAGGTAAAAGGTAAGGGTCCTCCCGTTGATCGTCGATTTGCTCAAGCGGGCCCAGTAACGTCTCCATTGGAGACTTTGTTGTTACTGTGTCTGGCATATCGAATACTCTCGGTAGCTTGCCGGGCTCTCCGAGAGGGGCGGATGTCACTTTTCAAAATGTATCTTACATATACTTGTGATTATGCAGAATTAGAGGACATTGTAATTAAATCATCTACCTCAGCTATCACATAATTATTTCAAACATAAATACCAGATATAAAACCATATGTTCTAAGAAGAAAGCTTATGTAAACTATTCAACCTATTTTACTTGGACATTTTATACCTTTCTATATTCAATATCATATAAAAACATTGCATTTTAATGTGTTTATAATTTGAATTAATAAAATGTAATTTTATCAATAAATCCCATGAAACTCCTGTATGTATGACATTTGACATTTCCTGTGTTGTTTCTAAGTCTTTCTATTTTGTGTTACATACCCATTTAAGTATTCTTATTATATATACCAGAACCTCTATCTTCAACAGGACTGTGTGAATGACCTAGAGATTTGTTAAATATAGATTCTAATACATGAATTGAGATGGAACCTGAGAGTCTGTGTTTCAAAATTGTTCTTAGATAATACTGGATCCTTGAAAACACTTTGAGTATCAAGGTTCTATGTTATAAGATGTAGGTTAAATACTCTGTTTAATAAAATGCATATTTAAGTGCTTTAATAAAAGCATTAAAGTACCTAAAAGAATAAGAACTGATTAGTGAACAATAAAATTCATCACCTTACTAAATTGTTTAGCCACTCAATACTTGGTTAAAAGAGGAAAGCATCCAAGTTCTCTATGCCTCTGTTTCGTCTGTGTTCAGACTCCTTTGTATTTTTTATTTTCAAAGGCAACGTGATGAATACGAGATAATGAATGAAAATGCGTATCAGATAGGCTCACTGCGTCAATATGACACTTTCAGAGACTATGATATGATGCTGAAGTGATTTACCCTGTCCGCACGGCAGAGTCCGGCAAGCTCCCTGTGGCGTATGGATATGCCCAAAACATTAACAAGTCTCGCAATGGAGACGTTACCGGTGCCCTCTTGAGCAAATGGATGAACAACGAGAGGACAGTGATACAGTGCAGTGCTATTATTTCTGTAAATTTATTATTATCACAGTATTTGTCTTTACCAAAGGAAATGCAGGGGGTGGGCAGGATGTCCAGTCCAGGGCTGGAGAGATAGTACAGTGAATCAAGCACGTGCTCTGCACACAACTGACCTGGGTTTGATCACTGCACCCATATAGTCACCAGAGCCCAGCTAGAGTCATCCTTAAGAGCAGAGCCAGGAGTAAACCCTGGGCACTTTTGGACCCGAAAAAATAAAAATGTAGTCTGCCAGAGTTATATTAATGACTCTGTCTCCAGAGTATTGATATTTAAGATGAATGATCAAAGGCTTAAGTCATCAGGGCCTGATCAGAAGTGTACCTGAATTAAAGTGTTATTGTTAAACTCCAGACAATTTTGCAATGAAGAAATGTAGATATTGGGGCTGGAGAGAGAGCTCTTTAGCGTACTTGATTTGCAGTCAGCTGACCTGGGTTTGATTCCCAACACCACTTATGGTCCCCTGAGTCTGCCAGGTGTGATCCCTGTCTGTAAAGCCAGGAGTAAGCCCTGAGCACAGCAGGGTGTGGCCCCCAAACAAACAAATAAAAAACACAGCTGTGTTGATTACACGGCAACACTCAAAATTCTAGGAGGTAGAAATATGAATTTGTATGTAAGTTTCACTTGGGATAGATGTGCTGGGCAATGACAATTGTGTGAGACCATCCAGTAAGCTCTAAAAGAAATTGTATTCTATGTGCAATCATTATGGCATATAGAAACTTAGATACTCCTAAATGCAAATTCCCATTTTTATAACCGACGATATATTATGTCTGCAGTAATTTTATTCATCATTTCTTCCTTTTTCCTTAAAATGTTCTTGATTACCACGATGTCCTTAAGATAATAGCAGTCTGTAAATACTTCAAGTGTAGACTGTTTTGTTCTTTCTGTCAGAGAGCTATTTCCAAGAAGCATCATCATAGAGTATCATATGGTTACCCATTAGCATCTTGCTCTTTAGAAAAGAAAAGAAGAAAAGAATATTTAATCATTTTGCTATTTATAAAGGTCTCTGGGTTCTTGTTTTTAAATGATAGCTGAATGAGAGGGTAAACACTTTCTAGCTATCCAAATCATATAGGAAGAAAACATAGTTGAATAGATATGGACCATCAACCCTTCCTTTCCAAAGGGCAGGAGGGGAATTACCTTCCATCCTTCCTTCCTTCTAGCTTTTCAACAATCTCAGTAATCTGAAGCACAATCACAATCACAGATCATCCTGTTATTCACCGATTGCCTCGAGCAGGCCCCAGTAACGTCTCCTTCATCCTAGCCCTGAGATTATATTCAAGGCTCTTTAGGAGAATGAGACCCATCATTGTTACTGGTATTTGGCATATTGGGTACGCCACGGGGAGTTTGCCAGACTCTGCCGTGTGGGCGGGCTACATTCGGTAGCCTGCCAGTTTGTCCAAAGTAGGAATGAGATAATAATCTGAAGCATGGTTGAGAAAAATGAATAAATAAATATGACAGTACTAGCACTGAAGTTTTGGTGATATCTCTCTGAGAGAGAAAGACTCTGAATTTGCTCTCCAGGTAACACAAAAAGCAAACAAAAGAGAAGTCTTGCTATTTTTTAATTAGATGTTTTTGGTTTTTAGATGAAATATTTTTAGAGTCAAAAGTTTTAATGAACAAAATGCTCTATCATCGATTTAATTATCATGTAGCTTAGAATATCAATCCAATTCTCTCTTTTGGGGAGCTGTGGGCACACTCAGCTGTACTCAGGGCTTACTCCTGATTCTGAGCTCAGAGATTGCTCCTGGTGAGACTCGAAGGGTCATTTATGGTGTCAGCTATTTTCAGATCTGGGTTGTATTGTACATGTTTTGTATTTTTCTAGATCATCATATCAAAAATCAAGATTTTACCAATAACTACAGAGAGTGCAACATGTACATGGGACATCAAGCTCTCTCATACAAAAAGTAGTCCTTCAATCCTCACAGACCTTTTAGTCCTTTCTTCTGGACACACTTCTATCTCCCATTCTTCTCCTGACTATGAGGCATAACTGCATATCTTGTGATGTAAAAAAAAAGAAGAAAAAAGAAAGAAAAAGAAAAAAAGAAGAAAGTAAAAATGAAAAAATGTTTTTTTTTAATTCACTAAGTTTTATTTTAAATTTTATTTTGGGCATTGTGTGTGATTTATGAGTCAGTAGTATGGTTTCAAATATAAAACATTCTAATATTATGTATGGTTTTATACATAAAAACACACCCTCCACCAGAGTGTCCACATTCCTCTACCATTGTCTCAGTTCACCCACATCTTGCTCTCTGCAGTAAACTTCCTTTTGAAGACTTGTTTTCAATTTTCTGTTACCTTTGGGCATTTGTTTTTCTTCTACTATTTCTTTCTATCCTTATGAGAGAATGCATATGAGAGAAAGCATTTGCATCTGTCCCTCACCTTCTGGACTTCTGACTAACCTCACTCTGCTGATCTATCCATGTGACAACAAACTGTATGAAATCATTTTTTTACGGAGTAATATTCCATGTCTCCAATACCCTAGTCTGCTTATTCAGTCATATGCTCATGGACATTTGGGTTATTTCCAATTTGGACTATTGTGAAAAGTGTCACAATAAACATAGAAATACAAATGTATTTTTTGACTTATTTTTGGACCTTTGGAGTAAATACCAAGAAACCAAGAATTTATTGGTAGCATCAAGATAACATGAATTACTGGGTCAGATGGAAGCACAATTCCCAGTTTTTTTGAGAAGTGTCTATATTATTTACCAAAGTCGCTGGACCCCAAAATATATGATAAAAAAGCAAAATGAAAAAAATTGGACTAGTTTACATTCTTACCAGCAGTGAATGAAGGTCCTTTCCCTGACTGCATCTATGTCTTCAGTGGTTGTTTTTATTTTTTGTGATGAGTGCCAGTCTCACTGGTGTGAGATTATATTTCATTACCATTTGATTTCGAGGTGATTTTTAGTAATTCTTTGCTTTTATTATTTTTACTTTTATTCATATAAAAATCACTGTCCTCCCGTTGTTCATCGATTTGCTCGAGCGGGCCCAGTAACATCTCCATCATGAGACTTGTTGTTACTGTGTTTGGCATATTGACTACGTCACGGGTAGCTTGCCAGGCTTTGCTGTGTGGGAAAGATATTATTGGTAGCTTGCCAGGCTCTCTGAGAGGGGTGGAGGAATCGAACTCAGCTGAGCTGGGCTGGCTGCGCGCAAGGCAAACACCTTACCACTGTGCTATCGCACAAAACTTATAAATTATTAGGTTATCTCCACTATATTTGTTTTAAAACAGAAAAAAATTCACCTTAGTGCATATAAAATATATATTTGAAATTTTCTGTAAAGTGATCTCTTAACATATTGTACAAACATTAAAGTAATGTGCTTTTGGTTATTAGCACTTATTTATTAATTATTTGCAACACATGCAATGGAGTTTACCAGTTTACCATCTAGGTTTACCATTTGGTTCCATAAATGTTTCACTTAGTACCTTCGAAAAGAATACCAGTTTTATATTCTCATTGCAAAGAAGTGCATTTTAATAGGCCCTCAGATGACTAAAAAGCATAAATATGAAGATGTCTGTAACCCCTGGTGAGTACTGCAGCACAGTGTGTGAGTCCCGGAGCAGATCAAAACATGTGGTTGACTGTCAGACTTGACTTAATCACTTATCACTTAATCACTTAACTTCCCGTTAGTCGTCGATTTGCTTGAGCGGGCGCCAGTAACGTCTCCATTTGTCCCTGTCGCGTGCTAGTGTAGCCCAATGGCATCTCTTCGCTCCGGGAACATGGAGGGCCTCAAACCGATCGTTCATGATCTTGACAAAGAAGTCTGACCATCTGGTAGGTGGGCGGCCACGAGATCTCTTGACATCCCGTGGAATCCAATCAGTAACAGCTCTAGTCCAACGGTCGTCTTTAAATCTCATTACGTGACCAGCCCATCTGATTTTCGACACCTTGGCATATGAGACAGCGTCCCTGATCCTTGATTGTCGACGGATGTCAGACTCCGGATTCGTTCTCTCATTTGAGTGAAACGTGATATTCCAAGCATAGCTCTTTCTATTCTTCTTTGGGAGACCTGAATGGCGTTCTCATCTTGTTTGCGTAGGGCCCAGGTCTCTGAGGCATATGTTAATGCAGGAAGAACAGTGGAATCAAAGAGATGTGCCCGGAGCTGGAGGTTCTTCGTCCTCTTAGCTATTTCTTCGACGTTCTTGAAGGCGTTCCAAGCCGCTCTCTTCCTCCTGCGCAGCTCGGGTGCCAGGTCATTTGTCATGTTGACCTCTCGACCTAGGTACACATAGCTGTTGCATTCGGAGATGGTCGTTCCATTGAGAGCGAATGGGGCGTCAGGAACAAGGCTGTTTCTCAGAAACATTGTCTTCGTAAGATTCAGCTGTAGTCCTACCTTTCCACACTCATGGTCAAAGTCGGCCAGCATTTGTGCCGCTTGGCTGATGTTTGGTGTTATTAAAACAATGTCATCAGCAAAGCGGAGGTGGTGTAGTTGCCGACCATCTATCTTCACTCCCATTCCTTCCCATTCCAGTTGTCGCATGATGTTCTCAAGGGTGGCACTGAAGAGTTTCGGTGAAATGGTATCACCCTGCCGCACCCCTCTCTTGACATCAACCATCACTTCTTTGTAGAATGGTGAGATCCTGGTAGTGAATCCGCAATACAGCTCACGGAGGATCCTGATGTATTGGGCTTGAATGCCCTGATTGGCTAGGGCTTCAATGACCGCTTCCGTCTCAACAGAATCAAAGGCCTTCTTTAAATCAATGAACGTTAAGCAGAGCGGCATCTTGAACTCCCGAGAAACCTCAATGAGCTTGGTTACCGTGTGGATATGGTCGATGGTGCTAAATCCTTTGCGGAACCCTGCTTGCTCGCATGGTTGTCCTTCATCTAGTGTTCTGCCAATCCTATTCAGGATGACTCGAGTGAACAGCTTGTAGATGACAGACAATAGGCAGAAAGGGCTGCAAAGTTCAAAAAGAGAACTCCCAGAATGACCACCAACTGGGAACTCTTTGGTACTATTGCGGCAACATGGGAAGATGCCATTGTTGACAACATTGACGAGGAATACGATCGACTGGTTCAGCACCTCCTTGAATGTGCGAGGAATGCCAAGAGAGAGATAGCCACAAAAAGTCGCCTATCTTCGAAAACTCTTGAGCTAATTCGCCAGCGTGGTTTGGCGCATGCCTCAGGCAACCGCAAGCTAACGTCCGAGCTTGCAAAGCAGTGCAGAGATGCGATCAAGGAAGACCTCAAAGAGAGAAGAGCAGAAGTACTGGTAGATGCGGCAGAAGCCGGGAAAAGTATTCGTAACGCCCGCCTGTCCTTCACCAGCTACAGGACCAAGTTGACTGCCCTCCGACGTCCTGATGGATCCATCACATCCTCCAGAACGGCAATGGAGAAGATTATCCATGACTTCTACACAAATCTCTTCGATAGCCATGTCCACTTGCCGACATACCAAATTCCACAGGATGGGTATGTCGTTCCTAACGTTCTCCCTTCCGAAATCCGACACGCCATTTCGTTGGTAAAGAAGCAAACAGCACCCGGCCCAGACAAGGTCAGACCTGAACACCTGAAGAACCTGCCGTCAGTACTCATCAATACACTGGCTCGGCTCTTCACTCGCTACCTGTCTGAATGCAAGGTTCCGTCCCAATGGAAAACCAGCAGGACCGTACTACTGTTCAAGAAGGGAGACATCCATGACATTGGCAACTATCGCCCGATCTGCCTATTGTCAGACTTGACAATATCAGATAAAAGGGAAGTAGGGTAAAATAGAGACCATGTTACCAGTAAGGAATTAAGTACACTTGTTACAATTGTTACACTTCTTTCTCTTCATTTTGTGTTGTTAAAACACATCTAAATTATGCGATTTAAAAACATTTTCTGTTCAGTACAAAATCTATTACACAATAAAGGATATATAGTTTTTAAATGTTATGTAGTCATCCAATATGTAATTCTCTGGACATTAATCCAAGTTGTTAAATGCCATTCCTCTTGAGTAATAAGTAGCATTTCATAAAATAGATGTATCAAAGATCTTCTACCATTTAATCATAGAACACATAAGCTGTTTCCAATTTTTGTTACTATTGAAGTCAGTGGGCGGCAGCCAGTGGGGAGTGGTTTGTGTGAAGCAGAGAGGCGACAGATGATCACTTTCTCCTCATCCACCTCTGCCACCTGGGTCCAGCTGAGAAGCCTAGGACTGGTAAAGTCCGGAAGGTCAGTCCAAAGCCTTACCTAGGGTTTCCAGGTACTTTGTTGTGTCTCACAGAAAATAATTTCAGGAGTAGATAAGCTGTGAAGTGAAAATAATTTTATTTGGAGGCTTCTAGGAAGGGGAAAGAGGAGAGCAAAGGAAAAGAGAGTAACGTGCTCAAGGGAGGATGTGGGCTTCTACAGAGATGGAGAGAGCTCAGACACACATCCCTGCACTAGTATGGAAACATGAAAGTACACATCTCAAGAGGGGAGATGCAGGTGCCACATGTGCTGGGGCATCACATGTACTCAGCCACGTGGACACAAGTAGCACATGGGCTCAGGCAGTATATGCATACACTTCCTTTGTTCAAGGTGGCTTTTTTTACAGCTTCTCCCACCTGCCTCCTCTTGGGAGCTTCTACCTAGGTAAAAGTCCATTGATAAGATGTCATCTAATGGGACTGAGTTGGGAGTGGTGAATGACCTTCTTTGAAATTCCTTTCCTGGCCTTTTGTTCCTGCTGAAGCTTCTCTTGGAGGGGTGTCTAGCCTTCTCTGGGTCTGTTACTGGTGCCAGATAAGGATCTTATCAGGCCTTCATTCCTATGTTTGTATCCTTGGTGCTGTTGGTTTTATTACATCCTAGGAATTCCATTGCCTTGGGGGCTCTTCCTTGTCTACTTGCCTACATCACTATGAATTAAATTGCTGTAAAATCTGTTTATTTTTTGAGTGAATATAAATTGAGATTTCTCTGAGATTAACATCCAAAAGAAAAATTATAGATCACATGAAAATTGCTTTGCATTCTTTAAAAGTTGACAAAATAGTCTCTAGAATAACTGTTATTCTCTCCAGAATGTAGGAATGACTCAACTTTTCCTCATTATTGTCAACAGTTGATATTGTCTCTATTTTTATTTTAGTCATTCTTAAGGTGTTTTTATAAATCTTTTAATTTGAATTGTTAAAAATTTATCATGAGCTTATTTGATGCCTGCATTTACCTATGAGTGAAATATATCTGTCATTTTGCAGTTTGAATCATCTACGTATACACTTTTGAGGTTTGAGAGTTTTGTACATATACCAAAGACTTCTAGTCATTTGCTAAATACGGTTATCTTACATAATTTTCAGTTAATAACTGTTTTATCTGCTAAAAGAGGGTACTTTTCCAGTGCTAAAGTTACTTTGTTTTACTTTAGTAAATTCAAAGTATTTCATTTTTTCCTTTTATGGTTTGTGCTTTTGGTATCAAATCGAATTAACTCTTATGATGTTTTTTTCTCTTGTTTATTTTTCCTAAAAGCTTAATTTTATGTTTTATGCTTAACTTTATAATATATTTTAGTTATTTTGAGGTGATTTTCTATTCCATATATGATTAATCTATGTATCCATCAAATTATACTACATTCTCTTTGTTTTTTTGTAGCTATAGACTGAATCTTTGACATCTGAAGAGTGACTCATATTTTATTCTCTTTTTTATGAGAGGGGTGTACATCTGATGATGCTCAGGGGTTACCACTTGTTCTGCACTCAGGAATTACTCCTGATGGTGCTTGAAAACCAGAAGGGGTGCTGGGGATCACACCCAGGTCTGTAGCATGCAAGACAGCTGCCCTACCCACTGTACTAGCATTCAGGCCCTTCATATTTTATTTTTCAACACTTATCTTAGCTATTACATGACTTATGACTGTCCATGGCCGCTGATGGGATTACACGGCGCCAGGGGGCCAGGTGGTGGGTGTGACCCCGCCTACTGGAATTTGGAGGATCTGGGTGGAAGATGCTCGACTCCAATTCGAGTAGGCGTGGAGGTCTCGGCCCCGGAACCCGCGTGGCTTTGTCCCTCTGCCAGTACCTTCATGTGTGCGGAGAGTGGTCTCAGCATGGTGGTGGCTGGTCCTGGAGGTCTTCGGCTGCCGGACGAGAACAGTGCAGTCTCTGCCCCCGCGCCTGGGTATTCCTTCCCGGAGTCCCTTGGAGGGGAGCGGGTTGAGCTTTCCTCCCCGCCCCGACCAGGGCTACAGCAGCCGAAGACCTCCAGGACCAGCCACCACCATGCTGAGACCACTCTCCGCACACATGAAGGTACTGGCAGAGGGACAAAGCCACGCGGGTTCCGGGGCCGAGACCTCCACGCCTACTCGAATTGGAGTCGAGCATCTTCCACCCAGATCCTCCAAATTCCAGTAGGCGGGGGTCACACCCACCACCTGGCCCCCTGGCGCCGTGTAATCCCATCAGCGGCCAAGACTCAGAGACTATAAAATCCAGATCCCGGAACCGCGCGGCCGCATTTGCGGCCGCGCGACATCTTATTATCTCATTCCTACTTTGGACAAACTTGCAGGCTATCGAATGTAGCCTGCCCACAGGGCAGAGTCTGGCAAACTCCCCGTGGCCTACCAAATATGCCAAATACCAGTAACAATGATGGGTCTTATTCTCCTAAAGAGCCGTGAATATAATCTCAGGGCTAGGATGAAAGAGACGTTACTGGGGCCTGCTCGAGGCAATCGACGACTAACAGGATGATGAAATGAAATGAAATGAAATGACTGTCCATATAAATGACAAAAAGCTTATGTATATAAAAGTTTAAAAACTGCTTGAATATTAGCATAAACTTTATTAAGTCTATAAATCAGCTTGAAAGGAATAAATATATTTATTATTTTGAATGTTTAAATGCAATATGGCATATATATTCCCATTTATACAGATTTCTTATATTTACTTTCTCAATATTTTATAATCTTTAGAATATAGACTATGTGCATGTTCCATTAAATATACAGTTATATGTTTAACTTTCTTTGAATCGACTGTAAATAAGATAAATTTTAATTTCAACTTCCACATTCCATGCTAATATATAGAAATTGATAACTGCAACTCTATCTCATATAATTTTTTAATTCAAATGTTAGTTCTGTACTTCTTTGTAGACACAACATTTCTTTTTTTAACGCCATACTTTCTATGCAACCCATAATTGCCAGTAGGGATAGATTTATTTCCTTTCTCATTTGTACTCCTTTTTTGCTTTCCTTCCTTTGTTGCTCTTTTTTCTTTCTTATTTTATTTTTATGTTGCAACAGTGACTGTATCTTCTAATACTACATCATTAATACACATGCTGGGAAAGAATATTCTTTTAGTACACCCAGTCTTAGGAGAAAAGATTGACTATCTAAAATCTGTGTTTGATTTATCATCAAATGATGATAAATACGAGCTTTTATAGATGCTCTATCACACTGAAGTAATTTCTCCCATTAACTTCTGGAGAGCATTTGCAGTATCGGAGTCTTAACCTTTAAAAATTGTTTCTGACCTAATTTATCCGATCAAAAAGATTTTTACTTTCTAACTTCTGTATATTGAAAAAACTGGCTTTTATTCAAATAATGGTCTTTTTAAAATACTATTATACGCTGAATAAATCCCTTTTGCTCATACTGCATAGTTTTTCTTAAATGATTTAATTTGTTAATATCTTGCAGTAGACTTTTAAGTCTACATTCATCTTAGATACATAATGATTAATAAGTAGCTCTCCTTTTATGTAGTGTCTTAGGTTTTGTTATCAGGGCTAAAGTGGGATCACAAAATTTATTGAGTAGTTTTAGTAACACTTTTAACTTTCCAAATTTAGACACTATTCAACTGTCCATAACTGAAACAAGCCATTAATTTTGTTATTCTGTTACAAAGGAATGAAATAGACTATTGCTTTAAACTGCTATTATAAGCTACATGTATAAGTATTCATTTATCTCACATTATCTTAGTAAAGAACCAACTACAAAATAGTATATTCTATAGAATTTTATTTACATAAATAATCAAATATAAGAGAAGTAACACATGATTTTAAGCATTAGGGTAGCTGTTAGCCCTTTCAGTAGTTCTTCTATGTATCTTTTTCTGAGGTGCTGATCACATTCTCTTGCTTACTTGGATGCAAACTATATTTATGTGAGTGTCAAACTGATCTGTCTGCTTACATACTTCTTTCTTTTAGAAAATTTTATTGAGACAATATGGCTTGCAGCAGTCCCTTGTTCCTTGTTCATTTATTTGTTTGTTTGTTGTTTCTTGGGTCACACCCGGTGGTGCTCAGGGGTTACTACTGGCTTTGCACTCAGGAATTAATCCTGGCAGTGCTCAGGGGACCAGATGGGATGCTGGGATTCGAACCCGGGTCAGCCGCGTCCAAAGCAAACGCCCTACCCACTGTGCTATCACTCCAGCCCTGGCTTGCAGTAGTTTCTGTATTATTGTTTTGCTTGCAAAGCTATTTCACCATCCTCACTACTAGAGTGTCAATAACCCACCAAAAATATCCCATATACTTACTGCTTTGTTTTTAATTTTACTAAAGAAAAACCATCAACATCTCATTGTCAGACATTATACCTCATGAGAAAGATCCTTCCACATGCCAGTTTTACTTCTTATTTGAGCTCTGGCACGAATAATTCAATACTTATATAAACATAAAGATAAGCATACCTGTCTTTAGTAGAAGGACACGAATTCCATTGCTTTCAAAATAGAACCACCATCTATTTTTAGTAGTTTTAGGTATTATGATTGAACAGTGTCATTAATGGCCAATGTACAATCCATGTAAAGTAGTTTTAGAAAAGAAAATTGATTAAAAAGTAATTCTGTCAACTGCTTTTCATTTGATGTGAACTTTTCCATGCCTGCTTTGTACTTAAAGATAGTGATATAACAGTATTCTTTATAACAATACCCAGTTAATTAAAAATAAATTAGTCTGATAGAATCTGTGATTGTAGATATTCTTTCTTTAGTGCTCTGTGATTAAGATTGATAAATGAATAAAGATTTTAAAAATACATATTAGGAAATAAAAGCTTTGGTTAATGAAGAACATTAAGAATCTGAGAGTATCCTGAATTCAAAAGAGTAAGCAGGAATGGCAGATTGCGCGGTTAGTTGTACTATCTCTCAAATAAGAAAGCAAATAATTCACTGAATTCTACTCCTACCCAAGAGACTCAAAGTTCTTAAGCTTGATGTTCATAGAAAACCCCCTGGCCCCTGTAAATGCCTCTGGTGGTTTGTAAAGCATCACACTGCAAGAAGGTTTAAAAAAAAACACCCAAAAACCCCGAGGAACAGGAAAACTTTGTAGAAAATCAATCCCTCCAACTGCATTGTATACTCACTTTCAAGTTACCCTCACAAAAAAAATAGTTCCTATTGATCTACCCACCTCTATCACCTGTACTCTCTATTTCTCTGTTCTATTTTACAATCTCAAGGAAAAGAAAATATTTTAAAAATACAACCTCCTAATGCCTTTTATTTTGCTTTTTAGCTTTTTGGGTCACACCTGACGCTGCTTAGGGATTACTCCTGACTCTGCACTCAGGAATTACTCTTAGTGGTACCATATGGGATGCCAGAGATCGAACTCAGGTCAGCCTCATGCAAAGCAAATACCCTACTCACTGTCTATTGTTTCGGCCCTAATTGCTTATATTCTTAGACTAGATAAATTATAAAACTGTGATTTGTAAATTATTAGATGGATTATCAAGATAAAATAATGACTCTCAATACTTTAGCCTGCATGAAAATCACCTGCAGAGGGACTTAAAATGCAGTTATTGGGGTTGGAGTGAAATTACAGGGGTTAAGGTATAGCCTTGCATGCAGACTATATGGTTTGACCTCTGAAATTGTGATTGTCAATTTCCAGTGCATTCTCAGGTATAACCTAAGAGGTGGCATGGGGCAACCCTCATATTGCAGGGATTGAAGAGTACATATCCTTGGACCTTCATATTTAACCACTGTCTGGGTTTGCTGGAAATCACTGGGATAGACCCTTGGACATCCGGAGTAGCACTTAAGAAACCTACCTACATAATAAAATTTAAAAGGTCAATTGTAGACGCTTAGACACCATATCCACAGATTATGTTGGAGTCCTGTGTTCTTTATTTTCTAACAGTCTCTCAAGTGATTCTTTACATAGGAACTGAAAGAGAGACAGACAAAAGTAAGCGGAAAGACAGAAGTAGGCTGAAAAAATAAAAATTCCACATGGATGAGTAGGTATGCAAAAGAATATGTAATTTTTATAATGCAAATGAAAAAGACAATTGTCCATAAATAAATAGTGCTGCCACATATTAGAAATATTATATTTGATTTATAGATGAAAGATATCCACTAAATATTCATTGACTTCATTCATTCATTCCAAGATCTTTTATTAAACAATCTTTGTACCTGATATAGAGGATACAACGTTGAAATGTTCCTTAATAATATGACATTGTAATGGAACTCTCTCTCTATATATAAATATTCATATGTATATATTCAGACATAGAAATACATATATATATGTATTTATGTACGTGTATGTATACACATACATAGAGAGAGAGACTCACATTTGTGTGTGAATTATGCCATGTGGTTGATCTTTTGTTTTATATTTAAGTCTTATTTTTAGGACAAATGAATCTCTTCAGGACAAAACAATAGTTGCAAAGATCAAGAATTCAGGTCACAGAGAGACCTAAAGACAAATACCACCCACATAATCTGCCTCTATTGAAATGCTCAATCTTGTAGGTTCTACACAGTTTACTCCCTCATTGAAAAGAATCTCTTTTAACTGACTAAGCATCTTAAATCCAAAATAGTTAGAGGATGGGTCCAGAGAGATTGTACAGTGGGTAAGGGGTTTGCCTTGTACATGGCCATCCCAGGTTTGATCCATAGCAACTCATATGGTCTCTGAACTCCAGCAGGGGAGGTTCCTGAGTGCAGAGCCAGGAGTAAACCCTGAGCACCCCGCCCTGATCACCATTAAAAAAATGTTAAAGTAAAAGGACAAACATATATGCAGGCAGAAAACAGAAACCCCACACAGAGCTTTGAAAGTCCTCTGGTGCTTTTGGGAACTCTTCCCCCAACCCCCTCCCATTTCAGTCAAAGTGCAAATGCCCCAGCCTAAGGGTTTGACAAGCCTTCTGGAACACAGACCTTCCCAGAATAACTGCCTCATTAGGTGTCTATGCTACGCCTATTAATGGGTGGAATGCTTTTAATTCAGTGGCAGAAATGCTATTACTTCAGCAGCAAGGTGTCTCCCCAAAGTACTGGTTATTACTTAATCTGTAATCTTTTTTTTCTAATTTTTATTAGTGAAACACCATGAGGTACAGTTGTAGACTTACAAATTTTTGTGCTTGGATTTCAATTACACAATGATCAAATACCCATCCCTCCACCAGTGCCCATTTTCCACCACCACGGGTCCCAGTATCCCTCCCACCCCCCCATCCCCCCCATCCCACCCTGCCTCTGTGGCAGGTCATTCCCTTTTGTTCTCTCTCTCCTTTTGGGTGTTATGGTTTGGAAAAGAGGCATTGAGTGGCAATCTTTTGTCATCTTCAGGTGATCTTTCCTCCGCCCCTCTCAGAGAGCCCAGCAAGTTACCGAGAGTATCTCGCCCACATGGCAAAGCCTGGCAAGCTACCCATAACGTATTCAATATGCCAAACACAGTAACAACAAGTCTCACGGTGGAGACGTTACTGGGTTTGCTCGAGCAAAATTGATGAACAATGGGAGGATAGTGACAGTGACAGGCGATCTTATTACTTTCTCAGGGCACACTTTTCCTCCAAGTTAGGAGTCTATATTGATAATCTACTCTCTTGAGGATCTGAATTTTGAAATTTAGGGCACCATATTACATGTAACCTAAAGCCTCTTTACTTGTTTCTCTAAAAAAGAGCACTGTTGATGGAGAATGGCAACAAACCTTGATCCTTCACTTACAGTATTGGGCACTGGTTGTCTTTCTCCTTATCATCATAAAACAATGGATTGATCCAGCCCAGAATACAAGAGGAATCTGTGTGGCTGTCTAAGATTTTGATGATTTAATTGGTGAGACAAGTAAATTGTGATTATGCATGCCTTTTATTTTAGTTATCCCATTAGCATAAGGCCATAAGTTTTGCATAGAAAAATAATCATCAAATAATCAAATACACACAGTCACAAATGGCCCTGATAGACTTTTGCTAAGCAAGTGGATATGTGATGTGTATTTAAATGTATGAACGCATATTTCTGATACTGTATGTTTAATATATGTGAATATTATAATTACTTTAGTGATATATTCAGGCTGGAGCAATAGCACAGCAGTAGGTTGTTTGCCTTGCATGCAGCATGCCCGGTGAGCCAGGTTCGATTCCTCCACCCCTCTCAGAGAGCCTGGCAAGCTACCAAAGAGTATCTCGCCCACACGGCAAAGCCTGGCAAACTACCCGTGGCGTATTCGATATGCCAAACACAGTAACAACAAGTCTCAAAATGGAGACATTACTGGGCCCGCTCAAGCAAATCGATGAACAATGGGAGGACAGCACTACAGTGCTACAGTGATATATAAATTTGAAAACATCATTCATTTAATAATTCATAATAAATATCTTTTAATTTTTAATGATAGCACTAATTTTAAGATTTTTCTTTATATATGTATCATATTTTAATTAATAAGTTCAATATTTAGGAATATTCACAATTTTTAATTACTAGAAGAATACTTACATCTTTAACTACTTATCTGAAATCCTATGATGAGCTCACTTTTACTTACACAGAAAAGTTTGTTCAGTCATTTCTCTAGAGTACAACATATACCATTCACAAAACTTAGAACAATACGATATTTATATTTGTATTATAATGAAAATGAGTCATCCTATTAATACAGATTCAGTAATAACTCTAATAAAGTATTCGTATAAAGTGTAAAATTACTTTAAGTTCTTATTTAATTTTTAAAATAGAAATTGATTCTTGTTATAAACATAGGCATTGTTCTCAGGAGTGCCTTATTATTAATAAGTAGTATTTGATTAGTCATTTAAAAATATGTAGCTGTAATTGCAGTGACTGACATACATCTCACAGTCACACTGCAGTCACATTTTAAGATCATATTACAAATATTCCTCACCAACAACGATCAAAAGATTAATTACACAGTTGAAACAAGTCTGTTTGCAGTTAACACAGAAGACATTTAGATGAATATAAAGGTGAAAAGAGGAGCAAAATCTGTAAGGTTTGCAGACAGTGTTTATGCATGGACATGGGTCCCAGATAGTGGAACGAAAACTATCCCCAAATATGCCTAGATTACTCCATATTGCTTGCAACAGTATTTTCCATCTCTTCTAAACCATGCATGGCAAGGAAAGTGCTGAGTCATTCTGTGAGTCGCACAGTTTATTTAGAAAACATAGTTACTACAGCAATGGAAATTATTAGAAAAAGAAAAAGGGCATTAGTGTCATTGTAGTATTGAGATAAACCTCAGCCATGTATAAATTTTCACAAACTTATTTTTGTGAGCTATTATTGTTATTTCGTTTTGTCTCCTACAATATTGGGATGTATCAGAAAACTAACACACTCCACTAAAAGTTTTGCTAAGTACAGAGATTTCCAACACCATAGAATTTTCCTCTTTCTTTTAGAAACGTCTAGAGCAGAAGAGATAAAAGCTTCTCAACTACTTTTATCATCTTTTCCTGGCTATGACTCTTCTGGGACAAGAGTAGGACAAATAATAGGTTTGGACGCAATTTCAGTCCAACGTGTGAAAAATACCAATATGCCAAATTTTTGTCTTCTCACACAATTTATCTATTTTTAGGTAGACAGGGGCACCCCCAAGCAACATTCACTGGATATACATCCCACTCTTGGCAATAATAGGCCAGTTCGACTGGGACTTACTTCAAAGTTAGAACCAGAGGATGCAGCTCTACTCAGGTCCTCTGGTGATGGGGACCACCAGGGTCAGTCTGGTATTGCTGGGTCACATACTCATCATTTTTTCTGTGCTTTCATACATCTGCCTGAGAATGCTCAGTGCTTGCCATGAAATCTATGTTTAATTCAACCCAAACTTGTCAAAAGGCAAACATATCAACCCCTCAAACTCCTCTTTTCAGAGCAGTAACTTTGAAAAGCTAGCAAATGACAATATTTTCTCTCTCCTTTGTGATATCAATCTTGGCTACCTAGCACTCTTCAAACTATTGAGTTGTTCTTTGAAATGCGAACACTCAGGGTTATAGTATTGACTCCTAATCCCCTTAGAAGTAGAAGGACATAGTTTCAGTGGTTGCTTGCTCCAACCTAAAGTATAACCTACAATTATAATTAGCAGAAAGAGTTTATTGATACATAAAAATAAGAATACACAAAATCAGAAAAATACAAAAAGTTTGTTTATGAGACAGAAAGACAAGACAGCAACTAAGGGACTTCCCTTGCCTGCAACTGACTCCAGTTCAATCCATGCCTGGCACCACATACCAAAGCACTTCTGGGACTAACTCTTGAGCACAGAGCCAGGAGCAAGACCTAATGCCATTAGTTATGAGCCAAACCCACCAAAATAGATTTTGATCTGGATATATATCAATTGGCAAACCCAGATGACAACCATAAAGACAAAATGTCATCATAATAACCTTC
This sequence comes from Sorex fumeus, assembly GCF_029834395.1. Taxonomy (NCBI): domain Eukaryota; kingdom Metazoa; phylum Chordata; class Mammalia; order Eulipotyphla; family Soricidae; genus Sorex; species Sorex fumeus. The sequence goes on along the minus strand of NW_026606092.1, from coordinate 35,163,973 downwards.
AATGCCTTTTCAAGCACACACAAGTATTTAAACAGGATTAACTTTTCTTTTGTTGAGATTAGGTTATACTGAAGTCTTTCCTCTAATGCAGTAGTTATCACGGAATTAAATCTGATATTCCACCTTTGCCAGGTGTCTGTCCTCTTTTATTTAGACAAACTTGGGTGTTGGTGCTGTGATGAATTTTAGGTTCAAACCTGATATTTTACCACCACTTTTTGTAATTTGTCTAACAAGGTTTCCATACTCTTGATAGTTCTGATCCATTAATCATTTCATCCCTAGTGTTTTTCTCACCTGGCCAAATCTCCAGGTTCTCAGTCTTACTGGCCTCAAAATATATCTGTTCATGGCACTCCAATTCCTCTCCGGGATTGGCAATGTGTGCATTTAACCAGTTAAGTAAATACAAGCAGTTGCCAAATGTACTGAAATGGGTCAGAAACCCATCCTTAATTCTTATAAAAATAAAATTATTGAAGAATAGCCTTAAATCATTTTCATATTATCCTTTGGTACATTTTTTATAAATTTTGAAAAACTTTTTCATTTATCCATATTACATCAATCAATCTATAAATTTAAGTCATTTATATAGTTTATCTTAAAGAAAACATATAATTGTTATTAATTTATATTTGTCATGGTCACGGTCCTCCCATTGTTCATCGATTTCCTCAAGCGGGCCCAGTAACGTCTCCATTGGAGACTTCGTTGTTACTGTGTTTGGCATATCGAATAAATCACGGTAGCTTGCCAGGCTCTGCCATGTGGGCGAGATATTCTCGGTAGCTTGCCGGGCTCTCCGAGAGGGACGGAGGAATCGAACTCGGGTCATCCGCGTTGGCCACTTGCAAGGCAAATGCCCTACCGTTGTGCTATCGCTCCAGCCACAGCGGTAGGGCGTTTGCCTTGCATGCGGCTGGCTTGATCGACCTGGGTTCGATTCCTCTGCCCCTCTCTGAGAGCCCAGCAAGCTACTGAGAGTATTAATTTATATTGATCATTAAAAATAAAATAATGGAGAATGTTTTAAATAAATAGGTAAAAAATTAAAAATATGGGTTATTAAACATTCTTTTCATCTGTATTTGCTCACCTATAATCTATCTTAAAATATATGGTAGAATTTCCTGGACTCTGATCCTTTAATATCCTTCAGATTACCCAAAGGAAACAAATGATTTCTGACTTAACTAGAAAATTAATCTGAATTCTCAAATTTAAATTACTTCCCCTTTTGACTTTAAAGCATCTGCTTACCAACGAGGAAGTAAAGAAGTAAATCAGTAGGATAATGTTGATTGCCAGCATCAGATTTTATTATTCTTCATTAAATAAGAATATTGATGAGGCATTATTTATCAAGTCTTAATGATGTACTGAAAAGAATATATAATTAGGGTTGTGAAATAGCAATATGTATTTTAGAGGTCACAAGTTAATCCAGAAGTTCTTGCTCCTTCTTGTTTGAATAATTACAATTATTTTCTTTTTATATATATATGTATGTATAAACATGCATTTTTATTTTGTCACCATGAAATTACACAGCTATTTATTATTGGATTTCAGGCATTTGGTGCTTCAATGCCAATTCATTCAGCAGTGTCCACTTCCCTCCCACGATCTGCCTCCCACCCAACCAGTCTGCCTCTACAAAGAGAGCTATTTTCCCTTTTTTTGTAAGTTATTGCTCTGTGGCTTACAGTACTGTTACTGATAGGGTCTCAGGCATAGCACCGTACCACCTTTCAGCACCATCTCCTCCCAGTGGAACATTTCCTTCCGCCATAGTCATTGCTCTCTCCTGTCCTATCCCTCATCCCCATCACCAAATCCTGCCAAGTGGTATGCTTAGATGACTGGATTAAAAAAATAATTTATTACACATACCTAATGGAATAGTACTCAGTCATAAGGAAAGATAAAATCAGGCGATTTGCTGCTTCATGGATGAATCTAGAGAGTATCATGCTAGTGAAGTTAGTCAAAGAGAGAGAGACTAATATAAAATAATCTTTCTCATATGGGGGATAGAAGGAAACACAATGGTAGAATAATGATTGACCAAAGACAATGGAAGCAAAGAACTGGCCTTCAGTAGTGGTTGGCGACTATTTGTTTAGAAGCCACCAATGCCTACAATGTGAAAACGGTATTGAGTCTCGAATTATTGTGCCCTTACCCTTAAACAAAACTCCATCCAATGAGGTGCTTAAAATCGTGCTGGTCAGATGAAGTTTGCAAATGTAACACAATTTGTAAATAAGTAGGTGAATACTATGTGGAAATATTATGAACCTTTTTGGTACTCAACATGTAAATGTTTGTAAAGGAGCAGGGTATATGGTCGATAGATTTGGAGCACATGCCATCATACCAAGCCCTGGCTTTGATCCCTGACACAATATGGATCTTGGAGCATACCACTGACAGCCCTGGTTCCCCCAGCACCACAGTGCTGGAGGAGCACTGAGTTATCGTCCCACTCTGTTGGGTCAAGTGCATTTGGAAGTGGCCCTCTTTACCACCTGTCACACCAAGCATCACTGGGTGTCGCCCCTATATAAAAAAATGCAAATGAAAGTAAGATATTTGGGTACTTTCCCACTATTGATGTGGGAAATGAACAATAAAAGAAACCAAATGCACATCTCTTGTGTTAAGGAGTTTCTCAGAAATTGAGAAGGAAAACATAAATAAAAATAACCACCATATTCCCAGAAAATGGTGGAATTCTATAACACAGGGCAGCTAGGTTAAGCAAAGAGACAATCAAGAATCATGGAGAAGTTGAGCAAGTAAATAATTTTAGAATATTTATTATATCCCTAAAGAAATAAGACTTTTGCCAGAAGACTTAGTAAAGAATTTTCAATTAATAGTATTATAAATAATTCCATACAACAGAAATAGAGAGGCTTTTTGTTGGGTTTGAGGGACTCCCAAGCAATGCTGAGATAGGCACAGGGATTGTTTCAAGTGATGCTTGGCCTAGTAATGTGGATGGTCCAATGAACCCTAATTAAAGCTTATTTGTTTACATTATTTGATTTTCTGGTAAATCTAAACTGGTTTTGCAGTATATTAAATAGTAGAGAAGAATCCACTGAAGATTAGCAAGGCAAATGGGATTGATAGTAAACCTCATGACTGATGGCTGTTTCCTAAACTACACATATTCTCCTGATCCTCTTTCTACTGAAAACAAGGCACAAAGCATGAGGCTACATATTCCTTGACAACATTTTGGTTGAGAGAATGATAAGTAAATAGCTTATGCTGTATAGTACTCAAATATTTTGTACTTTTTTTATTTTGAGGCCACACCCAACCTTTCTCAGAGTTTACTCTTAGCTCTGTGCTGAAAGACCACTCATATGGAGCTCTGGGGACCATGTGCAGTGCTGGGTATTGAACCCAGGTGAGCTGTGCATCAGACAAGAACTCTAACTGCTATACTATGTTCTGTCTCCTAAAGTACTTAATTTAAAAATGATGAAACATTATAATAATGACCAAAGTGAAATCAGTGAGGACAGACTCAAGTGGCAACTCCTCAGATTTTTAGAATTTCTATTATCAATCTAGACATGTATAGGGTGCCAGAGAAGATAGTACAGTGAGTTTAGTACTTGCCCGCACGTGGCTAACCTGGGTTCAATCCCTGGCATCCCATATGGTCCCGAGCATCCCGAGAGTGATTCCTGAGTTCAATGACAGGAGTAAACCCTGAGCGTAACCAGGTGTGACCCCCCAAAACAAAAAAAATCCAGAAAAGTTTAGAATAGTGAGATATGACAATAAATAAGACTAGAAAAACTTTCAAAATTTTCCACGTTTCTCAGATACAAAAAATTTTCAGACTCGTTAGACCTCTACTATTTTCAGGTTTTAATTCACTTAATTTGAATTACCAAAATACAGTGAATATATTTCTCTCTCTGCATATGTATATGCATATGCATAT